>NC_090187.1:25160160-25481827 GCF_024679245.1 Pseudorasbora parva
ATACACTTCCATTCTACACAGTATATATTAAGTAAAACTAAAGCACAGTAGCAGCAACAAGAAAAACCTTTCACAAAATATATATAATGATATACGGTTCAAAATGAAGATAAACTTTGGTAAAAGTGTGGTGTTTATTTGTGTACCAGACAAATACAGTCCTGGCAGTGATCGTTGGGATCAAGGAAACGTTCCCCATTTACACATTCTTGATTGTGGAACTGACAGCCTTCACACACTTGGCATTTGCAGGAGTCCCGCTGAGGGTGAGAGCAGGAGATGCTGGGACAGCGTTTAGGAGAACACTGAACCTCACCTCTCTGGTCAACAAAAACATCCAGCCCCACCATTAATTCACATAAACACTCAGATAAAACGTAATTATGTTTGATTCATTTATACAGAGATAACGATAGATAGAATGACACATAGAATGACAGATAGAACGACAGAACGATATACAGAGCAATAGACAGAAGGATGGATAAACTGAGGTATCAAATGCTCACATGTTCTAATTTTTTACACTGTTTACTATATTTTTTGTGCATATATTCTAAGCTTTGCCAATAATGTATTATATAGTCATGCCAATGAAGTAATTTTAAATTGAAATGACAGACAGACAGTTAAACAGACAGAGAGACAGTTAAACAGACAGACAGACAGGCAGTTAAACAGACAGACAGACAGGCAGTTAAACAGACAGACAGACAGACAGGCAGTTAAACAGACAGACAAACAGGCAGTTAAACAGACAGACAGGCAGGCAGGCAGTTAAACAGACAGACAGGCAGTTAAACAGACAGAGAGAGAGAGAGAGAGAGAGAGAGAGAGAGAGAGAGAGAGAGAGAGAGAGAGAGAGAGGGATGGATGGATGGATGGATGGATGGATGGATGGATGGATGGATGGATGGATAGATAGATAGATAGATAGATAGATAGATAGATAGATAGATAGATAGATAGATAGATAGATAGATAGATAGATAGATAGATAGATAGATAGATAGATAGATAGAAAATAAATAGGTAGGTAGAAAAAACTATTGTATTAAACCGTAAAAATAAAATCAACATAATCATGACTTTAATTGTCATAATTATTTGTTTGTGAATGTACTTACAGAACATCTGCACTCGTCACATGATGTTGTGGGTGATGGGAACGTTTCACAATTTGCATAAACTCTTCCATCAAACTGACAGCCTGTGCAATAAACACACACACACACACTGTGTGGGTCATATGCTTAAGCCACAGCCATAAACACTAATTTGCAATTTACAAGTCAGTTGCAGGTGTTATGAAGGGAAGGGGTACTCTCATTTTTAAAGGGGTACTTCAGCGCTGGGAAGATGAATCTGTATTTAAACTGGGTCATTAATGTAGTAAAAATGTGAAATTATTTTTGAAATTGGTGCCTTCTAGACTGAGAACAGACAGAAAATGTATTTTTGTCTCATGGGGATGAAAGACTACAATTCCCAGAATGCTTCGCTGCCCTGTGAGGCCATTACCAAAGCCACCGCTACTAGATTGCTGTCACTGAGATGGAGAAGACACTACAATTAAAAACCAAACGTGTGTGTTCAATATAATGAGTGAGTCGCCGCGCGAGTCTCACAGCACTGAGCACTAACTGCAGGAGTGAGATAAATGAGCTGATGAGCTCTCGTGATGAGAGCTGAGGTAATCACGACTACACTCGCGGCATACATTCACAACGCCAGTTCAGTCTGGCGCGTTTCAGTTCATGCCTTTGCAAGCTTAACTTTCATAGAAATTAATTTGACAAGTTAAAAGACTTCCATTGCTCACCATAGCTCCGTTTAAATGAGTGCCTGTAGCTGTGAGTGTGATCTCCATCCCCATGCGCGGGATCAAAACATGCGGAAATGGCTCCCTCTGCTGGCTGTAGTCTTTAGCCTTTGGCCAAACATTCCTCCTATCTATGATGCAAATATCGTCAATTTGCATCATAGGAGGAATTTTTCCAGAAATAAAATGCATAAATCTCTCGTCTCAGAGGGATATGAGAGGGGAAAGCACATTTATTTGAATATACTCCAGGGTTTCTACTGATACAAAGCCTTATGCTAAT
Organism: Pseudorasbora parva; assembly: GCF_024679245.1. Taxonomy (NCBI): domain Eukaryota; kingdom Metazoa; phylum Chordata; class Actinopteri; order Cypriniformes; family Gobionidae; genus Pseudorasbora; species Pseudorasbora parva. The sequence goes on from NC_090187.1 coordinate 25,162,266, forward strand.
CGCTGAAGTAACCCTTTAAAGAGCATGTGATTGGACAAAAATCATCGTAGTACAGTCTTCAACACTTTGTTCTCATTTTATCAGAAGAGAATTACTGTAAAATATAAATTCATAGTTATATGAATTGACATTGACATAGTTATATACGGTACCATCACACACAGGACAACACTGGTCTGGCCGAGTGGTGGGGTAACTACATCCTGCGTTGTGACATGGCCTCCTATTGCAGGTCACATGACCATTCATGCACATGCAACGACTGCAGTGATCAGAAGGGTCTGTAAACTCCTGACCGTTCCTGTACTCCACGTCAGCATACATGCAGCCTGAAGAAAAAAAATTCAACTCATAATAATCATTATAATTATTATAATAATATTAATAATAATTATGATATCAAATAAATTGTATAATTTATAAGACACTTAAACAGCCGCCTATAATATTCAACTCTTTTAATGTTCTGTACATCATGCAAATCTTCATACAAATGTGTATAAATTTACACAAACACATACCATCACATTGTGGGCAGCACCTGCCCTGTACAGCGTGAGGGCAGGCATTGCGGAGACAGTGATTACGGTCACATGTGACCGTCCCATCACGACAAACACACGTCCTGCATGGGTCTGATGCATCCTGAAATGTAGCGCCGTTAGCGTGTTCACTCCCATTATACAGACAGCCTGCAGAGACAGACAGGCATTAGTGGTGTGCTGTGTATTTTAAAATTAGGAGGCAAAGTCCTCACATTTTTCTTTATATACCAAATGTAATGTTTTATCCTTGTTACATTTAAAAGTGTATGTAAGATTGTGGCCAAAACTGGTACTCCAATCACTTTCAAATGACTGTAGAGCGGTGTATCCCCTTTCCCCCGCCCCCTGACTCGAGGTTGCCAGATAGGCTGCAGAATCCAGCAGGAACGTTTGTAGTTCTGCAGCTGTGGTAACTAAAGCACAGCTGGCAACCCGCATGCCGAAACACTACTAACTCGTGATTGGTCGATAGGTGGAGGGTGGAGCTTCAGGCCAAAACACAACTTGTCAACATCAACATCAGTTGAGGGCTGCAAAAACAACTTTTAAATGATGATATCCTGGCCAGACTACTGTTGTCAGTGATATAAGTATTTGAAATTGACATAAATTAATAATACATTTTTTTACATAGTTTCTTTTAATTTTCCTGGTTAAATTGTCATTACATACAAAAGAGACCAAATACAGTTCTATTTTGTACTTTCAACTAAATATTCTATGTATAATGTTCTATTTATTAAAACAAATATACATTTCATGAAATTAGTGTTTTGATGCATTTTTACATTTATTGCATAATAACTAAAGACTAATAAACACTAATGTTCAGCTTTTCTTTTTAATAGTCAGCTTATTTTCAGCTCTGTATATTGTTTTCATCAAGCTTGTGCAAACTGCTCACAGACACGAAGATGTAGCCTAGCTTTAAAGGGCTCCGTCTGATGAGTGTAACTGGTGTGAAATGTCGTCAGACGTAGCGTAAGCATTTTGAACTGATATAGAGATGCTACATTTTTTTCGCAAGTTGAATACCGAAGGCGATCAGCCGGAAGCTAGATAATTTACTTTGCAATGTTTTAAATATGAACTTTTTTTACACAAATGCATTGATTCACTTTAGAAGGAATTTATTAACTTCCCGAAGCCGTGTGGAGCAGTTAAATGACGGACGGATGCACTTTTATGGATTTCAAAAATAATGCAACAATTCACTGCCATTATAAAGCTTGGAAGAGCCAGGACTTTTTTAATATAACTTCGGATTTATTCGTCTGAAGAATGTCAGGATGACTTGAAAGTGAGTAAATCATGGGCTAATTTTCATTTTTGGTTGAACTAACCCTTAAATTCCTCACACAAAAAAACCCACAGTCAAGCTATTTCAAATTTGATATTGACATGACAAATTAGTGATATATAAGTGATTGAGTTGTTTACTTACTTTTTAATTAGTCTTCCCATTAACACCGATTCAAGAACATGCACTAAAAAAGGCAGGATTTATTATACAAACCAATCATAGCGCAGTACGCACACTGGAGGCATTGCATCCTTTCATGTTTCATTCATTCCTATTTACCACCCATCAAACTCACCACACGTCTGTTAAAACTCAAATGGCTCAATGGAGGCAAGCCTCATGGCCATCGGCAAAGGTATAAAAACTAGTTACACTAGTTAAAAAAGTTATTTTTGGAAAATCCAATTTTTCCACATCTAGTTTTGTTTAATGGATACGGCCTCCCTCGCCCCTGATACATACACCGATCAAATAACATTATGACCACCTTCCTAATGGATGTTGGTCCCTTATTTTGTGCCAAAACAACCCTGACCAGTCGAGGCATGGAATCCACTAGACCCCTGAAGGTGTGCTGTGATATCTGTTACCAAGATGTTAGCAGCGGATCCTTTAAGTCCTGTAAGTTGTGAGGTGTGGCAACTGTTTGTTCAGCACATCCCACAGATGTGTGTGTGGGGGATATATTTGATGGTACAGTTCAAAAGTTTGATCAATTTCTTGCCAAAAAAAAGTATCTCATTAAAGCTCACACATCCTCTTCTGGGGATTTTATGAAATGTCTCACCATCACATGTACGACAGCACTCTTGAGTTATGGGGTGAGAGCAGGCAACAGAGGGGCAGGGCCTGCGTCGGCATCTTATCGTCCCATTGGTACAGGAGCATGATTGACAGCTGTCAGTGGGATGGTGGAAATTCTGCGTGTGTCTGTAATACTGTCTTTCAACAAAGCAGTCAGCAGGGGGTGCTGTAGGGAACAAGATAAACACATTTATGTCTACATACACGCAAACATACACTTTTATGAAGATATACAAGAGGTTGTAATAATGTCACATGTTGAAATTATAGTAATTTCGAATTGCTAGTAAATAGCATATGAACAGCTTAAAGTTGAATCTTCAAATTGTCATTTTGTAATTAAGATGACTCAGACATGAAGTGATTGTGGCAGTAAGAGCAGCAGTTTGACCTGGACACTGGGGGCAGCACTCTCCTGACTGAATGAATTTATCAGCACAATGCAAAGCTGGACATCGCTTCATCAGACACTGGACGTTACCATTCTAAAGACAAACACAAACAGATACACAACATAGATCTAAACTATGACTCTATATGGATGTTACTGTTCAAAATATGGTATTTTCTTTGAAAGAAAATAATACATTTATTCAACAAGGATGTATTATATTGATCAAAAGTCACAGTGAAGACAATTATAATGTTACAAAAGATTTTGAACTTTTTATTCATCAAAGATCCTGAAAATAACCTTGATAATTAAAAATAAATGTTTCTTGAGCAGCAAATCATCACATTAGAATGATTTCTGAAGGATCATTTGACACTGAAGACTGGAGTAACGATACTGAAAATTCAGCTTTACATCAAAAGAAACAGTTATCTTAAAATGTAATCATTTTTCACAAAATAAATGTATAATATTTAAATAAATTAATCTTGTAATAATATTTAATCAAATAAATCCATCCTTGATGATCATAAGAGATTCCTTTCTCACCAACCTGAAACATTTGAACGGTAGCATATATGAGTACAAGAGACACTTACGGTGCAACGGCACATCCTGCATTTTTCTATTGGATGTGGAAATTCCATTCCATTTGGATACTCATTACCTGCATAACTACATCCTGAAGGAAAGGGAGAGGAGCATTATAAGTGACTGGTTTGCATATACTTACAGGAAAGAGTTTTATTTCTCCTAAAGAGAAATGTCGTTAAATTGAGAGCAATTTGAGACTATTCAAATGGACACACAAGAAAATTCTGTTGCTTAAGGTCTCAATCAGTTCTCATCAAATAGTTTCAAGGTCAAATGATCTCCCACTTTCTTTTAGCTGTATTCTCTAATTTGTGTTTATATTAAGGGTCAGAAATTAGAGGGTTTCCACCTCACAAATGTGCACATAAAGAATATTCTATTCTAGGCTTAATCAAAGACTTCATATATAGGAAGACGGTGCACTCCGATTACTTAAGAATGGGAGAAAGTGCAAAACCCAATATGGCTAATAAGCCCTGCATGCCTTCTAAATGAAAGATCCAAACGTTGATTAGTAAAGTCATCGAGTCTCTGCAGCATTAGAATCTCAGGTTTTCCAATTTAATTGCAAATATGAAATTAAATTGTAAGCTTGGAAAACAGTTTTGGAGATTTTGATGTTACTCATTCAAAGCCTTCAAAGCATTTACCTGAGAAGTGTTTCAAAAATGGCCGCAGAATGAAATGACTTGTTTTAAAAAGGACTTTGGCTTAATTACACATATTATAACATATATTTAGTTATTATACATAAAGTATCTAATTGTTCAATCTCACAACTTTTCTAAATTAATTGGTTCGATTAAAGAATGACGAATTGTGAATGGTCTGAGGAAATGTGCCTTCATTAAAGGGTTAGTTCACCCAAAACTGAAATTTCTTTTATTAATGACCCACCCCAATGTCGTTCTAAACCCGTAAGACTCTTTTGAAGCGTCTACAATACATTTTGGTCCAAAAATAACAAAAAATACGACTTTATTCAGCATCGTCTTCTCTTCCGTGTTTGTTTTCACACCTCAATAAAGATTCAAACGGTCGCGAATCAGCAGATTGATTCGTGATTCATATTGCCAATGTCACGTGATTTCAGCAGTTTGACAGTTTGACACTCGATCCGAATCTTGAATCATGACCGTTTGATTCTTTATTTGAGGACCACGGAAGAGAAGACAATGCTGAATAAAGTCATATTTTTTGTAATTTTTGGACCAAAATGTATTGTCGATGCTTCAAAAGAGTCTAACTAACCAACTGATGTCATATGGACTACTTTGATGATGTTTTCATTACCTTCTGGACGTGGACAGCAAGTGGGCATACACTTACATTCAAAGGACAGAAAGGCCTCGGGTGTGGAACGACATTGGGGTGAATCATTAACGAAAAAAATTAAAATTTTTGGGAGAACTAACCCTTTAAGGTAAAACATGTAAATAAAAATGGAAAACTAAAGTAAAACCAAAAGCAATTTTGATGTTTAAGGCTCTCACCATTGCAGTTGTTTTGGCAGCACGTCCCCGGACGGGGATAGTTGCAGTTCGGTCTTGGACACTGGTGATTCCCACAGTCCACACGTCCATCACTGCAAACACAATCCTCACATGGATTCCCAGGATTTGGAATTGTACCTCCATTAGTAATGATGCGGTTATCATATTCACAGTCTAGAAAGGGAAGTAAATTGCAAGATGAGACAATAACTGTTTGTTTGCACACAATTATTATTTACACACCATATTTTGCATTTTCCAATTTTCCAATTTGCACACCATATTATTTGAGGTTAGTGTGTACCTGGACACTGGGGGCAGCACTCTCCAGGAGGAGTGTACGGATTAGAACACGTTACTTGTTTACATACTGGCATTGTGCACGAAGCCTGACCTTCCTACACACACACACACACACACACACACACCCATTTATGTTGAGAAACATTTAATAAACACTAAAACATTTAAATAGTTGCTCTAAACTCAAGGTTAAGATTCAACAAACCCTGAAGCCTATTAAAGGTTTATTTCCCCCCCCAAATGAAAATTCTGTCTTTAATTAATTACCCTAATGTCGTTCGACACCCGTAAGATCTCCGTTCATTTTCTGAACACAAATGAAGATATTTTTGTTTAAATCTGATGGCTCAGAAAGGCTTTCATTTACACCAATGTAATTTCCTCTCTCAAGACCCATAAATGGCACTAAATACATTGTTAAAAGTCGAATACAATAAAAAATTGTTTTATGAAGCGACGAGAATAGTTTTTGTTCGCAACAAAACTAAATAACGACTTATATAGTGATCGGCCGATTTCAAAACAAAGCTTCGAACTGTTATGAATCAGTGTATCAATTTATGATTTAGATCGCATGTCAAACCGCCAAACTGCTGAAATCATGTGACATTGGCGATTTGAATCATGAATTGATACACTGATTCATGACGGTTTGAATCTTTGTTTTGAAATCAGCTCATCACTATATAAGTCGTTATTTTATTTATTTTTTGTGCACAAAAACTTTTAACAACGTCTTTAGTGCCTTTTATAGGTCTTGAGAGAGGAAATGACATTGGCGTCAATGAAGGCCTTTCTGAGCCATCGGATTTCAACAAAAATATCTTCATTTTTATTCGGAAGATGAACAGAGGTCTTACGGGTGTCGAATGACATGCGGGTGAGTAATTGATGACAGAATTTTCATTTTTGGGTGAACTAACCCTTCAACACCTTGTATCAAACATTCATAAAACGTAAGACCTAGTATTGTGCGTACCTTACAGGTGCATGTTTCACAGGGATTATCCGGGTCCTGGAACGTTTCCCCGTTTTCATACAAATGCTTCTTGTACTGGCACGACCCACAGGTGTCAGAGCACCCATCACCTGTCATATAATCAAATAATCTTCTCAATAACTTATTCTGATGGTTATCTGTCCTACCGAATGGATTGTTATTGATGTTAGCGAGTGTTACACCCTGAATATTTTGTGGCTCTGGTCCATACCCAGCATTTGTAGACATTAAAGGGTTACTTCATCAATTAGCATATGGCTTTCTATCAGTAGAAACCCTGGAGTATATTCGAATGATCGTGCCCCCCACAGACATTCATGTAAAGAGAGCTATGCTGAGCAATGTACGTGTTTTAACTTCTCAAATTAATTTCGATGAAAGTTACGCTTCCAAAGGCATAAACTGAAAACACACCAGACTGAACACGCGCTGTGAATCTATATGCTGCTAGCACTGACGCGTTTACCTCAGCTCTTATCACGAGAGCTCATTCATAACAGTAAATGTAATCTGACTCCTGCAGCGTTTGTGCTGACACTCCCTCAGCGGCTAAATTACATTATACTGAACAGACACGTGATCAGTGATTCAGTAGCCGTGGCTTTGGGAGTGGCCTCGTAGGGCAGCGAAGCATTCTGGTAATTGTTGTCTTTCATCCCCATGAGACAAAAATAAATTTTCTGTCTTTTCTCAGTCTAGAAAGTCCCAAATTAAAAAATAATTTCACATTTCTACTACATTAATGACCCAGTTTAAATACAGATTCATGTTTCCAGTGCTGAAGTACTAGCCTGGCCTTACCAGACTCTCGTACATTTCATTTGAACAGAGAGTCTGGCCACTGTCCATTGACAAGCGTTTACTTCCGCAAAGGCGGGTACTCTGTTAAAGTTTAAAACTATTGGATCTGCCCAGAACTGCTCTGGATCTGGCATAAAAAAAATTGCTAACGTTTGGTCGTGACGTATGTCATGTGCCCTTCGCCTGTTACACACTTGGAAATCCGTCAAAATAAATGTGCAGGCCATCTCAGAGATACAACCTAAAACTTGTGCATTCGGATTGTGATTTATTCACGCCAAGGTGGAGGAGTAGCCTGACGTGGTCATACTCAATTCTAGTCAGAATATGGGTCTGAAACTGCTCCATTGGGCTGTGATAATGGGGCGTGTTTCAACCAAACCAGGAAAGACCTCAATTGGACAGACCAACAACCAATCAGAGCAACGAAGCGACGCATTACGTTAGTTATTAAATGTCAACAGAGTTCAACTGCCCTGTGTTGCCAAGTCCGCGTTTTTTCTGCGGGTTGTATTCTATGTCCGCGGGTTGAAGCGACTATTATGTGATATATAGACCCATGAGTGCGAATTTTAGCAAGCAACCTTGCCAAAATAACACACATTTTACCCCCCAAACACCTTTTTTTCCCGGAGAACCCCCCCCCGTAGTAGTTGGCGGGTTTTGTTGTAAAAACTTGCCAACCCTGTCTGCACGCGCGCTGGAATAAACAACCTTTGCCGGTGTTGTAAAAAAACAAAAGAATTCAATGATACACTGAGTACTTACCCAACATGATCATCTCGCCGTTTAGGATTCGATCAAATATAATCCAAGCCCCTTTGATGACGTGCATGGTTACGTTACTGTTTATCATCTGTCCGCCATCGTCTAAAGCCCACCCTGATGATTTCATTGGTCTGAACAGTTTCTGTTCAGGGGTTAATTACTCCTCTATCAGGAGGATCGAGTCCAGACCGAACCGCCCAACCTAAAAATGTTGTGGGCGGGGCTAAGTTCGGCTGGCATCCAGGCTAGTGGAGGAGAGTTTTGTGATCGGGAACGCGCTGCTGATGTGGTCTGTAACATGATTGTATGTTGTAAATCAAATGTCATATGCTTGAGCTTCAGCCAACTCCTTCACCACTAACAGAGCGAGCTGGAAAATTAAACTTTTCCCGAATTCACCCTGTTGGGGAGGAGGGCCACAGCATCATGGCCACCAACAAACCCCAGTAAAGATTGTACTTGCTCCGACTTTAACAACATCAACGTCATCGTTTTCAGCCACTCCCTCTGTTTGCTGATTGGACCGGTAAAAAATAGTTTGGAGAAAACCTAAGAATACATCGCAGTCCCAAAACGTAGTACTGAAGGAAAATGAAAATTGAGTGGAAGTACGTATAAGGGTGAGCCAGGCTACTGAAGTACCCCTTTAAAGGAAAAACTCACAATGTGAGGTGTTCTAAGCAAACTTGTGCAAATAAGTTTATGCAAATCTAAAGCAGCATGGCTATTATATAAATATTTATCAGGAAACACCAGCAAGCATGGCATGTCACGGTTCATGGGTTCAGTGACTCATTCTCTCACTGTGTTTGTGCGGTGCTGTTAGAGGCGTGGCTACTGATTGCTCCTCTCATCATCATCTCCAGCTGCACCTGATTATCTCCCCTATTTATTCACCTCACTCACCCACTATCTTTGTCAGATCGTTACAGGCTTCCTGTGTGTGTGAGGTGTACGTTCCTGTTCCCTGGCGTTCTTGGTCGGGTTGTCTTTCCTGGAGGATCTTCGGCGTTGGATTGCCCATTGCGTCCCTGTGATCACAGTCCTGCATGCCTGCATCTCCTGCCTGGGATCTTGTCTGTCCTACAGCTTGTGACTTCCTGCTTTTCCTCCTTTTTGTGAGACTTGGTTCATTAAAACCTATAACTCGCTTTTGGATCTTGTGTATTTTTCCAGCAGAGCTAACCTGACAGAACGATCTGACCAAGATGGATCCAGCGAGTGTTAACCAATTACAGGACTATCTGACTGCCAGCAACCAGCGCATGGAGCGTCAAGAGGATCAGGCGGCTAATACAGCACGGGCCGTGCAGGCATTAGTGACGCAGGTGTCCGAGCTCACCAGTCGGATGCAACAACTAACACCACCCACTGCGCCCATCCCACCGCCCGTTCCCCCCACTCCAGCTGTTATCACCAACAGTCAGGAACCACGGATTCCCACTCCGGAGAGGTATTCAGGTGAACCTGACCTGTGCAGATCATTTTTGACTCGGTGCTCTGTATACTTCTCTTTACAGCCAATTACCTTCTCCACGGAGGCCTCGAAGGTGGCACTGGTGTTGACGTTTGTGGTGTGACAGGCAGCGGGGCGAGGGACCGCGAGAGCGGGCCGGTGATTAACGTTCACGAGTGCCAGCTGCGTGGCACACCGGTCTCGTCTCGCGGCCATGTGACGGGAGCATATATAAGGAGGGGCAAGAGCTGCGGAAGACGAGAGAGGACCAGGCCTGGATTTTATGTTATGTTATGTTTTGTTTTGTTTATGTGTTTGTGGGCAGTCGTCCGTGAGGGGCTGTCCACGTTTTATTTTGTGTGTGTTTGCGGGCAGTCGTCCGTGAGGGGCTGTCCGCGGTTTTACTTTCATTTTGTTTATTTATTTTTAATAAATGTTGTTGAAACGTTCGCCGGTTCCCGCCTCCTTCCTTCCCATCTACAAACCGTATTACATTGGTGCCGAAGCCCGGGAGGAAGGAGGGACGCGCTGTCGGAGAGCCCTCGCTGCTGAGGGGGATCGCGGTGCTGAGGAGTTCGGGCAGCGCGGATGATGAAAGACCGCGAGGGCTGCCCGAGGCGATGGTGATGGAGCGAGAAAGGTGGGACAGAGACCTCGCTGCCGTGCCCCTGGGTCGAGGTGGGGTGGCTGCCGTCCGAGAGGGAGCGGAGGAGTCGCCGCGCTTGCCGTGGGCCGGAGCCTGCTGCCATCCGCCTGAGAGGGGAGGAGCAGCGAGCGCGGGGCTCGATGCCGGGTCCCTCGGAAGGAGGAGTCACCGCCGGCCGCCAGGGGGCGGAGGAGGTTCGAGCTGCCCACCAGGCGTCCAGTGCCATCGCACAGCACCGCGAGGAAGAGCCTCTCGGCGGGCGGAGGGCCGAACGGCAGTGTGTCTGGGAACCGGACCAGAATTTTTTTTTTTTCTCTTTCTTTCTTTTTTCCCTCTCTCCCCTCTCTCGTCCGCGGGCTCCGTGGGCTCCTCGTGCTACCGTCTACATTTCTCTCGCCTCTCTGTCCTTACCCCCAGGTGCCGTGGCCGCCGTGATCGGCCCCCCCGGGAGAGGGGGGGGGAGTAGAGCACAGTCTCGGGAGTGCCCCCCGGCCTGCGAGGGGCGATGGGGGTATGTGGTGTGACAGGCAGCAGGGCGAGGGACCGCGAGAGCGGGCCGGTGATTAACGTTCACGAGTGCCAGCTGCGTGGCACACCGGTCTCGTCTCGCGGCCATGTGACGGGAGCATATATAAGGAGGAGCAAGAGCTGCAGAAGACGAGAGAGGACCAGGCCTGGATTTTATGTTATGTTATGTTTTGTTTTGTTTATGTGTTTGTGGGCAGTCGTCCGTGAGGGGCTGTCCACGTTTTATTTTGTGTGTGTTTGCGGGCAGTCGTCCGTGAGGGGCTGTCCGCGGTTTTACTTTCATTTTGTTTATTTATTTTTAATAAATGTTGTTGAAACGTTCGCCGGTTCCCGCCTCCTTCCTTCCCATCTACAAACCGTATTACAACGTTGCTATCGGGACGTGCCGCTCGTTGGGGAACGGCGGTGTGGGCCAATGACCATCCATGCTGTTCATCGTTCCTGGCACTCTCAGAGGAAATGAGGCGGGTCTTTGACCGCGCTGTAGCGGGTCGTGAGGCAGCACGGAGGCTGGCTAGTTTGCAGCAGGGTGATCGACCCGTATCTGATTACATGATCGACTTCCGGACTCTAGCTGCTGAGTGCCGTTGGAATGAGGAGGCGCAGTGGGACATGTTCCTGCATGGGCTGGCTGACCGTGTTCACAGAGATATATATGCTCTGGACCTACCTAAAGATCTCAACGGGCTGATGGAGCTGGCGTTACGGGTCGACGCTAGGCTAGAGCTTCAGGATCAACGTTCACGTTCTAGACGCGGCGCTGGATTCTACGAGTTCACCCGGGAGAACAAGGTCAGCCCACAGGTCGATCACGAGCCCATGCAGGTCGGACGAGCTCGGCTTTCCCGGGAGGAGAGGGAACGTCGACGATCGCAGGGCCTTTGCCTCTACTGTGGTGCAGCGGGGCATTTCCTCGGTAACTGCTCTGTAAAAGATCAAGCCCGACAGTAGATAAGAGGTTACTGTCGGGTAGGTCCACGCTGGGGAAATCCTCGTCCACCACCCTCCTCTCGGGAAGACTGCAATGGGCAAACAGGACTCATGACTGTCAGGCGCTTGTGGACTCTGGAGCCGAAGGTAACTTTTTAGACTATTCCCTCGCTGTACGGCTCCAGATACCCATTGTTCCACTTCACCATCCCATCACTGTTCACGCTCTTAACGGACAGCATTTACCTGCTATTACACATTCCATTAGCAGCCTTACTCTGGTGACTTCAGGGAACCACACGGAGAGTATTGACTTTCTCCTGACGGACTCTCCGCTGATTCCCATGGTCCTCGGTCACCCCTGGCTAGTCAAGCACAATCCTCGTGTTGACTGGGGACTCAACTCCATATCTGCATGGAGCAATCAGTGTTATGCCTCTTGTCTTGTGTCTGCCTGTACGTCTGTGTCTAGTTCTGTGTTGCAGGATGAGTCGGTGAACCTGTCTAACGTGCCCCAGGAGTATCTTGACCTGAAGGAAGTGTTCAGTAAGTCCCGGGCTGCTTCTCTACCTCCTCATCGTCCTTACGACTGTGCCATAGAATTACAGCCAGGTACGTCTCCGCCTAAAGGCAAGTTATACTCACTTTCTGTTCCAGAAAGGGAGGCCATGGAGAAATACATTTCTGATTCGCTAGCTTCCAAGTTCATCCGGCCCTTCTCTTCTCCAGCGGGGGCGCGGTTCTTTTTTGTGGGTAAGAAGGATGGTTCCTTGCGACCTTGCATTGATTACCGAGGGTTGAACAACATCACGGTTAAGAATACTTATCCTTTGCCGTTGATGTCTTCAGCCTTCGAGAGGTTGCAAGGAGCATCTATATTCACAAAACTGGATTTACGTAATGCCTATCATTTGGTCCGCATAAGGGAGGGGGATGAATGGAAGACTGCGTTTAATACCCCCAGGGGCCATTTTGAATATTTGGTCATGCCTTTCGGGCTGTCTAACTCCCCTGCGGTCTTCCAAGCACTCGTCAATGATGTGCTGACAGATATGGTCGATCAGTTCATTTATGTCTACCTGGACGACATATTGATTTTTTCCTCTTCTCTCCAGGAACATGTTCAGCATGTCAGACGAGTGCTCCAGAGGTTGCTAGCGAATGGGCTTTTTGTCAAGGCGGAGAAATGCGCATTTCATGCACAGTCAGTTCCTTTCCTTGGGTATATCGTCTCATCCGAGGGAGTGCGCATGGATCCCGAAAAGGTTAAGGCTGTGGTAGATTGGCCAAGTCCAGGGGCAGGCGATCCGATCGCCAAGCCGATCGCCACCGGTCTAAGCCTCCCGTTTATGTCGTTGGTCAAAAGGTGTGGCTTTCATCCAAGAATATTCCTCTGCGCTCCGTATGTAATAAATTGGCTCCCAAATTTATTGGTCCGTTTCCTGTTACCAAGATCATTAGTCCGGTAGCAGTCCGCCTCAAACTACCTCCAGCGTACGGGAGGATTCATCCTGTGTTCCATGTATCCAAATTAAAGCCTGTTTTTCATTCTCCTATTAACCCGCCTGCCCCGGTTCCCCCACGGCCGCGACTCGTAGATGGGGAACCCACTTATTCGGTCAACCGTATTCTGTACTCGAGACGGAGGGGACGCGGATTTCAGTACTTGGTGGACTGGGAGGGTTACGGTCCGGAGGAGAGGAGTTGGATTCCTGCTAGGGACATACTGGATCACTCCCTCATCGATGATTACAATCGACAGGTAGGTCCTCCTGGGAGCGTCAGGAGACGCTCCTAGGGGGAGGGGTACTGTCAGAGTTCATGGGTTCAGTGACTCATTCTCTCACTGTGTTTGTGTGGTGCTGTTAGAGGCGTGGCTACTGATTGCTCCTCTCATCATCATCTCCAGCTGCACCTGATTATCTCCCCTATTTATTCACCTCACTCACCCACTATCTTTGTCAGATCGTTACAGGCTTCCTGTGTGTGTGAGGTGTACGTTCCTGTTCCCTGGCGTTCTTGGTCGGGTTGTCTTTCCTGGAGGACCTTCGGCGTTGGATTGCCCATTGCGTCCCTGTGATCACAGTCCTGCATGCCTGCATCTCCTGCCTGGGATCTTGTCTGTCCTACAGCTTGTGACTTCCTGCTTTTCCTCCTTTTTGTGAGACTTGGTTCATTAAAACCTATAACTCGCTTTTGGATCTTGTGTATTTTTCCAGCAGAGCTAACCTGACATGGCAATGTATGAGATGATTGCGTTGAAAACTTTCAAGCAAAATACTACTTCATATATACATTTTATTCAGTATTGACTGTCCTGAGAAAATGTGTTTAATCCAATTAAAACGCTTTCAGATATATTTTAAAATGTATTTAAAATAATTGAAAATTTGTTTATACAAAAAATATTGCTAATACATTTTTTTAGATTTAAATTATATTTTCTATAGTTGTTTAATTTTAATATTTTAACATTGTAAATTCATTTCCTTTAGCCACCCTGTTTAAAATGTTTGGGGTCGGTAAGATTTAAGATTTAAGATTTAAGACATTTAATTTAATGTCTTAACATTTATTTGATCAAAAATAAAGTAAAAAACAGCAAAAGTGAAATATTATTACAGTTCAAAATAATTAAAAATGTAATTTATTTCTGTGATGGTAAAGCTGAATTTCAGCATCATTACTCCAGGATTCAGTGTCACGTGATCTTTCAGAAACATTCTAAATGTCTTTATATTTTAATCAATTTAATCCTTTAGTCCATGGTGAATTAAACTAAATACATTTCTTTCAAAAATAAACTGACCCCAAACTATTAAATGGTATTGTGTGACAGAAGGTGCTTTATGCAAGCTGTGAGTCAGTGTCTTACCTCTGTACACTGGGCAGCAAGTGTTAGGAGGGGCGGGAGTGGGGACTGGACAATTCGAAACTGGGCATCTTTCCTGGTGGCATCTCACATTACCCTCCTTTAACAAAAACCACAGAAGAATAAAAAACCTAGCATGATATTTGATCTGTTTGGAAGAGCTGTTTAAATATGCACAAATAAAAATGACGCAGATAATTCAACGCAGATAACTTTTGCCCCGTTCCTCACAAAGAATTATATGGCTCCAGATAGTGCCAAGAGTCACATGGGTTACTTCTATGATGCTTTTATGATACTTTTTTTTGTCCATTTTGGACTTTTAAGTCATAGTTTTTGTATTTTAATGCATTACATATAAATATAAATTTAAATGCATTAAATATTTTGTCATAATATTCAGTAATTTTAGCTAAATATGATTAAACCAAAAAATATCTATATTAAAAAATCTGTATTTGATTTCTGATTTTCTTTTCTTAATGAAATCTGAATTAAGAATTGTATTGTCAAAATAAAAAATAAAAGGGGGGGGGGGGATGCTGTTTCATGCATACTGAGCTTTTTACACTGTTAAAGACTTGGATTCCCGTCCTAAACATGGACAAATTTAAAAAAAAAACTAAGTTGGGCTAAGTTGATAGAGTCAAAAATACAAACGTCCAACTTAGAAAAATCAAAAAGTTTCGGAAAGGTTTTTTAGAGTATCCACTTGACGTCAACAGGGCGGAATTTCCTTGTATGGGCCGTACGGGCAAATGCATGCCCATAAACACTGCACTCACTGCTGTAAGAGGACTTCATCAAATCAACAATGTCACCAAAGAAGTGTGTTTTTGACGGAGAGGTTCCAGCGATAAAAGTTCTTGGTCGTACTTTTGAAGCAGGCGGTGAGTAAAACTGCTTCAAATGTCTGTGTAGTTGGATATCGTTGCGTAAGTAAACATCAGTAAACGACACGATCATATATAGTTAATTTATCAATGGAGCATGCGATGTATGGTGTGTGTTTAAATACATTGGTTTAGCTGACCACTATAGGTGTCTGTTTGTTTATTGCAAAAGCACCCCAAACATTAGGGGCCAGTTACACACAGCGCACTTCTTCATTAAAATGCGCTACTATTCCATTGTTTTTCTATGTATGCACTAGTTTGACGGGCAAATCGTTTCATTTGCTACTGCTACCGTTTAGTCGCATACAATAGTCCATAAACCAAACCATGGCCTCATAAACCACGAGTAAACACACAGAAATGTTGACAAGCCGCTAAATACAGTAACAATAAGTTACCTCATAGAGACGTCCTGCTGTTGCTGCTTCTCCTGTTCAATTTCAGCCTCCGGATCTGATTCTGGATCATATATGTATGGTTTAATCTGATCGATAGCTATGGTTTATTTAGGGTAACGTTTTCTTTTCCACGCTTGAGGATGTCACAGCTTTCAGATGCTCTCAATGCAACAGCTGCATGCGCTCGTGATTCTTTAGCTCCGCCCACAGGATACGCCTCCATCTGCCCGTTTTTTTTCTATCTATCTTTTATAAATATCGGAGCTATGAAGAATATAATACTACTCTATAGGTACTCAAGACTGACATGAGATTGACTGAAACTGAGTGCGCCCCCCCCAACACATTTTCAACAGTAATTTCATTGAAGAGATTAACATTGTTGTAAACTGTAATGACAATAGCTTTTTTCACTTCACCATGTGTGCGTGTGTGTGCGCGTGTGTGTGTACTTGTTTATATTACACCCCAGCGGTCCCCACAATGTAAATTGATTTATAAACATACTAAATTATGCTTTTTTTGAAAATGTAAAACTGCAGAATGTTTCCTGTGATGGATAGGTTTAGGGGCAGGGGCAGTGTAGAGGGATAAAATGTACAGTTTGTACAGTTTAAAATCAATTACGCCTATGGAAAGTCCCCACAATTAACAAATACCTAAAGTGTGTGTGTGTGTGTGTGTGTGTGTGTGTGTGTGTGTGTGTGTGTGTGTGTGTGTGTGTGTGTGTGTGTGTGTGTGTGTGTGTGTGTGTGTGTTTCACCTTGCATGTACATTGGAGGCATGGACCACTACCGGGAGGCCTGAACTCTCCATTTTCATAAACCCTTCCTTCATATTCACACACTGAAACACAGCAACAATATTTTTTTTAGTTTTGCGTTTAGAATCCTGGACTGATTTGTTATTATGTTTCATATTAGAGAAGGAGCGGACGAAAGATCTGTCTTAAAAGAAAGAGATGTTTGTCTTCTTTACTGTCACAAGTAGGGCAGCACTGGCCATGTGGCTTTGTCGGATGCGTGCAACTCAGAGGCCGACATGAAGATCTTGTAGGTTCACACGACACTTGCCCACCCTGTATCACAGGATTTACACATTCAAAAACAACTACATTCAAATGTCTATTCATTTAGTACACACTTTTATCCAACGTGACTTACAGAAAACACTCACCGAGCATTGACACATCAAGCACGGATCCTGTCTGGATACAAAGGTTTGACCATCTGCGTATACATCATCCTCAACTCTGCACTCCGCGCATCTAAACACCAATTGATTAATAAAGAGTGTTTCCTATAAGTTCCTGTCTGATATAATATTTTAGCAAAAATTGTTATGCAAAAATTGTTATTTATACCGTTCACAACATTCTCCTGGTCTCTTCACTGGATTATGACAGGGAGTTGGTGGGCAGGGATTCTGAACGCAATTAATATTCCCATTCTGAAAGAAGAATAGTTAATCTTCTGCTAGAATATTTTTTTTATTATTGTAGAAAATAATTTAATCTAAAACAATTTGAAAACATTTGGTTGAATTTTTTCCCAAAATGATTTACACTATTTAAAGCTGCAGTCCGTAACTTTTTTGGGATTAAAAATTATGGGATGGGATGGGAAGGGAAGGGAAGGGAAGGGAAGGGAAGGGAAGGGAAGGGAAGGGAAGGGAAGGGAAGGGAAGGGAAGGGAAGGGAAGGGAAGGGAGTCAGACATAATGTCAGGCAGGTAAAGGGTAGAAAATCATACAAGAGTCATCATCAAATGATGAAGAGTGCTTCGGCCTTGTCTGGGTGGAGCCATTTTCAAAGAGTTTTCCAAAGGAGACCAAGGTAAAAATGTGTAAAATGCAACAAATGGGCCCATGATACTTGCACCTCAGGCCAGGCAATTTATGTGCCAGAATTGTGACTCTGAAGATGAGTCTGATTAGTCAGATGTTAGCTAAGCGAGTTATCTGCAGCATTCCATTAAGTTATCATGGATCTATGTGCAAGCCAGAGAACATTTGAATTTAAAGTTCAAGTAAAGTGGTCCTGCCACTAAAATGAGTACTTCAGCGCTAGGAAGTTAAATCTGTATTTAAACTGGGTCATTAATGTAGTAGAAATGTGAAGAAAAAAAAATTTATTTGGTGCTTTCTAGACTGAGAAAAGACAGAAAATGTATTTTTGTCTCATGGGGATGAAAGACAACAATTCCCAGACTGCTTCGCTCTGCCCTACAAGGCCACTCCCAAAGCCACCGCTACTAGATTACTGAATCACTTTCCCACAGCGACCACGTTCATTTTTTTTATAAAATCAGTTCAGTTAAAGAACAGACTTAATTAAAAACTGAATGTGTCTGTTTAATATGTGATTTAGCCACTGAGTCTCACAGCCCAAAACGCTGCAAGAGTCACATTGACAGTCATGGATGAGCTTGTGATGAGAGCTGAGGTAAACGCGTCATAGATTCACAGCATGTTCAGTCTCGCACGTTTTCATTTCATGCCTTTGAAAGCATAACTTTCATAGGAATTAGTTTGAGAAGTTGAAAAACTTACTTTTCGCTGCTGGCCGCACTGTTTCCATGAATGCCTGAGGCTGCAGCTGCTAGCTGCTAGCTGAGTGCTGTGTGATCCATAGACAGTAAAAGGTGTGATCTCCCATCCCCCACGCGTGACTTGAAAACATGCGGAAATGGCTCCCTCTGCTGGCTATAGTCTTTAGCCTTTGGCCAACAATTCCTCCGATTTAGCAAATTGAGGATATTTGCGTCATGGGGGAAATTTTTCCAGAAATAAAATGCATAAATCTCTTGTCTCAGGGGGATATGAGGGGTGAAAGCACAATCATTCGAATATACTCCAGGGTTTCTACTAATACAAAGCCATATGGTAATCGCTGAAGTAACCCTTTAATGTGTTTTGATTCAAATGTGTATTGTTTGGACTTAAATAATTGTTTATTCACTCTAGACATGATATATATTTCTAGTTCTGGTTTGAATTTTAAAATTTAAATCAATATTCACAATTTAGTATTTGTTTTCTTATTTTTATATAATTTAGTGTGACAACTTACCCACCGATGGGGCAAATTGTCACAAGTGCACACTCTCTATTCAACAGTCTACAACTCCTTAATGAGATAAGATATGAAAAGGGCTTAAAAGAGAAAAAGGGACTTGGTATTCAAGTTGGCATGAACTCGGTGTTTTGAAGGTTTTTAGCAGCTTTTTTCTGCAGGACAGGTAAGATGTTTCAATGGTTAATTAGGCTATGTAACAGTACATTTGTTACATTCTCATTTTTCTATGTGCATTATGGTAAATATCAATTATTTTGTGCTAGCTATGAGAGGGAGCAATTCACCTCTACTCCACATTTATTTGTTTGTATAAGACAGTTAGAAAATAGACTGCACAGAAATGGAAACTGAACTACAGGTGGCCCTAATACACATTAAATGTAGTCACGCAATGCTGATGTTAACATTAACCATTTGAAAATAAAGTGTAATTTGCACGTTTGACGTGATAAGCGATCGTTAGATTTAAAGGTCCCGTTCTTCGCGATTACATCTTTCAAACTTTAGTTAGTGTGTAATGTTGCTGTTAGAGCATAAATAATACCTGTAAAATTATAAAGCTCAAAGTTCAATGCCAAGCGAGATATTTTATTTAACAGAAGTTCCCTTTCAAAGCCTACAGCGAACGCCCGGTTTGGACTACACCCCTGCACTTCCTTGCTTGAATGACAAATAATAATGATAATGTGTTCGATTTATATATCCCTTTTCAAGGCACTCAAAGCGCTTTACATAGAAGGGGGGAATCTCCTCAACCACCACCAATGTGCAGCATCCACCTGGATGATGCGACGGCAGCCATATTGCACCAGAACGCTCACCACACACCAGCTGATTGGTGGAGAGGAGACCGAGTAATGAAGCCAATCAGGAGAGGGGGATTATTAGGAGGCCATGATGGACAGAGGCCAATGGGCAAATTTGGCCAGGATGCCGGGGTTACACCCCTACTCTTTTTCCGAAAGACATCCTGGGATTTTAATGACGTCACTAGAACCGTTTGTTGACTAACCCTCCGCCCACAAGAACACGCTAAATAGTGGGCGTGGTCTCGCTGCTCTCCCACGTGGAGAAGAGCCCGCATTCAGCGCTTGCATCTCCCCGTTATGGTAAGAGGCGGGACCTTTCCGGGTAAAGTGCGCTAAGCTGCTGTCCAATCACAACACGAGAAGCACTGGCCCAATCAGAACTCGTTACGTGTTTCTGAAGGAGGGACTTCATAGAACAAGGAAATCATCAGGCCGTTTTTAGGACAGAGAAAACAGCGCTGTACAGATAAGTCAATTGTGTGAAAAATACTGGGGGGGGGTTTTTACACGCGAAAAATGAACTCATGTTATATTGCACACTGTAAACATAATCAAAGCTTTGAAAACACGCGAAGCACGGGACCTTTAATAATTGTGATTTATTGCGATGCTTTTTTCCCCCTTAGTTGGTCAGAACAAAAGTGGATGTCAGCTACTTGCTTGTTCAAATGACATTCTTATGTCGTTCATACTTTTGAACAGTAGAATCTGTGATTCCGAATGACAGTATCCACACCGGCGCGGAATTGATAATTCCACAAATAACTGCAACGGCAGATTTCTAACAGAGATGGTGACAAAGAGAAACCACGGACTGCAGCTTTAAGGTATACATTTTATAATTTCATGCATCTCTTCTGCAAGTGCCATGCTCTTCAGCTATGCTATGCTATGCCGAAATATTAATAAGGTAAGTAGAAAATAAACATTTCCAATAACAAATAACAATAGCAATAACAAAATTAACAAAGCAAATTACCACACATGTACATCTGCCCTCACACGGGGATCCTGATGGCAAACTCATTCGATTTGGGATGTCCCTTCCATTCACATTACAACCTGTGAGAAAAATATGTATGTAAATTAATATATGTAAATATATCAAACTCATATGAAGTATAAGTAGCCTTTTAATTGACACTCTATCTAAAGTAGCCATAGCCTGTCAATAAATGTTTGTTGTTAATAGACCCATGATGGCATTGTTCGATTCTTAAAAAAACATATTGAAAAAAATGTGCATGCTCTCTTCTGTTTTAGACCTAGTAGAAAAGTAAAAGTAGCTAGTCATTTTTAAAAGGTTAGACACACCGTCACAGACAGGACAGCAGGATCCAGGGGGCGGAGAGGCTGGGTTCGTACAGGCGACATGACAGGGTTTACTCTCACACTGAATCTGACCCTCCTACAGAGAGAGAGAGAGAGAGAGAGAGAGAGAGAGAGAGAGAGAGAGAGAGAGAGAGAGAGAGAGAGAGAGAGAGAGAGAGAGAGAGAGAGAGAGAGAGAGAGAGAGAGAGAGAGAGAGAGAGAGAGAGAGAGAGAGAGAGAGATTACATTTAAAGACTAAAACACTGATAGTCCATGAGACATGCAATATAATAAGAAAACAAGCTATGTAAACAGTAACAGGGGATGACCCACCGTGCATGTACAGGTTGCGCAGGGGTCATTAGGAGGATTCCACTGAGAGCCGTGTATGTGCCACACTGTGTCCTGGAAACAACCTTCATTTCAAACAAAAGACTCGTTTGATGAGTATGAGCATGTCTGAAAAAGTTGAACATGTCATTAAAATTGACAAAAATTTACAAAAAGCTCACATCACACTTACTTCGACACCTGGGACAGCACTGCCCACCTACAGTCTCAACCAAATCACAAGGAGGTACAGGACATGACTGAGTTTCACAGACTATAGTCCCCGCCTACAAGAACAAAAAACACACAACCTCCTTAATAAGACCTCATTTTAACTTTAAGCTTGAACAGAAAATGACCAAAAGCACCATTGTAGAGGAATTTTAGAATACACAGTATGCGCAAGATGTGCAAGGAGTTAAATCTATCATCTTTTTGGTCAACGTTAAAGGTGGTCCATTACAAGTGATGTGTGTTATGTACAGTGTTGTTATTGTTAACTAAAACAAAATATATATATAATATTATTAACTGATTTTCTTTAAATTAAATAAAATATAAATATAACATGAAAAACTAATAGTATATAAATACTACTAAAATAACACTTATTTCCGAAAGTAATGAGTGAAGTAACATGTTTTGGATTTACAACATAAAACTAGCTTTTTTTTGTACATTAATTTAGTGAAAAATGCTAAACCTATTTTTTTGCAAACCTTTTTCAAACTAAGTAGTTAATTTTTAGGTACAAAATCGTCATCGAAGGCTGACATGCTGCTCTCCGTCGGACAGGTGTTGTTGTGCACGCTAGGTAACGTAAATGCGGGATACGCCATCGCACGGCAACATAATATAAAATATAATTAAAAAAATTCACAATTACAATATTCGAATTAGGGGTGGGCGATATAGCCCCAAATTATATAACAATATTTCAAGAATATTTACGATTTTTATGCCGATATAGAAAAAATATATAAGGAACAAAGTTTTATTGGTTATTGCAGCTTGTTGAGTAAAGCCGGAAACCGAGGGTAATGCAGATATGACGCAATTGACAGGCGACTCCCTCAGACGTCCTGGGTTAAAATAGCAATTTGCTCAGATATTACAAATAGTTGGAAACATTTTGGATATTGTAAGAACTCAACTAAACAAAATATAACACTGGCCTGGTGGTTTTTTGATATTTTACTGCAAAAATGCTACATAGTGCACCTTTAACAATAACTAAAGTAATTTATGCCATGGTCTGTCTGAATATTCGATTCTGATTGGCTGGAAGTTATGCAATAAAATCGTTTAATGCACAGGTAGTTCCAAGGCACACACACACATCCACACGTCACTCGCATTACACACTGCTTTATCTCTGTGCCTGATTCAAAGGAGGCAGAATGCTGGATCTAACAGTTAGCCGTAACTGTGTTACCCTTAAATGTAAAGTGCAATTCTTTTACTTCTTAAACAGAAAAATAAGAAAATTGTGCTAACCTGAGATTAGAGCGGTCTTGACCACATACAGGATGTTGACAATAGAAGAAGAAGTCACACAAAGTGGATATTTAAATGTTACCCTTCCGTTCAAATATTGCACTGCAAACATCAATAACAGCTTTAAGTTGTCAATGTTATGTCAGTTGTCAGGAGAGCTGACCTCTTATAACCAAGTAGCTCATTTTTAGGTACAAAATCGTTATCGAAGGCTGACATGCTGCTCTTCGTCAGACAGGTGTTGTTGTGCGCGCTAAGTAAAGTAAATGCGGCATACATCATCGCGCGGCGCTATATCATTGATATCGCGATATGACACTTTTATCATGTAAAAATGTATATCAGTATTATAGTGGATGGTTTGATATGGCAAACCCCTAATTTGAATGTACAATGTCTAGTCATCTCACTGCCTTACATTGCACACACAGCGTTTGCAGGGGTCACGGTTGGGTTGAAAAGAGACGCCATCTAGGACAACTTGCCCCTCAAAGTTACAGCGGGAACAATCTCTGCAGCAGGAGCCAAACGGTGGCTTTAAACCATCTTGACAGGTCTGAGGACATTGTTGCACATCAACACACACCTGATTCCCACCCTGATGAGCAAAATACAAACCACAGCACAGTTTGATGCAAACTATAGAGTCATTTGTATCCACTAACATGTAATACTTGATGTGTGTAAGTGAGAGGAAAGCACCTGACATGTACAGGTCTGGCAGCCATCAATGGTGCTGAAAGAGCCGTTATACGGCCGACCGTCCACATCACATGCTGCAAAGGACACAACAGATGGCACTGTTTAAGTGGTTCCAGAACCATTAGAGTCACAAAGAAATTATATGAAAGAGTTGAAATGTGTTCGTGAGTGTGCACCAGAGCAGGTAGGGCAGCACTCCCCAGGTCTCCTGTAGGGGTTGGGACACGTGGTGGGCGGACACTGAATGGGATTACATGACACCTGACTGTTCTGCAAATAAACACATGCATAATGCATAACGCTTTATTCCACTCCTTCATTCGGTCTCATCAGTATTAACGTAGTTGTGTTTATTATATATATCTCCTGTGTTTTTTAAAGATTTTTAGGTTAGACTTTATTTTAAGGTGTCATTGTTACAGTGTAATTATATATTCAAGTACTGAGTAATATTATTTAACAACATGTATAGGGTAAGGTTTCAGCTGAGATTTAGTTGCATGTAATTATGAATAATTTACTTACTATTTTTACTATGGTAAGTACATTTAAAGGGGTTGAATCTGTATTTAAACTGGGTCATTAATGTAGTAGAAATGTGAAATTATTTTTGAATTTGGTGCCTTCTAGACTATGAAACGACAAAAATTATATTTTTGTCTCATGGGGATGAAAGACTACAATTCCCAGAATTCTTCGCTGCCCTGTGAGGCCATACGGAAATGGCTCCCTCTGCTGGGTATAGTTTTTAGCCTTTGGCCAAACATTCCAAAGATGACGTAAATATTGTCAATTTGCGTCATGGGAGGAATTTTTCCAGAAATAAAATGCATAAATCTCTTGTCTCAGGGGGATATGAGGGGCGGAAGAGCATTCATTTGATTATACTCCAGGGTTTCTACTGATACAAAGTCATATGCTAATCGCTAAAGTAACCCTTTAACATATGTAAGGACAGTGTCAAATAAAGTGTTACCGATTTTTATTTTGGATATTCCTTTGTTGTGCACATTCTCTACAATACCCACACCTGATATGCAGTTTTAGTTCATTTCATTTAGGTTATTTTAAGTTAAATTAAACTAAATGTTGCCTTGGCAGCTGGTGTTTATTATAACCCTGAAACATGCATAACACAATTCACATAACATTTGCAATATATAATAGCATTTGTTAACCTTTTTATTATAGTTTTTTTTTTATTTGTTTGACCCCAGTAAGAACATTTACAGAATATAAATATAACTTAAGAAATATAATTGAATTAATGAAATGTGTTTTGCCATTTCAGTTTGACCATTCAACCTTATTTAACATTTACGCTCAACTAAGCATTTAACATACAAAGCATTTAAAAGTCTGTATGCTTTAGTGTATATATTTTTTTGTGAACGTGGTTTTTACAGGTTTTGTGGTTCAGTTCCCTTTCAATACGTCTCTATTCCCTCCTTCAGGGAACGAGGGTTACCGTAACAGAGGCATTTTTTTTATTCAGCTTCAATTTCAAATGATGCTCCATCCAAATACACACACACACATACGTTGGTGCACAAATCATTATGAAGTTTGTATACTGTACAAACTGTATATTCTAACCCCTTACCCTAACCATCAAAGAAACTTTCAGCATTTTAAAATTTCTAATAAAACATTGTTTAGTGTAATACCAGAGTAATTCCCACATCATTATACAAATTTGTGTCTTCATAAATCATATAAGCAAGCACACACACACACACGCACACAGTAGACTCACAGAGCAGATGCATTTGTGACAAGGGTTTGATCTCGACACAAACACGTCACCATTCTCATGGATTTCATTTTCATGATTACATTCTAAAGATGAACACAAAGAAAAAACAAATACACCATGTATAAAGCAAATGCAAGTTGTTAGTACATTGGACAACAATGTTAATACCATATTTTATGCACATATTATGCAATATATATATTAAAGCTACACTATGTAACTTTTCCGCCCGCTAGAAGTCACCTATTCAAAACAAAGGCGTAGTTTAATGACACGTGGTTTTCACTTCACAGCCGGTGGAAAAGAATCGGGATAGGACTTGGGCAAAAATCATGTAAATGGATCCAATTATTAACGTTACTGTAGTATGAAGCAGAGCAGGACCAAGTGTTGTGGAGCTGAGCAAAGCCGCTGGAGTGACAACACATGGCTCGCGAGCATCAGGACTTTTATTATGACGGGACACAGTCGCCGGCGCAATTTCCGCTTTTCTGGACATGATTATGAGGTAAAGCAGCTCTGTTTAACATATTAGATACATTTAAGTGTGTTTAAAATTATGTTATGATGTTACTCTGTGCGTTCGGAAACCGAGAGTAACGCAGATATAACGCAATTGACAGGCGACTCCCTCCCTTACGAAAGGAAAATATATTTACCAATATATTTTCTTGAAATATATTTTAATATATGGAATAATATATTGATGGTATTATAAAATATATTATATATTCATGCAATATATTGCAAAATATACAAATGATTGCCGCTTTCAATATATAGCAATATATTTGAAAATATAAATATTAAATCCCATATATGTGAATATATTGCATGATATTTTCAAATATATTGCAATATATTTTTGTTTCGTAAGGGCTCAGACGTTCTGGCTCCTTGGTTAAAATAGCAATTTCCAAAAATAGTTGGAAACATTTGGGATATTTTAAGAACTCAACTAAACAAAATATATAACACTAGCCTGGTGGTTTTTTGGATATTTTACTGCAAAAATGTTACATAGTGCACCTTTAAAGTACAGTGTGGGTATTTATATGTATGTTTAGAGATGCATTGCGGGTACTTGTTTGGCAGACAGGGCAACATGACCTCTGAGGAACAGACGGTTCCTCACAGGACTGGGATGGGCATGGATTCACTTCACATTCTACTCGTCCATGCTATAAATTAAACACACGCACACACACACACCCCCACACACACACACACACACACACACACACACACACACACACACACACACACACACAAAACAATGGTACATTCCAATGTGAGAGAAGCACAAAAGTGAAGATCAAAGCCTAAATTTTTTAGATTTCCTACCTGACACGTACACCGGTTGCAGTCGTCTGGACTGAAGACATCATCTTCATTGTAGATTTTTCCATGAAAGCTGCATTCTGCAATCAGAGACAAACACAATGTATGTGGTGGAACCCCTATGAAACGCCCTGAGATAATCATGTGATATGAACCATTGCCAGGTAAAAGTGTGTCTGCAAGCATATTTCCTGCCCACAAAAGATAAAATCGTATCTACAATATGAACTCTGAATATATCTGTAAGAATACATGAGGGACTTTCAAAGCTGCTCCAGACATCTGATGTCTGAAAATTTGTTTAACAGCAGTTCAGTGAGTTGTAAAGTTCAGTGAGTGCTGTTGAAAAGTTTGAGACCAAACTCGGCTGAGACAAACCAAAACATATATAAACATAACTAAAAATCTAAAAATCAAACAAAGACACAACTTTATTAATGTAAAGTGAAGAAGATAAATGCAATATTATATTAATCAAATAAGAAAATTAGGTAGTAACTGCCAGTAGGTGGCGGTAAATGTCTAAATGAGTCATTGATTAAGCAATCCTTAAGCTAAATTTACTCCTTTTTTAATACCTTCAGAATATTTTTTAAAACCATCACGACACTGAATTGCAAGTGTTAATCAGCGACCTTTCTATTATTTACACAGATTTTGACATATATAACATACAAAAAATAATCAATTTAGAATCGACAGCAGGAGGAAATCTGTCATAAGTTATCATTCAGACACAGTAAAATAGATCTCAACATTCACAAAGGTTGGTTAAGAAGAAGCATTACTGCATACACATTTGATTTCATAATTGGCAATTATAGCAATTAAATTTGCTGATTATAATGCTGTTATGTATTAAAACAGGACTGTGATCCCCCACAGATCTAGGGTCGAAAATCATTTCAACAGTCCTTTTTTTCATTTAAAAGCAAATAATTAGAATTATTAGTAGAGTGCCATACTATACTATATATGCTGTTAATATAATAATAATAATAATAATAAGTTTTATTTATATAGCGCCTTTCCAGAGCTCAAGGACACTTTACAATAAACAAACAACAATAAAGCCAAGTGACAAACAGAGTAGACAGAACAACAGTAGGCAATTGATAGTGCAAGTATAATAATACAGAAATCGGAGTGAGGAGGAAAAAAAAAAAAAAAAAAAAAAAATTTCATCTTTAAGACCTATAACATTCAGAAAAGAGGTGTGTTTTGAGCATGGATTTGAAATCAGAGATTGTGGCAACAAAACGGAGTGGTCGGGGTAGAGAGTTCCATAATTTGGGTGCTATTACACTGAATGATCTGCCCCCCATTGAGGCAAGGCGATGGCGAGGGAGAACGAGAAAGTTGGAATCAGCAGATCGTAGAGAGCGAGTAGGGTTGAAGGGGAGAAGCAAGTTACAGAGGTAAGGGGGAGCAAGGCCGTGCAGAGACTTAAAAGTGAGAAGAAGAATTTTGAATTTAATACGGTAAGACACAGGAAGCCAGTGAAGATCATGCAGAATTGGGGAAATATGAGCAGAACGTTTGGTGTGTGTGAGTAGTCTGGCAGCAGAGTTTTGAATATATTGTAATTTGTAAATGGAGCTAGCTGGTAGGCCAATGAAAAGTGCATTACAGTAATCAAGACGTGATGTGACAAATGCATGGATGAGTGTTTCAGCATCAGAGATACTGATAAAGGGACAGAGTTGAGCGATGCGACGTAGATGAAAGAATGCTAATTTGGTGACGGAATTAATATGAATCAAACAACAAAAGTAACACACTCACTGCTCTTGACTGAATGAACTTTAGTAGCTTTATTGAGAACACATTTCTTACTTGAATGCTGCTGTTAAATGCTCTGGCGAGGAGATAAAGATGGCTTACTTTGTACAGCTCTCTGAGAGCGGGGTCTATCAACACTCATGGGCGGGGCCTGTAAAATGTGACATCACTTTGCCAAGAATCTGCAAATGGCTTGTTCTGAGACTGTGCTTATGATTTATGGGGATTAAAAAAAAGGACTGGGTGGATGTTTATCATTATTGGTTGTCTACACACACTGCCAACACACATTAATGTTCAAACACCATGTAAAAGTGAATTTTGCATAATAGATGCCCTTTAAAACAATCAGTCTATATGTATTTAACAACACTTTAGCTTGTGATTCTTATTAAGTGGAGCTCATGCTTCAGGATTACGTGCCTTAGCAAAGTCTCTGAGATCCAGACCCCTTTTCATGGGCATTTATTAGCCTAAATCTCTATTTTGGCTGACTTTTTTAAGGTGTTTTTCACTTTTATACCTCATTAACAATTATGTATCACTTATAAATGATTATATATAAAATGAACGGTAATCATTATGATTGATATGGTTTGGAATTGGTAAAATGTGCTTGAAAAAATATATGTTCAGAATAATGACTTGCCTAACTTGTCAGAATATTGACTTGCCTAATAATTATGCACATGCTGTATATTAGTTTGGCAGGGGTTTTGAACCACTGTCGTTACAAATAGATTAAGACAGATTAAAGATCTCCAGGTGCTTTTAATACTGCTACAAACACACATAAACAAAAAACCCTCACACCCTACTTTCTAAGTGATTACAGGACTTTAGGGAAAACCACTCTCCTTGAAGAATAAACACACGGAGAAGGAAGTCATTGTTTGTGGTTCATTATGTTATTTTTGGCGTTTGGTTATTTATGTAAATTTCTCTGATCTATATTTTGATTATTGGACTGTTGATTAAAGCAGATTACATAGTTAATAAGTATGACGTTATGAGTTATTTTGTGTTTTGATTCATAATGGTGATGTAACGGATGTTAGATTACTCACCACTTGAGTGGTTACACTGGGTGTGCCGCCCACTGGTGCAGGAACAGACGGTGCGGCTGTCAGGAGAGCAGCGATGTCCTTCATGAACGCAATTTCGTTTCGTACACTCACACGTTTCCAAGTACTCAACCCTCGCCTGCAGGTCAGTGTTCTATATACACAGAGAATTTAATTTTAAAAATGTGTGTTGGTTGTGTCATGGTAAAATGATGGTATCAGACACACTTTTATACAGTGATGTTTTAGTATGCCTTATATAAGTGTCTCTTTACACTTTGTGAAAATAGCCGCATTTGTTGGCAGAGGCTATTTACACTAACTCCGCCCACTGAAGAAAAAATGGCTGAATTGTCAACTGCAGCCATAGTGTATGAGGAGCGTGGTAGAAGGTTTTGATGCAAATCGACCCGAGTTTGAATCTGCCAAACTTGCTCTACTCCCTTTTCACAAATCACATATCAGATCAGAAAGGTATTTATTTTCAATAAAAGAAAATATTCAAAAAGTGGAAATAAACTGTAAATAAAATAAAAAGGTGCACATGATAACACATCAGCAGTCGTGAGTGCGGATTGACAACAGTCCTGGAAGAGAAGACGATGCTGAATAAAGTCGTAGTTTTTGTTATTTTTGTACCAAAAGGTATTTTCGATGCTTCAAAAAATTCTAACTAAACCACTGATGTCACATATGGACTACTTTGATGATGTTTTTATTTCCTTTCTGGTCCTTCTGGAAAGGGACAGTATACTGGTCATATGTTTTCAACCTGAGGGACTGAAAGCTCTCGGACTAAATATAAAATATCTTAAAGGGGGGTGAAATGCTGTTTCATGCATACTGAGCTTTTTACACTGTTAAAGACTTGGATTCCCATCCTAAACATAGACAAAGTTTCAAAAACTAATTTTGGACGTTTGATGGAGTATTTCTGTGTCAAAAATACTCCTTCCGGTTTCTCACAAGTTTCGGAGAGTTTTTTTCGAGTATGGGTCCACTTGACGTTAATAAAACGGAAGGTCCTTGTATGGGCCGTACGGGCTCTTCTCCCGGTAGGGTGCGCGCGCGCGTCACTAGAGCGAGAGAGAGGAAATGCACGCCGTAAACACTGCTCTCGCGCCGCGCTCCACTTTATTCCTATGGGTGACGTCGAGCGACTTCAACACTTCAGCACAGCATTCCGGGAAGCCAGCTCTATATTTGAACCGATTTGAACACAGAAATTACGGGAAGCTTCAAAGCATCGCTTCAGTCATGTCTCAAAGTGGATTTCCACGGTCACTGCTGTCACAGGACTTCACCAAATCATACCAAAGAAGTGTGTTTTTGACGGAGCGGTCCCAGCGATAAAGGTTCGGTCCTGCTTTGGAAGCAGCCGGTGAGAGTAAATCTGCTTCAAATGTCTATGCTGTCGGCTCGTCGCGTGAGTTAACATCAGTAAACAACACAATCGTGTGCTTCGTCATTCAAATGCGCTAACGGACTCCATTGTTGTTCTGTATAACGTTACACTAGTCTGACTCTGACGTGCAAAACCGTTTTGCTTGCTACTTCTAAGGTCTAGTCGCATACAATAGTCCATAAACCGAATCATGTCCTCATAAACTGCTTGTAAAGACACAGAAATGTTGACAGGCCCCTAAATACAGTAACGTTACATACCACAGAGACGGACATCCTGATGTTGCCGTTTCTCCTGTTCAATTTATTTCTCCCTCAGATTTGATTCTGGATCATTATCTGTATTAGTTGAGATAGCGATTGGGTTTCTCCACGCTTGAGGACGTCACCACTTTGTTTGCGATCGTCATTCTTTAGCTCTGCCCACACGATACGCCTCCAGGCGCTCGTTTTTTTCCGGAAAGACTCGGTACAGCCTATATTTCTTTTATAAATATGATAAAACTAAAGACTTTTCGGAGATATGAAGGATACAATACTACTCTATAGGTACTCAAGATTGACATGAGATTGATTGAAACTGAGTGTTTCACCCCCCCTTTAAACTGTGTTCCGAAGATGGACGGAGGTCTTACGGGTGGGGAACAACATGAGGGTAAGTCATTAATGACATAATTTTTATTTTTGGGTAAACTAACCCTTTAAATCCACAAGAGCATAGGGTGTCCTATTCATCAAGCTTAAAGAAGGGTGCTCGTGAGCGCCCCCTTTGCGGCTGCTATGCGCCCTCAATGTGCACTTCAACTGAGCCCTCAAGTTCGCGAGCTACGCAGAGGACTTCTACCCGGCAGTCAAAGAAGCATTACGTTGTGAAAGTGCGGACCGTGAGGGTTTAGGGTGCCATTTGGGACAGGGTCTATGCCTTGTAAGACCTTGATTAGCTGTTTCAGGTGTGTTTAATTGGGGTCGGAGCTAAATTCTGAAGGACAGTAGCCCTCCAGGAATAGGACTGAACACCCCTGGTCATGGTACAGGCACAAAATAACAATGATAGTACCATGGTACTTTTTAGTAACCTTTTTTGTAAGTTCAGACACGCAATATGTTCTCAGTGTACCTGTTTCTTCAGCATGTCCAGTACGGTCTGAATGCTATGCAGTTTGTTCTCCAGTTGGCCAAAACGCACATCTGATTCACCGGGGGAACTTGTACCAAATAATAATCCATCTCCACGGTCTCCCTGGTCTTGCATCATATCCAGGTCCGAGACTGCTGTGAACTGGGCTGTGTCATGAAGGGAGTCTGTAATAATCACACACACAACCGCAAATGCAAAAAACACATTATAAAAGAAGTTGAAAATCCAACTAAGCCTAAATCTAATCGTTTTAACTCCAGGACCATTTGTTGGAATTTCCGCCTGGATTTGGCCTACCCAAATTGAAAAGCCTCCCTGTGGCAAGGGGGGCGTGGTTCAGCGAGGTCTGCAGCGGGAGAGAGAGCCGCGGGACGAGCGGTAAGTGAG
Organism: Pseudorasbora parva; assembly: GCF_024679245.1. Classification (NCBI taxonomy): domain Eukaryota; kingdom Metazoa; phylum Chordata; class Actinopteri; order Cypriniformes; family Gobionidae; genus Pseudorasbora; species Pseudorasbora parva. The sequence continues at coordinate 25,194,594 of NC_090187.1, forward strand.
TGGGTTGGAAGCAGATTAATAACACCTGTCTCTCGTTCCAGTAATGAGCGCGGAGAGGGTACAAAACATCGGTGGAACCGGAGATCGAGGAGAGAGAGAGATCGGACGGTTGTTGCTAAACCCAGAGACTGAGTTGCCGGAAGCCGGAAGTGCCGACCCGGAAGTGATCATTGAGTTTATGAAAAGTCACACCATTGAGTGTGTTGCTGTGTTTAGAGTTGAAAATAAAGTAGCATCAACCGTCCAGCCGACCCCCGTGTCCTCTTCCTTCCTTCCATTATCGAACTTTGTTACACTGGTACCGAAACCCGGGAAGGAAGTAGGACCGCGCCGCCGCCATGACAACACCAACGCCCTCCGCCTCGCCGTTTGCGGACATCATCACCTCTCTCGCGGCCCTCCATCAGGAACAACACCAGTCCATGCTGGACCTGCGGGCGGACCAGGAGCGCCGCTTCGACGCCATCGTCCGCGGCCAGCAAGAGGACCGCGAGAGGTTCCGGAGCTGGATCGACCGGGAGGTTCGCACCGAAGCCGCCGGGCTCGCCAGCGCACCGGTCCACGTGCCCCTACACAAGATGGGGCCACAGGACGATCCCGAGGCCTTCATAGACCTATTTCAGAAGGCCGCGGAGGCCTGCGGGTGGCCCCGGGCACAGTGGCCGGTGCGCCTCATACCTCTGCTGACCGGAGAAGCCCAGGCGGCCGCCCAACAACTGCCGGTGGCGAACCTCCTGGAGTATGAAGACCTGAAGAGGGCCATCATCCAGCGGGTCGGCCGGACCCCAGAGCAGCACCGCCAGAGGTTCCGCTCGCTGGAGTGGGGCGAGGCCGGCCGACCCTTCGCGATGGCCCAACAGCTCCGGGACGCGTGCCGCAAATGGCTATTGGCCGGTGGAAGCGACGTGGACCACATCGTCGATCTGGTGGTACTGGAGCAGTTTATCGCTCGGCTACCCAAGAAGACCGCCGAGTGGGTCCAGTGCCACCGGCCCACGTCGCTGACGACGGCCATCAACCTGGCGGAGGACCATCTGGTGGCGTGCCCGGGGGTCGGCGAGCCCCTACTAACCTCTCCCTCTCTCTCTCCCCCCTCTGTCTCTCCTTCTCGCCCTGTCCCTCTCCCTAGGTCCCGCCCTCCAGGGCCCCCTCGCATTCCCCCCAGAGGCCGGGGTGGAATGGGCCCAGGGCAGTACGGGAGTTCGAGGGCCCCGCCCAGGGGGGCGAGGCTGCTGGGGTCGGGCGGGGATAACGGTTCCGGTTCCACCCCCCCTCCGCGCTCATTTTCCAACCCACTCCCCGCCGCAGGGGCGGCGGGCAGGCCTGGGCTGGCCTGCTGGCGGTGCGGCGACCCGGATCATTTTGTGGACCGATGTCCGATGATGGACATCGGGACAATGATCCGGGTCCCGGACTTCCAGCAGACGACCCCTGATCAAGCAGGAGAGTACCAAATTCCTGTGAGTATCAAGGGGGGTACATATCAGGCCTTGGTGGATTCAGGATGTAACCAAACCTCGATCCATCAAAGCCTGATGCAGCCTGGGGCATTGGATACAAGCCGCATGGTTAAGGTGCGGTTTGTGCACGGGGATGTGGTGGAATATCCGGTTGTCCCAGTCACGATACAGTTTAGGGGAGAAAATCATAGTGTTGAGGTGGCGGTTAGTCCCCACCTCCGGCATCCGCTAATTCTGGGGACGAATTGGCCCGCCTTTCCGGCGTTATTGGGGTCGTTATGCGCGGATGCCGCTTGGGAGTACAAGGCTAGGAACGGGGCGGTGCGAGTGCAGGTTGGCGAGACTGATACGGGGCCCTTGGGAACCGCTTCAGAGGAACCGAGCGGGGTCGAGAGACTGATTCTCTCGGACCGCGATGACTTCCCTCTGGAGCAGTCTCAAGATGAGACCCTAAAACATGCTTTCCAACAGGTCCGCACTATCGACGGTCAGTCCCTCCAACCCGCATTGCCCGGCACGTATCCTTATTTTGCCATAATTAAGGATAGGTTGTATCGAGTGACCCAAGACGCTCAGACAAAAGTGGATACAACCCAGTTGTTAGTACCAAAGAGCCGCCGGGAAATGCTTTTCCAGGCGGCTCACTCTAACCCGATGGCGGGCCACCTGGGACAGGCGGCCACGCTGAATCGTTTAATGACCCGATTTTTTTGGCCAGGCATTCATGACAATGTGCGCAGGTGGTGCGCGTCTTGTCCTGAATGTCAGTTGGTGAATCCACTGGCCGCCCCAAAAGCGCCATTGCGCCCCCTACCATTAATGCAGGTCCCCTTCGAGAGAATTGCGATGGACCTCATCGGGCCATTAGAGCGGTCCGCACGCGGACATCGTTTTGCGCTAGTTATCGTGGACTACGCAACACGATATCCGGAAGCAGTGGCTCTCCGCAACATCTCTGCGAAGAGTGTTGCGGACGCACTGTTTCGTTTAATCTCCCGAGTGGGGATTCCGAAGGAAATCCTCACTGATCAAGGCACGGCGTTTATGTCACGCACGTTAAGTGAATTGTACGGATTATTGGGCATTAAATCCATTCGAACAAGCGTCTATCACCCACAAACAGACGGCTTTGTCGAACGATTTAATCGCACTCTTAAATCCATGATCCGTAAATTCGTACAGGAAGACGCCAAAAATTGGGATCGGTGGTTAGAACCCCTCTTATTCGCTGTGCGAGAGGTCCCGCAAGCCTCCACGGGGTTTTCCCCCTTCGAGCTTCTCTACGGACGACAGCCCCGGGGGGTGCTGGACGTCCTACGAGAAACTTGGGAGGAGGGGCCTTCTTTGGCCAAGAACGAAATTCAATATGTGCTGGACTTGCGAACAAAACTCCACACCTTGGGGCGGCTATCTAGGGAGAATTTGTTGCAAGCCCAGGACCGCCAAAGCCGGTCGTGGCGGGCCGCTTTTACACTCCCCTGACTTTTCTCTCCCTTTTCTGTTGCAGACTGACGCGTCGGACAGGGGGCTGGGCGCAGTCCTGGCCCAGGAGGTGGAGGGGGGAGAGCGGCCGGTGCTGTACATTAGCCGTAAGCTCTCAAAGAGAGAGGCTAAGTACAGCACCATCGAAAAGGAGTGCCTTGCCATCAGGTGGGCCGTTCTCACCCTCCGCTACTACCTTCTGGGGCGGGAGTTCACCCTCTGTTCGGACCACGCTCCTCTCCAATGGCTCCACCGCATGAAGGATACCAACGCGCAGATCACCCGTTGGTATCTAGCTCTTCAGCCTTTTAAGTTCCAGGTGGTCCACAGGCCGGGTGCTCAGATGGCTGTGGCCGACTTCCTCTCCAGAAATGGGGGGGGGGGGGGCTGCAGGCCGGACGGCTCCCCGGCCTGAGTCGGGCGGTGGGGGTATGTGGCAAGGGGGGCGTGGTTCAGCGAGGTCTGCAGCGGGAGAGAGAGCCGCGGGACGAGCGGTAAGTGAGTGGGTTGGAAGCAGATTAATAACACCTGTCTCTCGTTCCAGTAATGAGCGCGGAGAGGGTACAAAACATCGGTGGAACCGGAGATCGAGGAGAGAGAGAGATCGGACGGTTGTTGCTAAACCCAGAGACTGAGTTGCCGGAAGCCGGAAGTGCCTTTAGAGTTGAAAATAAAGTAGCATCAACCGTCCAGCCGACCCCCGTGTCCTCTTCCTTCCTTCCATTATCGAACTTTGTTACACTCCCATACACACATACAGTGGTCTAAGTTCAAAATGTTGGTGTCATTTTACAGGAAACCCTTTGAATTTACATAAAACACTGCTAAAAATGATAAACATATTAGTATATGTTGTCTAAGCTGTAATCCCCCCCCCCCCCAAAAAAAAAATAGTTGGTGCTTTTTAAAAAAAGCACCAACTTTTAAATGAATACTTTTAAAAAATATATAAATTCATTTTTAAAAGTGTGTAACTCAGGCCCTGTGTGCTCTAGGACCCTGCAGACAGTTTGGGCTGCTTCCAGTAAATTCCAGAAAATAGTGAGGGGAAAACGTTTGTCTGTGTCATGTTGTATGCAAGATTTACTCAAATGGGTCTGAAGGGATGACCCCCCCCCCCCACACACACACACACACCAGATTCACTCGTCCGTGCAACACTTCTGTCGCTCCGCGCTCCACTTTATTCCTATGGGTGACATCAAGCGATTTTAACGCTTCAGCACAGCATTCCGGGAAGGCAGCGCTGCATTTGAACCGATTTGAATGCAGAAATGACGAGAAGCGGTACAGCACGCTTCGGTCGTGTCGCAATAGTGGATCTTCTGCTGTCACAGGACTTCACCTAATCAACAAGAAGTGTGTTTTTGACGGAGCGGTCCCAGCAAATAAAAGTTCACGGTCCTGCTTTGGAAGCAGGCGGTGAATAAAACTGCTTAAAATGTCTATGTTGGCTATCGTCGCGTAAGTAAACATCAGTAAACAACACGATCGTGTATACGTTAGTTAATTTATCAATGGATCATGCGATCTATGGTGTGTGTTTAAATAAATTTGTTTAGCTGACCAATATGTCAGTTTGTTTATTGTAAAACCATCCAAACATAAAGCTAGGACAGGGGACATTGTCACAAAGTGTGCTTCGTCATTCAAATGCGCTAAAGTTACTTCATTGTTTTTTATACACTATCTGACGTGCGAAACCATTTTGCTTGCTACTGCTAAGATTTAGTCGCATACAATAGTCCATAAACCGAATCATGTCCTCATAAACTGGGAGTAAACACACACAAATGTTGACAGGCCACTAAATAATAATAATAATAATAAATTTTATTTGTAAAGCCCTTTTCATAGTTAAAAACAATCCCAAAGTCCTAAATACAGTACATACCACAGAGACGGACGTACTGCTGTTGCTGTTTCTCCTGTCCAATTTATTTCAGCCTCCAGATCTGATTCTGGATCATATCTGTATTTGTTGAATTTGATTGATAGCTATGGTTTATTTAGGGTTGCGTTTTCTTCTCCACACTTGAGGACCTCACCGCTTTTTGCGTGCTCGTCATTCTTTAGCTCCGCCCACACGATACGCCTCCAGGCGCTCAGGTTTTTCCGGAAAGACTCGGTACAGCCTATCTTTCTTTTATAAACATAATAAAACTACAGACTTTTCGGAGATATGAAGGATGCAATGCTACTCTATAGGTACTCAAGATTGACGTGAGATTGACTGAAACTGAGTGTTTCACCCCCCCTTTAAATGAATTATATATGCTGGAAACAGCCCAAACTGTCTGCAGGGTCCTAGAGCACACAGGGCCTGAGTTACACACTTTTAAAAAATGAATTTATAAAAAACTAAATCAAAAAGCGGCACATTTTTGAGGGGGTTATTACAGCTTAGACAACATATACTTATATGTTTATTACTTTTAGCAGTGTTTTATGTAACTTCAAAGGGTTTCCTGTAAAATGACACCAACATTTTGAACTTAGACCACTGTATGTGTGTATGGGAGGCTTTTCAATTTGGGTAGGCCAAATCCAGGCGGAAATGGCACCAGAGTCATTTAGTTTAAATACATTACTTTGTCTACAACAAATGCCAAAGTTATGCATATCTCCAGAAAGTAGAGACTCTAGGCTTTCAAATGGTACCACACATTACGTCATAACTCCTCCACAAACATTTAAAATTGAAAGTATATACATGACAATGTCATTCTGGACATTCTGGATCCTGTACAGGGTCCACGGAGTTGATTGGGGTGTATGACCTATATTTATAAAGTTTCCTGTTGTGAGTGTTTTTTGCATGTGCATATGTAGTTCTGATGGTTAACTGTTTTTATTATTGTTTTCATGCCTGTTACATTGTCACAGAACCACGGGCGCCTCTCATATGTCCTTATGGAGAGTTCAGCAGTCTGCCAAAAACCCTGAAAAAAAAATAAAACACGTACAGTCATTTCTGTGACCATGAACACAACAGCAACCCATTGGAAAGTCTTTACAGTAACATTGTAAAACAAGAGCAATGACGAACACCAGAACAACTGTAACACAGATGTGAATTTTTTTTAACATTTAAAGCATGACAGCACAGTTACTGTAGCATTAACCATAGCCAAAATGTAACATTATAGTATTACAGTATTCTAATGTTTAAGACAAAGGGTAAGTTTTTGCTGCAAACACATTTTACTAGTAGCTAGTAGCTATATACTCTTTCTGATTGAATCAAATTTGTTGCAAGCAACACAAAAATATAAATATGATATTATAGCAGATGTTTTATCAGTGACCAGTTCTTTTTTTGAAGACTTCTGAATGTCAGTAGTTTTATTTAGAAGAATGGGAATGCTCAGGTCATATAGATCTACTTGGTGTTGCCAGATACTTGAAAAAGATTCTGGAAATTGTGAGAAATTTTTGTTACTGTGGAAAAATATTACAGCCCTCACAGACAAACCTGATTTGATTTTGATGTGGTATATGCATGCTGGTTTCGTTTTGATTGTGTGTATGTGTGTGTGCGCATGTGTGGGTGTACTTGTTTATATCACATTGCGAGGACCAAATGTCCCCACAATGTAATATAAACCTGAGATCACCTACATTGTGGGGACCAGCCAACATTCATCACAATGTAAATGGATTCATAAACATACTAAATAATGTTTTTGTTTTTTTGATCATGTAAAATTGCACAATGTTTCCTGTGATGGGTAGGTTTAGGGGCAGTGGCAGTGTAGAGGGATAGAATGTACAATTTGTACAGTGTAAAATCCATTATGCCTAACGAAAGTCCCCACAATTCACAAAAACACGTGTGTGTGTATGTGTGTGTGTGTGTCATTTAAAATAAGTGTTTTCTATTTAAATCTTTTTTAAATGTAATTTATTCCATGTAAAGCTGAACTTGCTAGTCACATGATTCTCCAAAAAACATTCTATTATGCTGATTTGCCTCTCAATTATTAATAATTCCTCTTATTATCAATGTTGAAAAACATTTATGATATCCCCCCCAAAATATTTGGACATGTAGGGGATGCATAAAAATGAATGGATGCCTTAATGCTTAGATAAAAAAAACATCAAACTAAGTCTTATTCATTTTAAAGACAAATAATACACTTGAAAGCTCTAATCCAAACAATTTTAGGGACACTACTACCATGGCATGTGTTTGTGTCCATAAACTCACACTGAATTTGCTGGCCTTATTTCCTGCAGTGCTGGAGAACGTAACCTGCAGATCGTGTGGGAAGTCTAAAGTCAGGATTCGTCCTCCACCTTTCAGTTTGAGCACCACGGCCTCTTCGCATTCCACAAACAGCACCACCTGTCTGGGTTCCACACTCAGAGCCATTCTCACCCAACCGCCGGCTGTGAACGGACTGCCGCCCGGCAGCTTAATCACCTCCGGCCGTAGACCGTCCGCTGACCTGAACTCCAGCTGCAGCAAGTCTGCTCGGGTGTTGGAGACAAGCTCCAGCAGGGGGCGTCTGTCGTGCTGCGGCTGGGCAGGGGAGATGAAGGAGATGAGAGTGGCCTCCGAGCCTCGGGTTTGCCGGCCCACCAGGTGCAATCCCAGGACGCCCTGTGAGGTGCTAAACTGGCGTAGCGTGAGATGGGGCGTGCTGGAGCGGAAACGCCAGGCTGGCGTCCCTGGGTCACGACCTTTGGCTTTAGACACCACCCGGTGAGAATGAGTGATGTTTAGAGCCTTCAAGAGGTTGATTACTAATAGAGGAAATTAATGACATAAAGAATGGCATCAGCAATGATATTATGACATCAAAACGCCACATGATTCATGTCTGGTCAGAACCATGGTATATCAAAGTACACTGGTGTTACTACAGTATATGATAAGAGTACCATGACTGTACCATGGTACGTACATAGTACTTTTCATATGGATGTTCTCGCCGTCCTGACAGATGAAAATATCTGATATGTTAAAGGAAGTGTATGTAAGATTGTGGCCAAATTGGTACTGCAATCCCTTTCAAATGACTGTAGAGCGGTGTATCCCCTCTCCCCCTCCCCCTGACTCGAGGTTGCCAGATAAGCTGCAGGATCAGCAGGAACGTTTGTAGATCTGCAGCTGTGGTAACTAGAGTAGATCTGGCAACCACGATGCCGAAACACTACTGACTCGTGATTGGTTGATAGGTGGAGGGTGGAGCTTCAGGCCAAAACACAACATGTCAACATCAACATCAGTTAAGGGCTGCAACAACAACTTTTAAATGACAATATCCTGGCCGGTCTACTGTTGTCAGTGATGTAAGTATTTGAAATTAACATGATTTCTTAATATCTAGTGACATATCAGGGCCATTTTATGATTAACTGAAATACATTTATTACATACAGTTCCTTTAAATTTAGTACCAGTCAAAACTTAATTAATAATTAAGATTTGTTTATTGTTTTTAAAAGTGTTTTGATTTAAATACAGTAAAAATTGTGATATTGTAAAAGTTTATAAAAATATATATTTTTTCCCATTTGTGTAATTTATTTCTGCGATGCCAGATGAACAATAGGTAAAATTAGCATAATTTATAGCATAATTAAACAATTCACCAGTAGTGCCTCTGCATCATAGCACTAGAAAATTAAAATATTAATTTAGTTTATTAGAAATGTATAAGGCCTATGTAAATCGTAAGACTGAGGTGTGTGTGTGTGGGGGGGGGGGGGGGACCCTGCGGAGCAATGATGGTGAGTAAGGAAAATGCTCTTAATGACTTCCTTTTCCTTGTCAGATCTTTACTGTTCCAAACTTCCCTGAGGACAAGGCACACACACACACACACACAAACACAAACACAAACACAAACACACTCGCTCCGTATCTCAGGTATTTGTATGAAATCAGACTGAAAAGATAAAAGACAGTAACTTAAAAGGGCAGACAGGGGCAGAGAGACAAGGAAGAAGACAAAGGTTATGTGAGGTAGTGATGATCTTTAAAAAAAAAAAGAAGAAGAAAAGAAGTAGGCTACCTGCACTGGGCAAAAATTGAAAACCGTCAGATAACAGAGAAAGCGATAACAGTCGACAGAGAGAAGTATGGTGAGGACAGCATGGTTGGCTGAGGACAGCTAGATCTAAAATCACAATCAAAATCTTCATTTAGGAACATCCTCGAAGTCAAAATAATTCAGAAAATTCAGACAAAGCTAAAACTTTTTATTTAGGGGTAAGGTAAGTGTTGAATAAGCATTAGCTTTACTCAAAAACAGTAGAAGTCATTACACTGTAAAAAAATTTGTGGTGGTTTTTGTTGGTTTAACTTAAAAAAGTAAGTAACCTGGTTGCCTTAAAATTGTGAGTTTATTGAAATTAAAAATTTGAGTTGATTCAATGAAGGAAATTAGTTTAATAAATAGAAACTCAAAATATTTTTGTATCTAAACCACATAAAAAATGTGATAAATCATGAAAACAGCACTATTTGGCATTAGGTTTCACTGCGTCATCAAAAATAACACACACATAATTACACAATATGCTTACAAAATCTTTTAATAATCTTTTAATAAAGGTTGTCAAATCTCAAAAAAATGTCATTGTATTAACTCAAAATTTTAATTTCAATGAACTCAGAATTTTAAGGCAACCAGGTAACTTTTTTTCTAAATAATTTTTTACAGTGTATATTCTCATTTAGATGTTTCTGACTAAACACTCTTTTTAAAGATTTTTTAATTGCAATTTAATTAATAGCCTAGTAAAATTCCATCAAATTGAATTAAATAATATCTATTATGTATGTTGTGATCCCAAAGGGAAAATTTCAATGTCTTTATTCGCCGTTTTTTTATAGCTATGAATTTATGCATAGGCTATATTTAAGAGGATTTTTTTAATGTTTATATTAGGTGCTGCAGCATCCGTTAATGTAGGCTATTACAATCATCTTTACTTTTTTTTCTTCTTTTTTTTTACTGTTTTAATTAACTTGACAGGTCATTTATTGAAATAAATAAATAATTAAATAAAAAATATTCCACGTAGGCCTAGTTTGGATTAATCTGAGGTCATAGAACGTTGGATAGCCTATAATATTGCGTCTTTTTTTTTGGCATGTCTTTAATTTAACTGGATTAAAGATTTCAATAGACATACTCGCTCACCCATCACTGGTTCCTCTAATCCAGCGCATCAGTGATATTATGCACACAATGAAACAATGTTTGATTGACAGCTGCTCTCACCGGTCTCATCGTCGCGCGGGTGATTCGCGTCCTGGTGAGTTTGAACGCAGTCACAAACATTCCAAAGAACAAGAAAACTCCAGACAAGACCTCCAACTACAGACTTCAGCCCCATGCTCCCCAGCCAGACAACTTCAGTTGTCACAAAGTCGTCAAGAGGGAAAAAATAGTAATACCGTTTTCCTTACGCAGAGTAAAACTTTAGGGGAAAAAGTATTATAAATATCAAAATATACGCTTTTTGAAAACATATATTGGCTATATATAAGGCGAGATATCTGATGAAGAGCTTGATGCGACCTCTGGTACGGTCTGGTATGACAGCGATCCTCAGACTTGAAACATCTGGACTTGTTTTCGGCTGTTTAGCTGGGGGGTTTAGCTGCTTTCCTGTCGCCTCCTAACAAAACAAGGCAATGCTTCGTTATTTTCCCTCCTCCGCGATTGAAATAAAGGCTGTAGCCTAAACGTGACAGCGGCTGGAGACCCCAGATCTCTCCTCTGATCTGAGCTCCTCTGCTCCTCCAACATTGATCCTCCTCCTCTGCAGCCAATGGAGAAAATCAACATTTCCGGATTTCCGGACTGCTCGAGCGCCTGAAGTCCTCAAGAACACAAAGCAGTTTCATTAACACAATCATATTATCTTGTCATAATGCACAATAATAAGTTTATACAAACATTATATGCTCAACAGATCAAGTGCATTCACAAACGTTTTATGAAATATGGAAATATTATATGATAGCCTATAGGCAATATAAAATAAATATAGTCTATGTTTTAAGAATTTGAAATAATAAATTAATAAAATCTATACCCTTACGCTGGCTGCGCTTTTGTGTCTTTGTGCATGGGGAAAAGGACTGTAAAATAAAGTGCTATCACAATTTTTGAGTGAATATGTGTGGATTGGTGTGTTACTTATGATGTCAAATTTTTCCCATCCCCAATTTAACCCCCAATTTTTTTAATACAACCATGGAGACTTAATCAAAACAAATAAAATCATATATATGTGTTTGTGTGTGTAAGTCTGAGTTAGTTTCTTCATGTGTCTTATTGGTTAAAGCAAGGACACTATTTCAGCCTCCTAATCTCTACCAGCCTTAATTACAGTGTGCTTCCAAGACAACTCTATTAGTGTGTGTGTGTGTGTGTGTGTGTGTGTGTGTGTGTGTGTGTGTGTGTGTGTGTGTGTGTGTGTGTGTGTGTGTGTGTGTGTGTGTGTGTGTGTGGTCCTCTGTCAGGGTTTGTTAAAGTAGATAAGGTACACTAGGACTAGACAGGAATAGCCCAGATTACCCCACAAAAGACACATGCTGTTACCATCAGGATCTTGAAAACATCTCAGTTTTGTTTTGAATGTGACATACAAACATTAACTAAAATATAAACATTAATTCAGTTTTGGGGAGGATACTTTGGACTTGAAGGTTACAGATTACAAGTTGCCCAATTTAAAATGTAATAATAATTCAAAGGACCTTATTATGTAATTGATTACATTTGATTACTTTTTGGTTACTTTTCTAAAATTCTAACGAATGTTTTCAACTGTTAATCATTTTCAAACATTTAAACCAGGTAGGGTTAACCTTACAGAATGTACTCAAAACGGATTACTTTCAAAGGCTTAATGATTTAATTTTAATGCACAGCCACCACAAAATCCAACTTTTTACACCTCTTTTTTTAGAGGTGTAAAAATTTCTGAATATGATTTTTTTTTTCGCTCTCTGTTACCCATTTTAATCATTTACCTTGATGACAGAGCCTGTCATCAAATGCATCAGAAGATCAGAAGCATCAGAATAGCATCGCTTTACTAAATGGACTTTAAATGGCAGGAGGCATTGCACATCAAAAACAGGCAAAGCAACAAATTAATATTATTCAACATATCCTAGCTTTTTATCTATCTATCTATCTATCTATCTATCTATCTATCTATCTATCTATCTATCTATCTATCTATCTATCTATCTATCTATCTATCTATCTATCTATCTATCTATCTATCTATCTATCTATCTATCTATCTATCTATCTATCTATCTCTGTCTGTCTGTCTGTCTGTCTATATCTATCTATCTATCTATCTATCTATCTATCTATCTATCTATCTATCTATCTATCTATCTATCTATCTATCTATCTATCTATCTATCTATCTATCTATCTATCTATCTATCTATCTCTGTCTGTCTGTCTGTCTGTCTGTCTGTCTGTCTATATCTATCTATCTATCTATCTATCTATCTATCTATCTATCTATCTATCTATCTATCTATCTATCTATCTATCTATCTATCTATCTATCTATCTATCTATCTATCTCTGTCTGTCTGTCTGTCTGTCTGTCTATATCTATCTATCTATCTATCTATCTATCTATCTATCTATCTATCTATCTATCTATCTATCTATCTATCTATCTATCTATCTATCTATCTATCTATCTATCTATCTATCTATCTATCTCTGTCTGTCTGTCTGTCTGTCTGTCTGTCTGTCTATATCTATCTATCTATCTATCTATCTATCTATCTATCTATCTATCTATCTATCTATCTATCTATCTATCTATCTATCTATCTATCTATCTATCTATCTATCTATCTATCTATCTATCTATCTATCTCTGTCTGTCTGTCTGTCTGTCTATATCTATCTATCTCATGGATGAATGGATTGATATTTTTCTTCTATTTGACCTTTAATCCACACCGCCGTCTCCACTGTCCTTTGAACGGCTCATTTGCTTCCTGCTTCGGATAAGGCAGTCAAAGACAGTCAAATTGTTTAGTCATGTTGTCAATATAACAGTTTACTCTGGAGGGATGTTCTGATGGAAACTATGGCTAAAGTTTTGATGGCAATTATTGTCAATTGTAAGTTACATCTTAGTGTATGTGTGAATGCAATAGCAAGAGAATGGAAAAGATTCAAATTTACACTCTTACTATACTGTATTTTATTGACAGAACACGTGTCATTGAGATACAGAAATGAAAAGACAGCAGTGAAACACACACACACACACACACACACACACACACACACACACACACACACACACACACACACACACACACACACACACACACACACACACACACACACACACACACACACACACACACACACACACACACACACACACACACACACACACACACACACACAGAGAGAGAGAAAGTCAAGATTCACCTGGGAGCAATTTACCAATTCAGGACAGATTTAGAAAAAAGTCTAATGGAAATATAGGAAGTATAGAATTATGCTTGACATATTATGATAACTTGTTCAACCATTTTGCATGTAAAGACTATGATATGCTATGAGCTTGTGCCTAAATGTTGTGGGGGTGAGACTATTAAACAGAGACCCAATATAATACATTTTGATCAACATGACATAAGCAAATGATAATGTAGGAAACAACAGAGAATTGTACATAATAATTTGCATGGATGTACCAAAGTATTTGCAACTTGTTCAAAGAAATGAGAAACTGCTTTTTTGATGTGCAAAAGTGACATAATGATGTGAGAATTGAACAGGTAGTTTTGAGAATTTCAATTCTGATCTGAGAAATGTACCAAAGTGACTGAGAAAAACTGTAATAAAAAAAAAGGGTTTATGATGTCTACAACCCGGGAAGAAGCTTGTTGTAGTCCAAACTGACCGTTTTTGTATATAAACTGCCATAACTTTAAAAGACAATATATGCGTTTGCATTGAACTTTCAGCGCTGTAACTTTGCTGATACTGCTACTGTGTTTATGCTCAAGCAGCAACATTGCACACTATCTAAAGTTAAAGACGTAAAATCGCATGCAACCACCCCTTTAAGGTGGCCTTCATAGAATACTGTTATTTCATTGGCCAGGAGTGAAGCAGTGCTATTGGTTACTACTAGAATGATGCGTAGACCTAGCTGTGGTATTGACTTGACCTCTTAACTTGGCTCTGTTCCAGTGAGTTTGAACACTAAACCTCAGACTTATCCACTGTTATTCAACTGCTCCAAACACAGACATGAGGTGGACTCTTATATGCAAGTCACAGCCAGACTCTACTCTAACTCTATACTTACATCCAAATAAAGGTTGGTAATAATGTAACTTTGGAGAGAATATCTGGACACCTGGACCTGAAGAACAGTTAAATGGGACAGGTAGGTTGACATGCTATCTTTTTTTATTTAATACAATACTCAAACAGTCCTGAAGTCTATTTTTGGCTTGTGTATAAGAGAGAGCGAGAGAGATGCTAACTTGTGTAATAGTCTTATATAACTGAGACAAACTAAAAACAACATTAGATGATCTGCCTTAGTTTCATTCTGTTTGTGTGATCACCTCACATATCATGTTAGCATGATTGTTGTCTTCATATTAACACCACGCTGGGGATAGTTTCCTTTATCAAACTCTAATGAGGACGATGATGATATAACTTGTCCGAAATATTTCTTGTGTGACAGTATGCTCATTTACAATTATTACCCATAAACCCCTCACCGCTAACATTCCACAATACCATCACATAAAACAAAATACAAAATTCCACAGTGGACATATGACAATAATAATAATAAAGATGTGCAGTGAACATATGACTGAATTGATTTCACTTTTAATTCTCTTCTGTTGCTAAAACATGTCCCGTTACAAAGCAAGTAAAATGCTGAAATATAAGTTTGCAGAATGCATGTACTACCTTCATTCGTATTAATAATTTCAACTAAGCTAAATGAATATAGAATTAACATAGTTATTGAATATTAGCAAATATTTTATGTTTCACATACTTCAAATAATGTAAGCATAATACAATCTTCTATCAAAAGGTTATCACATAAAACAATGTATTGTTAAAAAAACGTCATGCCTAACCCCCTTGCATTCCTTATTGCTTAATTATATTATATTGTACAGTACTTAACTGTTAAACTTGACTTGATGGAACTTTGTATTGAGCTATGTACTGCAAAATTAAATGTATTCTTGTTGACATGAATGGAAATTGTTTAACACAGCTCTGTAAGCAATAGTGTTTGGGTGTTTGCACATAAGAAGGCTTAACTGTCGGCTGAGAACCTCCTTAGGAGATTTATAAGCCTTAAACAAGAGCAGGGCTGTTTGCTTTCTTGAGTACATTTACAGGTCATGCTACTCCATGCTGGATTTCTTAAACACGAACACAATAATACATTCCCAGCCCTTTTAGCTATATTTTAACAATATTTGGCATCTGTTTCTCTTGAGCTAAATTTGCTAAACAATGGCATGAGAATGAATTGTTGAGCTTTCAGTTACAGACCGTAAATATAATAACTTAATTTAACATGCCTGTTTTTTTGTTTGTTTTTTATCCCTGCAGTGAGAAATGTTTTTGAGGTTGATCTTCAGTCAACAGCCATTGTGGAAGACTATAATATTCTGCCACCTTTATTCTGTGGTCAGCCGGCATTCTGTACTTGGTATAAACACAAACAGAGACAAACCACATGGAAAAAACAAACAAACACACACACAAACACACACATGTTGGTATATGGGAATTCTGCATAGGTGTAATGGTTTTTATATTGTACAAACCATTACCCTACACTAAACCTACTCATTAAACAAAACTTTAGGCATATATATATATATATATATATATATATATATATATATATATATATATATATATATATATATATATATATATATATATATATGCCTAAATATGTTGTGTTTAAAAACTATTTTTTCATTATTTAATGTGCTTTTTCAAAAAGCCGTTTTTCATAATAACATGCTGCCTTTACGAACTTGACACCTATTTGATGAATCATACATTTCCAAAGCATGATTTTCCCAAATAATTGTTTTCATATTAAAAGAGGACATTTCACAAATGCCAATCAACAGGCAGTGGGCGGTGCTTGGTGCTGATTGGTTTGAAGTTGAAGCATCAACAGACATGACAGATTGAGCTTTGTGTGGTGTGATGACATCACGGAACACCAAGGGTGCTTCTCATTTCTTATTTGTGACTGAAAATGTATTTTGACTATTGAATTTTCTAAAAACCTGAAAACTGTGGCTTAAGTATCAATTCCTACCGCCATATTAATTTCAATCAATTCCCCTATTTCCCCTTGCCACTTGCCAGATCCAGATCAAAAAAATCAATCTGAAAGGATTATCCAATCAGCGCCAAGCACCGCCCACTGGCTGTTGATTGGCATTTGTGAAATGTCCTTTATTATTATCTAAAAAATCTTTGGGAAAATCGTGCTTTGGAAATGCATGATTGGTCAAGTAGGTGTCATGTTCGTAAATGCAGCATATTATTATGAAAAACGGCTTTTTGAAAAAGCACTTTTAATAACGAAAAAAAATATTTTTAAACATAACAATAGTGTGTGTGGAAGAGGTAATTGTGAAATATATTAAACAATAAATGTTGTGTTTTCATGTAATTTTACAAAAATAAAGAGATGCATTCATTTATTTGGGATGCATCTGTGTTTTCTCTCTAATGAGGAAGCATCGATTAGACTTTTAAAAAGTGAACATGCAAAACAAAAAATTGGCTTTTACCAATCAGTGGCCAATTTTAAACTACAATAGATGTTTTTAAACCATTTTCAACAGACTTTGTGAAACCATAAAGGCCCACCCCAAACCAAGCCCCCAGTGGATTAGAGCAAATCGGAAACGCAACACTGATTGGGAAACACCCACTAATGTTCTGCAAAGATACAGTGCTCATCAACTAAAAATCATTATAGATCAACATCACTGTCTCCACTCATGTGTGCTGTCGACTTTCATCAAAATTCCAATGCTGATCTAACAAACTTTAAACA
This sequence comes from Pseudorasbora parva, assembly GCF_024679245.1. Lineage (NCBI taxonomy): Eukaryota > Metazoa > Chordata > Actinopteri > Cypriniformes > Gobionidae > Pseudorasbora > Pseudorasbora parva. Next base: position 25,211,648 of record NC_090187.1, read on the forward strand.
TTGAAATTTCATCAAAACTCAACATTGTATCAAGTTCACCATGCTATCTGGGCACTGCTTATACCTGATTTGACTTCAGTTGACAAATTAGTTATTGAACTGACTTGAATCAACACTGAACTGACTCAAAGTGAATAATGACACTTTTGTCTTCTGTAGAGCTGGCTTATAGCTGAATTGAACTCATTTCATAATTGATTAAATTTACAGTTATTGATCTGAACTGAATCAACACTGAACTGACTTTAGCTGAATAATGACTCAACACAACGTAATTCTATTTGCATCATTGATCATTATTTTCCTGTTTATCATTACAAAGCTGCGTTGAAACAATATGTAGGCTATTGTAGAAAGTGCTATAGATAAAGCCTGCTTGACCTCCCAGACATAAAAAGCAATCAACATTTTACATTAGAACAGACTGCAATTAGAAATATGAATGTTGAATGTAGAAATATAAATTGCAATTCATTTCAAATGTTGTTTGAATGAATGTTATGTTGTTTTGTTTTTTTGGCAGCCAGTGAATGTGATGGTGGTCATGATGTGTTTGCCACAGTCAAAGAGAACAGCCTGATGGGAACGTTTATTGCCAACCTCGATTTCACTGCACACCCTTCAGCCAATCCCACGCACTTAAAGCTTTCTGGAAAAGATGCGGGTTGGTTTTATCTGGAGGGAAGAACCATCAGACTGAACTCAACATCAACTAGACTTATTGACCGTGAGGTAACGTTTAAAAAAGCATCTATGCATGCATTTATACTGTCATCTTCTGTCTTGTTTAAATAATATATATCATCTGACTATGATGATATTACAGGTACACGGCTCAGTTTTAACAGCAACTGTAAGGTGTTACAAACATAAAACCCTAAAGGTAAGTTGAATTATCTGTTACATACAGCAGCATCCTCTTAAAAAAATTGATTTAGATATAATTTACACATCAAATGTTTTTATCAGGCTGAACACAGAATCATGGTAGAGATTCTGAACGAGAATGACAACAAACCTGAGTTCTTACAAAGCTCCGTTCAACCGCTGCAGCTCAGCGAGGTAAAAGGCAAAAAATAACCGAACCAGTTCTCTTTCATGTGATGACGTACATTACCGCTCAAAAGTTTGGCCTCAATATACATTTTACATTTTTTAATTATTCAACAAGGAAGCATTTAATTGATCTAAAGCTATTTTGAACTTTCTATTCATCCAATAATCCTGAAAAAATCAGTTTCCACAAAAATATTAAGCAGCACAACTGTTTTCAACATTGATAATAATAATAGCAAATGATTTCTAAAGGATCATGTGACAATGAAGACTGGAGTAATGATGCTGAAAATGCAGCTTTGCCATCACAGGAATAAATTACATTGTAAAATCAAACTATATATATAATATAATTAATATTATACTATAATTAAATTATAATAATATTTCACTTTATTACTGTTTTTGTATATAGTTGTATATGGGTAATAATTAGTTTTGTATATATATATTGTATATGGGTGTATATTTTATATGGGTAATAATGAGTTTTGTATATATATTTTGTATATGGGTATATATTTTGCTCTATTCCTGAGACCTCTTGTTTGATGTGTTTGTTCAGTTGACAGCAGTGAACTCTATAGTGTTTACAGTCCAGGCCACAGATGCTGATGGAGACACACTCACATACATCATTGATGATACATCAGTAGGTGAACTAAACATCTGTTCAGATCTACCAACCCACAGTAGAAACCTTCTGCTAGTCCTATTTTATTCTTATCTGATTTTTAAAAAATGTATGGTGATGAATCAAATTGGCTACTTGAAATCATGTGTGGACATTTGATTATATACTTTCAGCCTGATGCCAGGCATTTTCGAATGGACATGCCCAACAGTGGCAAAGTGATTCTCAGCATGTCATTGGACTACGAGATCAAAACTCAGCTTCGACTTACTATTTATGCAGTGGTAAAGCACATACAGAAAATACTTGTTTGGTAATGATAAAATGATGAAAAAACAAACAACAACAACAACTAATAAACAGAACTGTTAGTTACTGAAATGTTCATGTGGCTTTAGGAAACTTACACAAATGAGCACTACAACACAACAGCAACAATAGTCATCAATGTGACAGATGAGGACGACCAATACCCACAATTCCAGCCTTGCACTCTTCTCTCAGCCAATCACAGCAACCGCATATGTGCCAACCCCATATACACCGCCAACATCACAGAGAGCGAACAGGTAAGTGAACAGTGTGAAAACGTGAATATTAAATATTTATTAATTATACAAATTACACTTACACCCTTAAATTAGTCCAAGTCCACTGCGGAACTTAAATTAAATGAAAAATTAAATGTTTTTTTATTATGATTTATCTGACTTTTAGCTGTAATACAGCAAATCTCAATGTCTAAACTTACCATAACCTACACCACTGTTCAAAAGTTTAAGTTTGGTACAAATTTAAATTTTTCAATTTTCTCTTATGCTAACCAAGGATGCATTAATTTGATCACAAAAAGAATGACTTTATTTAGCAATCTCTGTGTCTGTGTTGTTGACGTAATAAATACAGTGAAGCGCTTTCAAAGCACTATAGCAGAATGCAGGCTTACTATGAACAACTTAAAGGGTTAGTTCACCCAAAAATGAAAATTATTTCATTAATTACTCACTCTCATGTCGTTGGACACCCATAAGACCTTCGTTCATCTTCAGAACACAAATGAAGATATTTTTGTTGAAAGCTGATGGCTGAGAAAGGCACTAAAGTTCACGTCCGAGACCTACACGGAAGACAATAACTTGGCAGATAAAGTCATTATTTAGGTTTTTTTTGCACACAAAAACTATTCTCGTCGCTTCGTCAAATTATTGTACAGCCACTGTAGTGAGATGGACTTTGTAACGACGTCTTTAGTGCCTTTATGGGTCTTGTGAGTGGAAATGTACTGAATGCCAGTGGAGGCCTCTCTAGGCCTTTCTCAGCCATCAGCTTTCAACAAAAATATCTTCATTTGTGTTCTGAAGATGAACAAAGGTCTTACGGGTGTCCAAAGACATGAGGGTGAGTAATTAATTAAATAATTTTAATTTTTGGGTAAACTAACCCTTTAAACTGTTCACATGAGCATGCGTGTGATGCTGAAGCAGGAGCTAGCCAATGGTAAGACGTAGAACTCTAAAATGCTGCACTGTTTACACTACGTCAACAGCGTAGGAGACTGGCACAAACGAGAAGAGATTGTCAGTATTGGGCAGTAGCTAGCAACAAGTAGCAATGCTAGCTTAACTACATTTTACAGTAGCTTACTTAGCTTTTCAGTAGTTAATTACTTTATCCAGCAAGTAGCGGTGTAGCGCAACCGAAAGCTACATTCCGTTTTGGCTTCTGAAGAGTTAAAAGCCTATAATGAGCGAAGCGGAGAGTGTGATGCTCAGCTCAATAATCTGCTCTATGCAAGCGTGCTCCACTCATGAACCACTCACCGGTAAAACTATGTTCGCTCAAATCCCAATGTATTTGTTTTTTGTTTTTTTTACATTTTATATATGTTGATTATGAAAAGTGCAAAGATACTCAATATGTCAAAGACATGGAGTGGGCCACAAATGATTTTGACCATTTCATTAAGTTTTGTTTTGTATAACATTTTTCTTTAAAGTGAATTTCATTTTGTATAAATTTTATCTTAATTTTAATAAATGTTTCATCAGATAATTGCCTGGATTTCATAAATAAGGAGCAAATAGGATCTAGCAGACAATAATCATGACATGGAGGTGTTGGCATGATCACTTGAGTTGCATGTGAACTTGTGCACGTCTCATAAATGAACTGGAACTCAGCGTATGACCTACTTGTCTCACAAACATGTGAAATATGTGTAGTCTATATAGAAAGCTTAAAATGTCTACCCTTAAACAAAACACTTCAGAATGAAAATAAATAGGCAAGCAAAGCGCACTTCACGCAAGCAGCCCATGACTGGCGTCTCAGAGCGGTTCTGTTGAAAATGCTGTGCGCTCCATCACTGCATGTCACTGAGTTAACTACTTTAACTGTCAAGCAGCTTGTAGCTTTTAAAGTTAAAGTTTCAGAGTAGCTTGCCCAAGACTGGAGATTGTTTAATAAAGTTTAATAAAGGGTTTGTTATTTTTGTTTGTTTTTTGCGCAAAAAAAGTATTCTCGTCACTTCATGAAATTAAGGTTGAACCACTGTAGTCACGTGGACTATTTTAATGATGTCTTTAATACCTTTATGGACCTTGCTGTCTATGAATTGTTTAGAGAGCTCTCCGGTTTCATCAAAAATATCTTAATTTGTGTTCCGAAGATGAATAAAGCTCTTATGGGTTTGGAATGACATGAGGGTGACTGATTTCATTTTTGGGTTTAATAAAATAAAAATAAAAAAATTAAGTAAACAAATACTGACCCCAAAGTGTACATGTATATGATTCCCTCTTAATTCCTTGATTAATTGGCACTCAGGACATTGTCTTGGATTTCTGTCCGGGTCCGATTCGCGCTTTGGATGGCGATGAGGGTCTCAGAACACCAGTAAAGTACTCCATCTTGTCAGGTGGTTATCCTCTGCTATTAAACCTTATCTAAATTATAATTTTCCTTTTGACTATATATATGTGTTTGTATGTGTGTGTGTTTGTGCTTTAATACAGGGGCAGATAATGGCAGATTTGTCATTGACAGTAGTTCTGGAGAAGTGATGTTAACCAGACGTGTGGAGAACAGACTGCTGATCCCGACACTAAGACTGCGTGTTATGGTGCGTCTGAGAATACACTGTGTGTGTGTGTGTGTGTGTGTGTGTGTGTGCGTGTGTGTGTGTGCGCGCGTGTGCGTGTGTGCGCATGTTTTTGTGACATATGAGGACACAAATGTGTATAATGACATGTGTATGACAGGTATTATAAGGAGAGGGTGAAATATGAGGACATTGACCATGTCCTCACTTTTCAAAATGCTTATAAATCATACAGGATGAGTTTTTTTTAGAAAGTAAAAATGCAGAATGTTTCCTGTGATGGGTAGGTTTAGGGGCAGGGGCAGTGCAGTGTAGGTTTAGGGGTAGGGGCAGTGCAGTGTAGGTTTAGGGGTAGGGGCAGTGTAACTGTATAGAAAATACAGTTTGTACAGTATAAAAACCATTATGTCTATGGAATGTCCCCATATGTCAAAAAAACAAACGTGTGTGTGTGTGTGTGTGTATTTAGTGTGGTTTTCCCTATTTCATTTTAAAAGCATTGCGATGTTTCTGCTCAGGCAGCTCAGACGGATGACCCTCTGAAGTATGCTGTTGCCACGGTTCTGGTGAGGATTCTTGCAGAAAACAGGTTTCCACCCCAGTTCAATCGTTCAGCGTACCGTGGCTTTGTCAGTGAGAGCACAAGTCCAGCCTCGCTTGTCATGACGTACGGCAAAAAATTACTTATCCTCGGGGCCACGGATCAAGACTTCACAGATGTACGTGACTCAACAAGATCACAACACTACAAGACCACATACAGTCACACAGCAGTAACACCCCAGTGCCAACAACCAATTTAATGTCAAACCAAAGGCCCTGGTTTGACATTAAATGCATGAAATATGGATTTATGTTCCTAAGAAACTGAGTTTGTTTTATGTTTGTGCGTTAAAGGGCTTCAATCCCAGACTGCAGTATTCTCTCAACTCTCAACACAACAGCTCTCTGCTCTTTTACATTACACAAGAGGGACTGCTAATCGCTAAAACCAACCAACTACACCCCAGCCACAAATACTTTCTAGAGGTAAGTATTGAAGCATGACGACCACATTCATTTGCAAAATCTGAACAATACTCTACAGCTTCTTATTGTAGAAAATGACAATTGACAACTGTGTTGCAGGTTATAGCCACTGACCTGGAATCAGGAGACAGTGTTAAAGCTGCATTGTATGTGGAAGTTCTTCAGAAAGGCCAATCAGGTACTAGAAAATCTTCAAGAGCTCTGGATTCTTATCTTAGATGGGAATATACATATATATAAAAAATAGATCCTTAGGCATACAAAAATTGTGAGCAAACTAAAAGTGAGTGATGTTTGTCCATGCTTGACAAGAAGCACAACATAAAATAATAAATAATAAACAATAAATGCATTACATAAGTTCCACAGGGTCCTTTGGGGGCGGGTCATCTGTATAGCCGTGAGACAGTGGGCAGGGCAGAGGGCGTGGCAGGGGTGTGTCTGATCCTGCTGGCCATTGCCTTATTTACACTGGTGCGCTGCATACGGATGACCAGAGAGAAGCGGGATCAGGGCACCTGGAACAATGTGGCTGACAGTGGACACCCAAATGTGGTAAGACAAAATCGATTCATGCAACTTGCATAACATGGACAAGGAAATGTTAAACTTTGAATACAGTCAGACCAAATATTAATATTATTCAGACACCAGATATCATTTTACTAGTGGGTACAGGACACTATGGTTCCTTTATGTAAGTGAGGATAGCAAAAAAAAAGTAAACTGTGATATATTATACCCAAAAATTCTTCATAGGCTACAGTGGACTACCACAAAAATGTATAAAGAATTTGGTGTTTTTTCTTTAATTGCTAATTCCACATTTTACTTGCCTGGCTATCACCAGACCAAGCTCAATTTAAGATTGAACATTAGTCTGGGGAATGTAATCTACTATGTATTTTTCTACTGGACAAGAGGCGTGACAAATGAGCATTATTCAAATGACTCTGTACACAATTAAATAGTCCTTCAACCAATCAGACCACAAGAGAAGTGATAAACGAGCGTTTTTCAAATGACTCTGTACACAATTGGATAGTCCTTTAACTAATCAGACCATAAGAGGTGCGATAAACGAGCATAATTCAAATGACTCTGTGCAACTGGATAGTCCTTTAACCAATCAGACCACAAGAGGCGTGATCAACGGGCATCTCTGACACGCCAAACCCGCCAGGTGGATAGGCCAGTCTGTGATTGGTTCCCGCAAAATTGTAACAAAAGCAGTAGAAATGAATGTACAGGTTTCCGGGACTGAGTTGCAGGGGGAAATCAAATAGCCGGCAGATCAGGCTGGGTTTACCCAGTCTAACATTTTACACCACAGACTGAACAAAATTAAGCATTGCTTGGTAATTGGTTGACCTAAACTGGTATTATCTAATTGTGTACTTAGATTTAACAGCTGACAGCTGATTGGTTGATTGTAATCCACTACATACCTTTTTTATGAAAGTTACCTGACATTATCAAGATGAATTTGTTCTGTCATATGAGTTATTGATATATATTATTTCCATTTTCTAAACTATAGCAAATAAAATGTGATAATGTGTGTAAATAAAAAAAAAAGGGAAAAAAAGGTGTCTAATTAATTTTGGTTTGACTGTATGTGCTGAAAATGTCAGTTTGTTCCAAACTTATTATATGCAATACATAATAAACAAAAAGTGTAATTACTTCTAGTTTCAGCTTCTTACACTAATGTTCAAAAATCTGGGGTCAGTAAGATGTTTTGTAATGCTTTTTAAAAGAAAAAGAAAACAGAAATATTGCAAATATTATTACAATATTAAATGACTGCTTTTTATTTTAATACATTGTAAAATGTAATTTATTCTTTTGATGCAAAGCTGAATTTTCAGCATTAATACTCCAGTCTTCAAATGTCACATGCTCCTTCAGATATCATTCTAATATGCTGATCTCCTTTAGAAATAAACCAAACTTGATTTAGTGCGTTTTTATTATTATTATCATCAGTTGTGCTGCTTAATATTTTTTTTATAAAAAGTTCAAAAAACTGCATTTATTTGAAATAGACATCTTCTGTAACATTATTACAGTAACATGTTCACTATTACTTTTGATACTTTCTTTCCAAAAATGCTTTGCTGACCCCACACTTTTGAATAGCACACCTTGATAAAAGATTTTAAGATAAGATTTTTTAGTTGATGTATAAACAAGTCTCAAAATAAATATTTTTGCATTTCCTAATATTTCATGTCTAGAGTCTGAGAAGGTTCCAGATGGTGAGTTAACGTCACTCTTTTCACCCTTAGCGAACCTCAGTACTCCCAGTATTTTGCATTTCATAAAGTGGAAATACAAAGGTTTCTTTAAGGGTTGATTGACAAGTAAACTCAGACGTAGCGTTTTGTTGCTAAACTTAGGGAGATCTGTAAAAGCAGGGCCTGGGGCCTGTTTTTCGTATGTCGCTAACTCAGTTAGCTGGATTTGACTGTTGACGATTTGGCTTAGATTGTTTGGTTCTTCAAAGCTCATTCTGGACTTGCTGTCATAGCAACAGGTCCGCTTAAACCTGCTCGGTCATGTAAACAGGATTAGATTGCATCTTGAGGAGATACTTAAAATCTGTCCCAGCTACTGCTACTTTATTACTAGAATTCCTTACTAAACCAGGGGCAATAATAATTTAAAATAATAATAATAATATAATTTATAGTTTATTTGAAAATAATATTTTAATGTTGTCAAATTTGCGTATAATAGGCCTACTATAGACAGCCACTTGATTGAGAGATTTATTTGTGAATTGTGATGGAATAATTACTAATTAATTATAGTTGTATTGGAGGTTTATACACATTGTGCCGTTAATCTTCGTCGCACATTAATTTGCCAATCGCTGCATTGCTGATCATGGTTTCGAGTATCGATCATCTGACCTCTTCAGGGAACACAAGAACGCACAGTGATCTCAGATAATTTAATCCAGATATTTTAATCCAATCTGCAACTTCGTTTGAAGAACAAAATGAGCCAGAGATCAGTTATGATTAAAAGATTTGGGATCTGTCAAATCATTAAGCGAGGTATGAAGAACGGGCCCCAAGGCAATTTTTTTGTTGTTTGGTCCAAACCAAACGAACCACACTACAAATGTGAACATGCCAGTCAGCAGATATTTCTTAATGCAGTATCCCAGACCTTTTCACTTTGAAAGTGCACTAAGAATAGTACTTTTTATTCTTTGGTCTTGGACTTTTATAGATATAACATTACAAATATCTTTACCATCAGTTTAATGCATCCGTGCTTAATAAAAGTATGAATTTCTTGAAGAAGAAAAAAACATACTGAACAGTGTAGATCATTTTAAACATTATTAATTTAAATAAGGACAATATTACTCAGTGCACCTTCAAATCTCCCATAGTAACTCTTGTGGATTTGTGCTTTTCTCACACAATAGAAATGTGTTTCCAGAGAAACAATTTTAAATGGTTTTTCTGTGTCAGGTAAACCACAGCCGACAGATGCCCTTAGTGGAGGAAACATTCTCATATCACAACGAGGCATTCAGCGAGTACGACTTCTCGGCCTCACCTTTCTACGGCAAACAGGGCATCTACAACAAAATAGAGGAACCACCACCATCATCTGTGAACTTACCCTCAATAACCTTCAACAGACCCTTAAGGGAACAAAGACATAATTATCTGACACTGCGACCCAACGGGAGGCCTGTGAATAGGTTTAACAATAAAACGGTGACATTTCGTGACTACGTTGTGGTACGGGAATGTGATGAAGAGGGTGAAGGATATACGGAGACAACTTTCACAACAGAGGCAGAAGTCTGTACTGATTTAGAAGAAATTAACATGGATTGTGAGATAGTGGACGACAACTATATCACAGAAGAATTTAAAATACAATCAAAAAGAACCACTTCATATTGTGACATAAATGAGTCAGAAATGCTCAGTACATACCTAAAAATAGTCAACCAAGACGACGAAATACCTGACCATACAGAAGTAAAAACTGACTTAGAAGATAAAATACATGCAAATCCACTGGAATTAAGGCACCGGTCAATAGATGGGAAGCACAGATTAAAGTCTGATCTGGACACAATACAGATAGACTTAATTGAAAGTCAAGAAAGAGATTGTACAATAACACAAAACTCAGCACCAGAAGATGTTACACAAACGGAATTCTCCATTTTTAAAGGAGAGCCATATATCACTAACCCTAAAGTCTTGGTTTCAGAGGTCGTCAATTATTCAGAAAACTTTAAATCAGATGGAATCAGAAAATCTGACGATCTTAATATAGAGCCTCAGGTTTCAGAAGTTGAAAGTTCTGTACAAAAGTTTCAGGATTTAAGCAACCAGGACACCGCAACACAAAAAATCTTAAACACTGATTTACAAACACATCGAAGCACATTAACACTTGATTCAGGTCAATACAATGGATCAGAACAATGTCTGGCAGAAGAGACGAACAGCACAGCAAACTCAAACATGTATTATGTTAACGAGGACATCGCAACAAATTTAGATGACAGTAGCCTAGAAGAGGAGTCTGTATCTAATCTAGATACAAGTGGTCAACATCTGAACTATGTTCATGATCCTCATGACATGCAGATAGAATGTTTAAACGAACAACTCGACTCGGATGAAAGTAATGATGGGAGATGAAGATTCTCGAAAGCTAAAAACGCTCGTTTGAAATTACAATGTCGAGCTTGAGCACCAAATGAGCCTTTGTAAAATGGGAAAGAAGCATCTGCAGGGCAATGAACAGATGGTTCAGTAATACAAGTATGGGTAGAGTTCGGAATTTCAAACTAACCTCTAACCTCATGTATTAAATTAAGTTTTGCATGCAAGTCGTCCTGCACTGGTGGTTCTCAGTGCCCTTCTTATAGTGTGTACAACATGGCAGACATGCTTCCTTTGTATTGAAACTGCACTTTGCATTGTGATGTACCTATTCAAATAAAATCTACTGAAGACAAACAATAAGAATAGCAATGGTGTCGATTGTTAATCAACTAAAATTAAACTTTCGTGGAACTCATTATTATTCATTATGATAATATTGCATAATGTCAAACAGTAATGGAAAAACATGGGAATAGACCTAAAATTATTTTTGTGCACTATGGCATTTATCTATTTTAATCCAAGTACAAATGACCAGGACAACCCCCTCCTATCTCCGTAAACTAGCAATTCACCCCACAAATGGAAACCAATTAAAAACATGATTCGTTTTAATCAATTTTATTGAGAAAACACTCAAGACAGTATTTACAATACCTGACCACAGCATATTGTTCACATTCAATTATGGACACATATACACAAACAATACTAACATGAAGGGATTTTCAGTCATGTATGAATTGCACAGGGCGGGTAAGAAAACAAAGCCTCGCATAATAACGTTGAAGCAGTTTGAAGGTTAAGGGAGACGGAAAAAGGCACTTGAGGGAAAAACAGCTTTAGTTTGTTGGTTCAGTCCATTAAATGACAATACTAACACTTCATAAAGGTCTCAGCGGTTGGAATGGTTTTCAGTGGTCCTTTGAGCAGGGGTTTTATTCATAAAATAGCCCCAGATAGTCATTTATATCATTGCACTTACTGTCCTTTGTGTATGAAAGAACAATAAAACCGATCATAGATCAGCACATCGAGCCACGAGACTCGAGAAACAAACCAATCCAGAACTGTGTTTAGGTCTGTTTTGATCAAAAGACCATGAAATTACACAACATTCTAACTAGGATCTATTACTATGTGTGATTTTCAATATCATACATCTTCTGGCTAAATGCAGATAACACGTACATGTAGTGGTTGTAAGACATTTCGTATTATTTAGAGTAGCAGTTTACATAATGGTATTGTTTGTTTGGATTAATATTATGTGCAATGTCTCCACTTGAAACTAGTGCTGTATGCACGTGTTGGGTTTCACAAATGCCAATATGCTGCGTTATATGGACGCTTTTAGTGCATTATAAACCATTAAGGCTCTAAACATCACAGCTTCTCAAGCTGACCTGAACATTACTTCATTGGCGCATTTGAAATTGCATCAGGATCCAACGCAGATGAGTGTTAAGCTATAAAAAACACGTTTACAAAAAAGGCAGAAAAAAATTGATCGAGTCGGCATAGAAAAACAAATGTTTTGTTAACACAGTAGTGTCTCAATGTTATATGCATTAAATCATAAAATAAATTATTGTTCTTTTTGCATTTCTCAACTGTAAAGTTTCCCAAATTAAAATTCATCATGTCGGACCAGAGCTTCTCCAAAATCGGTTACTTGGCTGCCGACAAATAGGTCATACTTATCCACAATTTCCTGCTTTGTGAGGCGTTCATCCTATAATGGAAAAAAGCAGTTATTGAAGCAACTATCTTAACTATTTAAAAGCTATTGCAAAGAAATTCACTTTACAATGATTTTAATGGTTCGTGGCATAGAGAACATTGAAACTTGCACACAAGATAGCTTAATATGTAATGGCTAGGACTTTTTAGTAAAGGGTCTCTTCAATTACAGAGAATTATGTTTTTACCTTATCTGCGTCAGACTCATACAGAAGGTGTTTGGCCTCAGCCTCTGCATGGTCATAATCGGAGGGTAAGATCCAGTCACGGGTCTCGTCTTTATCCATACGGCCATCTTTGTTTTTATCCCTGAACTCTGTAAACTGTTCTCTTTCGGTTTTCACCCATTCTGGTTCAGTTGGGTCTCCATTCTGACTGTACATATCACCTGAAACACACACACACACACATGAGAAAAATCAATACATGGAACACACACATTCACACACGTTGTGTTTCTGTGAATTGTGGGGACTTTCCATTGGCGTAATGGATTTTATACTGTACAAACTGTACATTCTATCCCTCTACACCGCCCCTGCCCCTAAACATCACAGGAAACATTCTGCTTTTTTACATTTTTAAAAAAAAAACATAATTTAGTTTGTTTATAAATCCATTTACATTGTGGGGACTGCTGGCTGTTCCCCCTAATGTAGGTGATCTCAGGTTTATACACTCTCAGAAATAAAGGTACAGTGCTGTCTCTGGGGCGGTACCCTAAGGTACAAAAGTGAAAAGGTACATCTTTGTATCTTACTCACCCCTAAATGGTACATATTAGTACCTTAAAAGTACATATCAGTACTTCAAGAGTGTTACTTAGTACCTTAAAAGGTACACCTTTTTGGTTTTGTACCTTAGGGTACCGCCCCAGTGACAGCAATGTACCTTTTTTTCTGACAGTATATTACATTGTGGGGACATTTGGTTATGTAATATAACCAAGTACACACACACACACACACACACACACACACACACACACACACACACACACACCTTACCAATATATTCATCTAAGTCGATGAAACCATCTCCATTTTTATCAATGTCCTCCATGGTCTCCTGTAGATCAAAACATAGACATTCCAAATTCACCCCAAAGTCATCATTGTGTTAAATGAGATAAGCATCACAAAAAGCTACATCTGAATTGGCATTTAGATATATTTACAGGCTGTTTATTGCAGCTCATGAACGCATTTACATTGCAATTACAATTGCCATGAGATTAATAGGTTTTTAATGGATATTAAAGCTACAGTATGTAACTTTTCCATCCACTAGTGCGCCTAGTCAAAACGGTGTAGTTTGATGACACCAAGTTTGAGCTTAGAATCTTGGGACATGTGGTCTTCACCTCACAGCTGGTGGAAAAGAATCAGGATAGGACTCGGGCAGAAATCAAGTTTATGGATGTGATTATTAACGTTACTGTAGTATGAAGTAGAGCAGGACCGAGTGTTGTGGAGCTGAGCATTTCCACTGGAGCGATTGTTAATAAGATGAACACAACACATGCCTCGCAAGCGGCAGGACTTTTAGTATGACGGGACACAGTCGCCAGCACCATTTCCGGTCATGAGTATGAGGTAGATGCATTTGAGTGTGTTTAAAATAATGTGATGACATTACTCTGTGCATTCACTCAGCGGCTGCTGTGACACTTGTTGCACACTGCTAAGAGTAAAGTGTTTCTGCCAAATAAAACCAGAAACCAAGTGGAACAGGTATAATAACGCAATTGACAGCCAACTCCCTCAGACATCCTGTTTTCCTTGGTTAAAATAGCAATTTTCAATTAAACAAAATATTTAACACTGGCCTAGAGGTTTTTGGATATTTTACCCTCATTTTTTTGTGTAAAATGTGTAAATAAATTTAACACAATTTTTCCATAACTAATAAACTGAATTACTGCGTTACATCGACAGCCCTAGAAAGAAAATAACAGCAATGTTACAGAAGATGCAACATGTGATTGTCCAGACGTACCAGCACTACAATATCCTTCATGTTGTCAAACTCCTCTGGGTGAAGAAACGCGGTAAACTCTTCTTTATTAGCCCTCATGTCACCATCATGGTCAGCCATCTTGAAACGGCGCTCATCTCTGGTAATCATTTGTCTGTAGTTAAAACCATCTTCAGGATCTGCTTCATCTAAACACACAGACAGCATATTAGTCTGGACTGATTGACTACACAGTCACAACAAATTACATCACTTGCAAAATGAGGGTGAAGCTGCTTAGTCCAAAAGATCGGATTTGAAAACCAAATCAGATTTATGTGCAGCGTGAGCAAAGCCTTAGAAATATGAATAATTAATTAACTCATTATACATACCGAGGATGTAACCGTAGGTAGCGTTCTTGTATTCCTCCCAGGAGACATAAGCATCTGAGTTGAGATCATGAGCCTGCCACTGCCGGTCCACATCTTCATAGATCCATCGCTTCTGAGCATGTTTGATCCACTGTTTCATCTCATCAACAGTCACAAAGCCATCGTGATCCTTGTCGATCTGTTCTACGATCTTACTGTAGACAAAAAGAAAAAGAGCAAATGATCCAGAGAGCTTTCTCTGAAGAGCTCATGGATATGTGGTGCATCTGGTTTTACCCCAGTCTCTCTTTGCTCTCCTCTGGTGTGAGCTGGTCAAAAGTCTTTGCCTCCTCTTGTCCGAGAAAAGCCTCGTGGTCGTAGTCAAAGTTCTCCTCATCATCATGCTCCTTGTTGCTTAGAGGGGCGTCGTGATGGATGCGGTCCTTCTTCTCCATGGGTTTGCTGGAGGACTGAAGAACACAGAGGGCAACGAACAACAAGAGCGGCAACAGGTCCATCGTCTAGTACACTTTTTCAAAAACAAAAAACAACACAGGGTCAAAAAAGCAAAGAGTGTAGCAAAGAAGAGAGCAAGTGTATATCAATGCAAACACATACAATATTGTTACAAATATTAATTTCCTCCATACATTGATAGTTAATTATTTTATGTGACAGGAAACTCCTAGAGTAAGTTCTCCATGTATTTATTGTCTATATATAAATATATATATAAAAATATGTGCATTAATGTACCCTGGTACTGAATGACTACCATATTCACGTAGCCTGTTATTTACATGGCACTCGAAAACCATGTAAATGGTTCTCTCTTAAAAATATAAATAAAAAAACTAATGCTAATAACCTTTTTTGCCAGTGCAGTGAACGCTGTTAGAAATTGTTACCAAATAAAATATATATACCTTTTTGTTCCTAATAATATTTAATCGTAACATTTAATTCATGTAACCAATATTTTTAGACATGGCAACATACTTACATTCCCCTCAATGAGCTTAATGTAAATAGACATAACTCCCAAATAAGATGAAGGAAACGTAAAAGCATGACACTGCATATCGGAACATATTCAATCAACTATTTTATAGTTTAATGCAACTTTACCTACCAAATATTGTAGCGTTTCACGCCGCCCGGCTGATCTCAGTAACTCCGGATGTCAAACTAGTTTGAGAGGGTTCTCTTGGATGGCCCGCTCAACCGACCAATCAGATTGGACATTACGCTCAGACTTCGCTCAACGCACTAATCAGATTGTAGAACGCACTCAGCACCGCCCGAGCAAACGTCGTCTGAGCCACTTCGTGATTGGTCCACTTCAGTCCAAACGTGATTATGTCATTGGTTTAGAACTGCCACGTCCTCAAGGCACCTATACTAATTTGATTTAATATTTTCTTTTAGGTCTGTAATCAGTTGTATCATTGATATTAATAAAAAAGGGCCGGGGAAAAAAGCCTTTAAAAAACCCAGACTCCTGTCACTGATCTAGGCTCCCACTGTAGAGCAGAATATTTGTGGTATAATAATATACTGATTGTACCTAAGTTTATTTTAAAAAATGTAGTTTTTTTAACACCAAGTCCTGTGGCGTTTACAATGACAATTTCAATACTAAGAGAACAGTGCCTGCAAACTCTGTACGTTAACCCCCTTAAATGCAATTTAGGTTATAATTTGATTATAAATATGTCAGTATTTGTTATTTGTAAGTTTACTTGTTTTTTTAATGTATATATTTCTTACAATTATTGTGGTTGTGTTTAACAAATATAATACTTGATTGTTGTTTGAGGTCTAATAATAGTGCAGCGACTTTCATCTGGTGATGAAGAAAGAAAGAAAGAAAGAAAGAAAGAAAGAAAGAAAGAAAGAAAGAAAGAAAGAAAGAAAGAAAGAAAGAAAGAAAGAAAGAAAGAAAGAAAGCTCGCACGTCTAATGAATTTGCATAACATTATGTTTTACTCTTGACAATATTGTGACAGTTGGTCCTAAAAGTAGCCTAGAACATCAAAATCTAGGCTAACCAACACTTAAAAAATGCGTTATGGCATATGATTAAATTACAAATAATAACAATAATAGGGTTTGAAATTTATATGGGTCCTCCTGCATCACATCACAAGCCAGAGCATCTTTCAAAGAAATTATTGGAATATTTGTAGTTTCAAGAATCTTGTGAATCTGAATGAAAATCATACTGTAAAAAAAAAAAATGAAAATGCACATTAACCCTGACAGCAGATGGCGCAGAAAATGCATCATCAGAAATGCAGCCGTTACCCAGGTAACCCCCTCAAACAAAGCTGCTTCTGTTTCTGAAGAGTATTTAGGTTAAATATTTTAAACAGCCATGCATGCCAAAGGCATTCAGTCATTTGACATGTTATTTTGTCAGTCACATTACATTAGTTATGAATGTTAGATTTTTAATTATTTCCTAAGCTCTATTACATGTTATGTTGTCATGTGCTTTACTATTTGTTTATTTCTAGGAGTGTTTACATATTACATACATACATACATACAAAAAAAAAAAAACTTAGTTTGTTCCTTATGCAGCAAATACGGTATTCATTTTTATTTAAAAGGTCCAAAAAGTCATAAAGGTATAGTTCTCTCAAAAATGTAAATGATTTCATCATTTACTCACCAGTAGCCAAGCAATCGAATTTAATGTAAACTGAAGTATATAAATAAAAATTCTGTCATTTATTCACCCTTCAGTTGTTCCAAACCTGTACACGTTTCTTTTGCTAAACATAAAACATATGTGAAGAATACTGGTAATCCAGCAGTTGGTAATTTTGTATTGGGGAAGACAATTATTATCCCTTTAAATTCATAATATTATCCCTGAAAATTATGTAAAAATGTAATTATTTTATATTACTGATATACATCCATAAATCTGTGGCTACACTCAAGGTCTGATTACCGTTTGGAATGGTTTTCCAATGATTGATTCTTTAATTATTATTTACTCCCACCCCTAATCCTGAATTTACATTTGGTCCTTGAATACATGCTGTAATAAATTGTACGTTTTATTATAGAAGTTATACTCTGCTATCTTGTCAGCCACTGAATTATATCACCCAACATCCCATCAGCCAAGTAGCCCCTTGCTAAAACCCCATCTTGCTAAAACCCCATCCTCCAAAGACTTACAGTTTATTGACATTATTGGCTAACATACTTGATCACTGAATATCACGTTTCAGTGATATTGGTCAAAAAAAGACAAAAAACATCAATCATACATGTAATTCATAATAGAACGTTTTTTGGTTATTGATGAAAGAACAAATCAAAACAGAGATTTAAAGATTTTATGATAGGAATATACAAAATACAGTCTCCAAATCTGCAAACATCAGCAGAAAATGTCTGATACACTGACACAGTGATTATTCACTGACATTGGGCAACATCTTTTCCATAGATGGCTCTCATGTTGGTTTTTCTTCCGATTTTCATTTCGTTTTCACCACGCCCTGTCAAAGTCCAGCATGTTTCGGTTACATCACAAGATGACACAGTGTTTTGCAATAAGTGTCAAGCTGCTTGTAGATGTGACCCCTGCGCTACTGGTGGGGCAGCAAGGGTAGCAACCTCTCTTCTGAGGGTCAGGGATGCAAAAAGTGTGTCCATGATTCCCAAGACCTGTAAAAGCTCCTGCTGAACTTCTGCTTCCTGACCCAAAAGCTCCAAAAGACGTTGCAGCAAACGCTCGACTACAGATGACTGGGGAATAACCTGATAATACAGATCTACACACATACACACAAATATGAGGAAAACCTTCGAAAAAACGATTACATTTCACAACAGGAGGTTCACTTCTTCATTCTCATTTGCCCACATACACATGAATGTTTTATGTGAAACTTACCAAGAACAATATCCCCGACCGTGAGCAGAGGGCGAGAGAAGCGTGGGTCAGTGATGTGCCTGAAAAACAATACCCAAAAATATCCTTTAACCTAATTTATGAATCACTTTTTTTTTTCATCACTTAATACATGGCATTAAATCCCTGAATCAAGAAAATGTGTCCTGGACTCATGTGGCTTATTCATGCTTAAGATTTTGACCTCCTCTCACAAGCTGTTGTCCTCTCAGTTCTGGGTCACTTTTGTGCTGTGTAAACTAAATTCTAAAACTTACCACACCATGACAACCTGCGAAAGAATTTCCCAGTGCTTTAATCATTCGAAGAACTCCAGTTTTTGTCACAAGATTAGCATGCATTTCAAAGAATACTAACTCTGCTGAAACTCTTTTACGTGTAAACAGTCTAAATGTGAATCTCACACAGTCTTTCAATAACATGCATATACACTATACACATTTTCTTTTTTTCTTTTAGTTAAACTAAAATTATATATATATATATATATATATATATATATATATATATATATATATATATATATATATATATATATATAAATTATTTTATTTTATTGAAATTGTTTCAATTTTCATATTTGAAATATGTTATTTAAAAATGTAAATATACATCATGGCAGTAATTATATCTAACAATTAAAAAACAACAACTGTATAATAGTAATTATAATCAGGGAGAACAAAACTCAAAACATGAAATAAGCTTTACTATCGTAAAAATACCACAATGCAAAAACAAAAAACATGAACCAAGATATGCTCTTTTTGTCTTGAAAACTATATATACTGTATATTTAAAATAAAAATTCCCTGTTAATTTACTCACCCCATCTATTCCATGATGTCCATATCTCTTTCAATTAGTGGTAACCAACGGGTTGAAGGTCCAAATCAATGCAGTTTTAAAAGGATTTAGAGGGCTCTGCACAATCCCAGCCGAGGAATTATCTAGCAAAACCATTTTCAAAAAAACTAAACAAAATCAATTTTTTATATACTTTTTAGCCTCAAATGCACGACTTCGGTGTTGTTATTCTTCCCTGCATATGCCATCATTTAATGGAAAGGTCACGCTTGTGAAGTTTAAGTACCGACCCAGTGTTAAAACGAACGTGCAAATTAAATCAAGCACCCTTTAAAAAATAAAAATAAAGGTAAAACAACGATGTCAGACAAATTTAAAGTTGAAGCAGAACATGAGATTTTCAGCACTGGGTTGGTGACCTTTCCGACATGACGACGTCAAATGCAGTGAAGAACAACAACACTGAAGTTGCGCATTTGAGGTTAAAAAGTATATAAATGAAGTTGTTTTTTTTTGGAGAAAATGACTGATGGTTTTTCTAGATAAGACTATTCCTCAGGTGGGATCTTGCAGAGCCTCTGAACCCCTTCAAAGTCCTTTGAAGCTGCATTGATTTGGACCTTTAACCCATTGGTTGCCATTGAAGTCTAGCCTGGATGCCAGCCGAACTGAGCCCTGCCCACAACATTTGAGTTCGGGCAGTTCAGTCAGGACTTGATCCATAGTGATTTTTGAACAGAAACGGTTCGGACCTATGAAATTGTCAGGGCGGGCTTTAGACGATGATGGACAGATGATGACATAATCATCCATGACATCAAAAGGCGCTTGGGTTGAATTTGTTCTAATCCTAAACAGAGAACTGTTCGTATATACATTCACCGTCACTATTTCTCTCAGAAATAATGATCTTTTTGGTAAGTACTCTGTGTATCCTTAAATTCTTTTTTTTTTTTACAACACCGGCAAAGATGTTTACACTCACCTTTTTCTTCTAACGTTACTTATTACAGTGTGCGTGCAGAAAGGGTTGCCAAGCTTTTACAGCAAACCCACCAACGACTAGTCAAAATCAGCTAGGAATCTTTTCAGCTAGCAATTTTTCAGGGGGAAATGGTGTTTTGGGGGTAAAATGTGTTATTTTGGCAAAGTTGCCTGCTAAATGTGCATTCCTGGGTCTATACATCATATAATTGAGGTCACTGCGGACATGGAAAACAACCCGCGGAAAAAACGCAGACTTGGCAACACAGTGCAGTTGAGTTCTGTTGACATTTGACAACTAACGTTATGCGTTGCTCCGTTACTCTGATTGGTTGTAGGTCTATCCAATTGATGTCTTTCCTGGTTCGGTTGAAACACGCCCCATAATTATAGCCCAATGGAAGAGTATCAGAATCATATAAGAAAGAAATGAACATCTTGGATGAGATGGGGCAAGTAAATTATCAGGAACTTTTCATTTTGAAGTGAACTAATCCTTTAATATTTACATATTAAAATCAAATATAACCTATTCAACAATGAACAGTTGTAATACCTACGTATATATAGATTTAATTAATATTTATCCTCCTTTATTATGATGATTTCTAATGATTCATTCCAGTTCTGATATTAATTAATCAATAGGACCAATGATTGTTGTTTGTTCCTTTATTTTTTCTAAAGTGTGTATTTGGTCTCTAAGTGGTGACTGACGGTCTGTCTTAAGGATGTGTGATGTGTCACTAAACACATTATGTGTTTGGAGGCATCACATCCTTAACCTGACAGGAGTACAGTAACAGTGCTTGCTCACTTAGCTGAAAAGAGATGAAATATGGATCACTCTTTCATTTTTGAGTATTATATTTTATTCATTTTATAATTCCTTTTACTGAAACACTAAAGAATTGTATGAATATTGCCTGTACTACTGTCTGTATCTCTGACTGAAAGAAAGCACATGTTATCAGTATGTTTTGGGGAGCATTCTGGTTAGAGCTGGAACTCAAACAACTTTCAACCTTAGAGAGATTGTGCATCTGTGTATGTGCATAATATTCTGTTTCTCAGATCAGTATTGGAGGTGGACTACGGGCATCCTAAGAGATGGGTGGACTTCTTGTTTTTGGACAAGCTGGCCCTGCCCCACATCTGGAAGGTCACTACGGGCCTAATTCCAGGGTGAAAGCGTCAACAAAAGACACATCTATGGAGCAAGCATCAGATTAACTGACAATGTGTGGAAATTTACCATGACTGTCTATTTTATTTTAGCCAATCAGAATCATCCACATTGCAGTAGTGACGTGGCTAGACCTTGAAAACAGTATAACTGTTGGGACAATTGCATGTACAGGGAGACGGGGAGAGAGGGAGTGCAGCCTACAAACTCCTTGTGAGACTTGTAGCTGGCTTCTGCTGATGAAACGGCAAACTATTCTTCAGTAAATATTTCTTTAATTAATTCTTTATTTTTCACAACTGGTCTTGGGTCCTAAACTGTTATCCCCTAACTATACATACACACGTACATTTCTAGTCACAGTTCGGTACAGCAGGAGAGAGAAAACGAAACATAAAATCGCATTGGTACAGCATCGGTAGATTGCATTCGGTACACATGTGCACCATACCGGAAGTCTTGTACCAAAATGGACAGTACAAATACATGTACCATTACACCACTAATTGATAAATAAATTAATAAATACATTTATTATTATTTTCATTTGAATTCATAAACTATCCTCTTCAACTTTACATGAGCTATCAATGAGAGTATGAGAGTCTGAAGTCATAATACTGTGTGTAACTTACTTGAGAAGGAAGTTGAGTAGCTTGGTTAAGCTCTCTTCATCTCGTCCTGCGAGAGCGTTTTTCAGAGTTCCTCTGCGGTTGATCTCCATAATAACGGCCACGGCCACCTCCGGTTTTTTGGTGCGTGTCCATGTCTGTGTAAATATGCACAAATATATACTGATGTCTTATTCTGAACAGTTGAACATGAAATTATTTTATAATAACGTGTGTGTTTACCTGCAGAGCTGTGTCCAGGGCTTTGGACACCTCAAAGCTTTTTAGCTGTTTGTCATATTTCTTTAGATGCTGCTTTACTGGTTTACTGACCAAAAAATCATCCTAAAATAGAGATATGAAGACTGTAAGACACAACTAAAGCAAAACAATAAAATAAAAGCAGCAAAACAAAAAAGTTTTTTGACCTACAGAAAAGTAGGTCACACATTAGATCTTGTCTTATCATATGGCATTTCTGTATCTAACTTGGTGGTTTCTTTTGATAGAATCGAACTGGTTTTAGGCCCAGTCCACACGAAGCCAGCGCTTTCCCAATCCAATCTTTTTTTTCTCCTCGTTTCAAGAAATATTTGCGTCCACACGAGATTGCGAAAACTGACTAAAACTATGTAGTTTGCATGCCAGGCCAGTGTGTGGCGCTGTAATTCTGCCACAGAAATACACTAAAAACGGAGAAGAAGAGATGTGGCTAGCAGGGGTATAGCAGTGGTTGGAGGTGAGGCAAAATATCACAATAAAATAACAATAAATACATTTGCTACTTAACAGATGTGTTTTATTAATGCCTACACCTTAGAGGTTAGATCGGGCTCAAAAAATCAAGCCCGACCCTACCCGAGCCCGTGAACGTTGTGTCCGAGCCCGGCCCGACACATTAACTGTAATTATGAGCCCGAGCCCGATTTAAACCCGACCATTGTTCAATACGTGGGCGTTTTGACGAGAACGAGACAGTAATTAGCAAAGTGCAGCGAAGCGGACTGGTGAGGCTCATGATAAAACTACATTTAGTTTTCAGTTTTCTCCACAGCGACTGTACAGCCGAATAACATTTTGTTGCAATATTTTCATGTTTAACACTTTGAAGCTGCTTTGAAACAATCGTCATTGTAAAAGCGCTATAGGCTATAAATAAAGTTGTCTTGACTCCGCTCAATAATCCGCAGCGCGCGCTCATGAACCGCTCACCGGTAAACTGATGTTTGCTCAAATCCAGCTCAGACATTTATCTGTAGCTTACTTTGTTGTAGCCATTAAACAATGTGTTTTTTCCTTCATATATATGTTAAAATATTATAATATTATTTTTACATTTCATCTGATTACGATGAGTGAAAAGATGCGAGTGGGTCAGAAATGATTTTGGTGGTTATATTTAGTTTAATATTAAGTTTTGTTTTGTAGAAAGCATTTATTTCGTTTTGTTTAAATTGTATCTTAATTTTAAAAAAGGTTTCTTGGGCCAATTGCCTGGATTTAATAAATAAAAAGCAAATAGCAGACTATAATCGCGAGGTGAAGTTGTGGGAGTGATCGCTTTCATTTCATCTCATGAACTGGAGCGCGCGTCTCATAAATAAACCGAAACTCAGCAGGCTACTTGCCTCACAGACATGAGAAATATGCGTATAGAAAGCTTGAAATGTCCACTTTTAAACGAAACGATTCGAAGATGTTTAATTAAGCAAAGTGCAGTCTTCACGCGAGCAGCTCTTGGTCAGAGCATTTCTGTTTAGAATGCTGCGCTCCATCACTGCACGAGCTGTGAGTTTAACACCCATTTTTACACTAATCCTGACTTGTGCAACTTTGTAGCCTACACATTTGTTTCTTAGTTGTTGTATTAGTTCTTACTTTGCTAAATATACATATAATTTCTGATTATAGCATGGCTTTCTGCCCACCCAATTAGACTAGTGAAGTAGGCTAATGATTAAAAAAACAAACGCTTGATCACGGACCCGGCCCTACCCGACGATAGTGCAGGGAAATCTCAGCCCGACCCGGCCCGCGGGTCGGTTCGGGTCAGGTTCGGGCTCGGGTAGAGAATCTAAACTCTACTACACCTACCCCAACCCAAAACATACCCTTACAATAATGCAGATACTTTAATTAAATGACGTGATATTAATGTGCGCATGCCCAGTGCCCGTAGTTGTATCCCTTAACTTTTTCACCGTGCTGGACGTAGTGTGATGACATCACCGTTTCAGAAAATATACGGATTCGCTGTACACACGAAAACGGAAGATGATCGTTTTCAGATTTACCCACTTTGGGACCCGGTTTCGAAAAATATCGGATTTATGCTTCTAAAACGCCGGATCCGTGTGGACGAAACGCTGATACGGTACAACATTTATATGTATACAGCTAAACGCGTCTCCGTGTGGACGGGGCCTTAAAACCCCTCAAGGAATGTTATGAGAGATGCTACTCAGGAGAGTTGTAAAGAGTTTTTCATTCAAAAAATTGCAAAGATCAGAAGTGCAATTGTACCTTCACATTCCCTTTTATTGGCTAATCCACTACTGGCTAGATGGTTTTCTGACTTTGAACCAGTTTCATCCACACAGCTGGCAGATATTGTCTCTAAAATGAATGGAAGTAGCTGTTCATTGGATATTCTTCCTACTAATCTCTTTAAAGAGGTTTTTCCATCTGTAAGTTCTAGCCTAACAGCTATAATCAACAGCTCTTTGGTTAGTGGAGTAGTAAAAAAACAGTTTAACATGCAATTCTTCATCCCTAGTTAAAAAGACCTAATTTAGATCCAACAGTACACAATAATTATAGACCTATTTCCAAATTCCCGTTTATTTCCAAGATTTTAGAGAAAGTGATTTTTAAAAGATATTTTAGACACAGCCCAGTCAGGTTTTAGGACCTGTCACAGCACAGAATCAGCTTTGCTTAAGGTCACTAACGATATACTATTATCGTTGGACTCAGGATCACATGTTGTTCTAGTTTTATTGGATCTGAGCGCTGCCTTTGAAACGATTGATCATGAGATTCTTCTCAACCATCTGCAATGTTGGGTTGGTGTCCAGGGTATTTGTATGCTTCAGATGATGCCATGCTTCAGTTTTATTTTCCTGTGAGTTTAGATAAAACATGCTCCCTGCATAAAGTACAGGAATGTTATAATGATATAAAGCTTTGGCTCTCAAATAACTTTCTCCAATTAAATAAGAGCAAAACTGAGGTTTTGATTGTAGGTTCTGTGACATCACATGCTTTAGCTGGCCAGCTAGGTTCCCTGTCCATAAAGCTTGATGATCATCTTAAGAGTTGGGGTAAATATGGACTCATCCCTAACCTTCAACAGACAGATTGGGGCCGTGGTTAAAGGTAGCTTTTTTTACCCTGAGATCAGTTGCTAAAGTAAAGCATTTTTTATCCAAAAAGGATTTGGAAATTGTGATTCACTTCTTCATCTCATCGAGGTTAGATTATTGTAATGCGTTATGTATTGGACTCCCCCAGACTGCTTTAGCGCGCATGCAGCTAGTGCAGAATGCAGCTGCAAGGTTTCTAACAGGAGCGAGGAAGAGAGATCATATTACCCCTGTACTGCAATCCTTACATTGGCTCCCTGTGAAATGATTTTAAAATTCTCTTGTTTGTCTTTAAGGCGTGTTTCACGCCTGTGTTTCAGGCCTGGCTCCTCAATACATTAGCGATCTTCTCATTCCCTACTCTCCCTCTAGAGTTCTTAGGTCCTCGGACCAAAGGTTCTTAAAGGTCCCTCGCTGTAATTTTAAAACGAGAGGAGAGCGCGCTTTTTCCGTGGTAGGTCCGAAACTTTGGAATAGTCTCCCACTTTATGTGAGGTTAGCTCCTTCAGTTGAAGTTTTTAAGTCGTATTTAAAAACTTATTTATTTTCTTTAGCATTTGAATGCTGAGTTTGCTTGGGTATATGCTACGTTGAATTTTGTTTTAATGTTTTTATTTTATCTCTGTAAAGCACTTTGGGGCAACGGCTGTTGTTTAAATATGTGCTATATAAATAAAGTTGCTTGCTTGCTTGCAAAAAAGGTAAATTCTTATTTTTATTTTTTTTATTTGAATTCTTATTACAGACCAATTTTAGATTAAATGTTAACAAATCAGAAATTGTATTTAATACAATTGTATTTAATTATTCATTAAATATAAAACATCACCTGTTTGGGTGCAAAGGTCTTCCGCTTGACAAAGATCCGGTACGCTGGGCCCCGTCGCTTTTGACTAGTTAATGTCTCATTTTCTTTGTGTTTCCTGTGCCTGACGCTCAACACACCATTGGTCATCCCCACGGCTACTACTTCATCATGAGGCTAGAGGAGAACAACAATGAACAACATCTCAAATCAAGCACACGTGAAAAATCACTTCATTTTATATTTATAGATTTCTTCATGTGTAATGAACTAACGTACCGCAATAGCCAGACTGAGGATGGATGCGGCACAGTCAAAATTATGCACAACCTTATAAGAGGAGTTATACACTTTGACATGCCTAACATAGAAAGCAAACAGAAGAAATAAATCACAGGGTCATAAAAAATGCACAAACAAATACTTGCATATCTTTATCCTGGCTCACACATCCAAAACTACCTGTCCAGTGATCCTGTGAGCAGCTTGTTGCTTGTAGAACTCAGACATGCACATGTAACTGTTTTGTGATGATTCTTAAGAGAAACAAGCTGTTGTCCACCTTTCAACAGGTCCCAAATTTTCACATAGCGCCCTCCTGTAATTCATACACAAACGTATTTCAATGCAACTCAATATCAATAAACAATGTAATTTTATTATGAAACAAATAGACAACGTTGAAATCTTGACTGGAAGAGACATTTAAAGATGTTGCAAAATAGCACATCAGTTAAATACTACATTAATGTACCAAGTATACATATCTACATTATGACCTATGAGAATAAATGTTTGCAAGGGGTTCTAAGCATTTCTAATGACTGATGAGTATTGTTTACCTGTGGACACAAGCAGGGCTTCTGATGGGTACAACAGCACACACTCCACAGGGTGGCCGTGTTGCATGGTCATCACACTGCTCCCTGACCGCACGTCAAACACTTTTACTGTGTGGTCATATGAACCTGCAACAGAGACAACCATTATTCACGGCAAACATTAACTACTGTACAAACTGTAACCTTTACGAGCATATTTAAAGAGGTAGTCCATCAAAAAATTACAGAATAAAATTACCTCATGTTGTTAAAAAAAAAGACTTTTGTTCATCTTTGGAACACAAATTAAGATCTTTTTGATTAAATCTGAGATGTTTCTGTCAAAGCTTTTTGAAGCACTTTGATGCTTCAAAAAGTTAATAAAGAGATTGTAAAACTATGAATGGAGCGGTTTAGTCCAAATTTTCTGAAGCGACTTGATCACTTTATATGATGAACCAATTGAATTTAGGCTTTTATTCACATAAACACTCGTCAAACTGTAAACAGAACGCTTTGTTCTCTCTCAAGCAAGTTCTGTTGAGTGTCTGTTTAAGTTCACTGATCAAAGTTTAAATTTGAATAAAAAAACTAAATTAAAGCAGTTTATCATACAAAACAAATGAGTCTCTTTAGAAAATTTGGACAAGTTCATATAAAATGTATTATTATTATTATTATATGATATCTATCTATCTATCTATCTCTCTCTCTCTCTCTCTCTCTCTCTCTCTCTCTCTCTCTCTCTCTCTCTCTCTCTCTCTATATATATATATATATATATTACTATATAAAGAGATAAAGTTTTATAGGTTGGGAACAATGAATATAAATTACTCCTGTTTTTAGGAATCATTACTTTTCAGTGTCAAATGATCCTTCAGAAATTATTTTCATGATGAAAACAGTTGTGCTGCTTCATATACTTTAATGAGTATAAAGTTAAAAGAATTAAAATTGAAATAAAGTTTTTAAAGTCATTATTTGTTGCAACATGTCTTTACTGTCACTTTTGATCAATTTAATGCATCATCACTGAATAAAAGTAAGAATTTCTTAAGAATCTAAAAAGTATGTCTCTATCCACCTGCCATTGGTCAAACAAACAGATTCCTCTTTGTACCATAAAAGCTTGCAGCGCAGTGCAAAACTGCAATGCATGCAGTTAACCTCACTGACTTGTTGCCACTGAACAAAAAAAACTCTAACTGGTGTATATTTATGTGCATATTCTTGTGCTGTCAATCGATTTAAAAAAATTAACTAGATTAAGCACACATTTCTTCTGTGATAATCGTGATTCGTTTTTACACATTTTTAATGTATTTTATAAAGTCATATTTTCACAGTTAATCACCAAATTATTGTAGAAAAAACAAAGGCAGTATATTTTACATACTCAACAAAACTGACATTTTGGCATAATTGTGCATGTTAATGTTTGTTCAAGTGTGGAAGAGAACTTTTTTTAGCGTGCTGTCTGTGAGCAGGATAATGGAGCACGTCTTTCTGCGCGTGAGATTCATTTCACAGACAGTGCGTTTTCGTTTGTCTTTTCATGCTTGAATGGTTTAAAAGCATTCGCAGACATAAGAGCATGATCCAGCCAATGCAAAGGATGACATTAAAAAAAAGGATTCTGTGTTAAATATTTTTAACGCGTTAAACTGGAAAAAATGTATTTGCATGCATTATCGTGTTCACATTGACAGCCCTAGCATATTAATTTTATTTCTGTCAACATTAAAACATATCAGGGATGGAAATTTAGTTCTTTTTTTTTTTTTTACATTGAGTGGCTGGTAGATTTTGAAATCCACCAGCCACAGTGGCCAGTGGATTTCAAAATCTACCAGCCACTCAATGTTTTTACCAGGCACTTTCTTGTTTTTAACAATGTGTAACTGCATGTGGAAATTAATACTATTAATACTACTAATTAAAGTTTTACAATACTTAAGCAGTTTATTTAATCTCAAGTCTCAATGAAATACATTTTCTCTTTCTCTCTTATACACACACAAACCATGAACTAATATACATTTCATTAAATGAGTAGGGCTCTGTGCGCTTTTTTACCTGGATGTGGCATTTAGATGATTCGTGGTCTTTTATGGCTTCCAGTTTTAGGTTTTTAGTCACAACAATGAATCTGTTAGTTTTGGCATCTTCTGAAGCATTTTGACGACAAACCGAGCAGAACATTGTCAGTAAGGATGCAACAAAACCGAAAAAGAGGAAAACCAAAAGAAATTATGCCAATTATTAGTAACATTGCATTAATGGCTATGACTGTGTAACTTTAC
This sequence comes from Pseudorasbora parva, assembly GCF_024679245.1. Classification (NCBI taxonomy): domain Eukaryota; kingdom Metazoa; phylum Chordata; class Actinopteri; order Cypriniformes; family Gobionidae; genus Pseudorasbora; species Pseudorasbora parva. The sequence continues at coordinate 25,241,017 of NC_090187.1, forward strand.
TAAAATCAAGGAATTGCAATTACATAAATTAATATTAAAAGCTTCAACTAATAAAACGATTAGAAATTATGCAAATATTTATTTAGCACATTGTAACAATGCACAGTATAAAATAAAATCCAAAGTAAAATGTTTAACTTGACCTCACTCATGTGTACATTAAATAATAATGTACAAGTACAGAAATTGAATAAAGTAATCAAATGCTATTTAACTGTTTAAATTAAAGATTAATACTTATTAAACTTACAAAAGCTATTAAATCAAGAGCAGTGAGTGAGTCCTTATCTTTTGTTTGAAATTAAACAGTCTAAAATCATCTTTCTCGACTGTATAAAGTTCACTTAAGGCATATTCAGAGTATGTCTGCTAGGATACTTATCAAGATGGACATGTTCATGTTGACATACTTCTTGTGTGAGTTTTTCCGTTCAAGTGCAAGACTTGAAAGAGTGCGCACAAGTTCTTATTCGCGTCTATTTTTATTTACCCACTATGCTATTTTTATTTACCCACCATGGTGGTCGGTAGGTGAAACGTGTTTACCTGCTACAACACAAAATCACCTGCATTTGGCTGGTGGCAGGTGCTAATTTCCATCCCTGATATGAATCTGGCTAAGCCAGATTTAGATGGAAAGGGGTGTGATGATCATGTCTGAAATGTGAACTAATAATAGTAACCTGTGACAAATAGATCTGGGTTGAGTTTGCTGGGAGCTGCAGCTCTGATATAGTCTGTGTGTTCAGTGAACGAGCTGAGCTCAACACCACTGGCAACATCCCACACACGACACGACAGGTCATCGGCCCCCGACACCACACGAAACCCATCAGACAGGAAAGAGGTTGCATGTACAGCCCTGCACATAAGAGAGAGAGCACAAAAGACAGACTTAAGACCAAAGATTCACTGACACAGCTATATTCCTAAAGTTAAAGCAATTATTTGAGAGGTTTAAGTTTATCATTTCATGCCAGGTCATACTTGGAGTGTCCTACGAACTGTCTGAGAGCCACTCGGCTACTGATGTCGAACAGTCGAATGCGTCCCTCTTCACTTCCTGCCACTAAAAGCTTCCCGTCACCTCTGAAGCTCCCTCCATATGCTGTATCACGAAAACGTGTGAAGCTCCGTATGGGTTCTTGAGAGTGAGGTCCATATATGTGGATCTGATGCACAACATTATAATGTCAGTATACAGCATGCGTGAGAGCAGTATTATGCTAGTAGCAACAATGCTGTAATGAGTTTAACTCTCAAGGAACACAACAAAGCTCACAAATTCATGTCAAGGTTTAAGTTTTTTAATAAGACTATTAAATAATTTTTAAATAATTTTTAATAAGTTTTATGGCAAATGATAGACACGGTAATGAGCACACATACAAGTTTTTTGTAACATCATAAATGTCTTTACTGTCACTTTTTATCAATTTAATGCATCCTTGATTTCTTAATCTAAAAAGTATGATCAAAAAATAAATGTAAAAGGGTATCTATACACAATATTTAATATGAAGGGGGAAATCGAAATTTACTGCATTAATTTAAACTAAATTCTTCGTAAACTACCTTTACGTCAGAGTACTGAGAGAACTGATAAAAACACATTTAGAAGTAACTTTGTTTATAAAAATAAATAAATACATGAATATGTAAATATGAGAGTAATATGAATATGTAATAAGAGACCATGAATGATAAATGGACTCACTCTGGTGGAGGCAGTGACGGCATAATTGTGAGGTGGGAGAGGAGAGAAGTCAATCTTTGTTACAGCAGCAAACTCTTTAATCTGCACAGCAGGCTGAAAGAAAAAAATAGTGTGTATAAAATATAAATAGGTAAAAACTTGTAAGAAATGTTGACAATATGACTAAGAGATATTAAATTACAAGCAAAACATGTTTTCATACTTTGTAATTTCTCCAGTAGATCGTATCCTCCGTTATTTTCTCTCCTAATTTTGGATAGGTCTGAATTACGGTGGGTTTAAACGAAGCCATCTCAGATATGAAACCCTGATTCTCTGCTGACAGCAGGTTCTAAGGTCCTGCAATATCACAACATTCATAAAGACATGAATATCAGCACTTTACACAAAATACATAGAAAGCACAGGCTCACAGACATGGGCAGCTTTAGAATTTATATAAATTAGCAGTGCATTGGAAACTTGGACTGCAGCTTCATTTCGTATTCAAAACCTTAATTATGATATTAGGCAATCAACAGAAAATAATAATTATAAAAAACAAACAATGCAATTCCCTGAATATAATTCATATACAAATCTAATACGTAATACATCAGTATTACCAATATTTTTCATAACGGTATATAAATGAAAACTAACACAAGTTATGTTTATTTGTATTTGGAACGTGCAGCTTGTTAAAAATCTATGCAGGGTTAAACAAATTATTTGCTTAAAATAAGGAGCCCCTATATAAAATATTTCTACAACTAATACTTCTATCAACCATACCCTTAACGTTACAGTCTATAACTCGATCTAAGCTGTTGTCGCTCATTATTATTTTTAAATAATCAGTTAACCTAAAAAATAAAACGTGTTTCTTACCTTACTGTGGCCTACAAAAGTATTTAAACAGAGTTTTGATAGCTTCTCTGTACGTTGCAGACTTCAAAACATGAGCAAAATCACGTTGATTCTACAACCACATGGATGTCGCCATTGTTTGACGTCACACTTCCGGTGTTGAACAAACTTTATTGAATTACATGATCATCGACCAACTCAATAGAGCGTTGCGATTTTACTGTCTTTCTTGTGAATATAAAATGCACACCCAACAGTCAGACTGTGCAAAACACCAATTTATTGATCACATATGTTTTTATGATCAATGTTCTCAAATAAGTTATTTCTTATCAATGCCATTTTACAAACATAACGTGCATTTCCTTAAGGAAGTAGATCTGGGGCCGAATATTAATATAAATGAATAATTCTCCAATATCAGCCCAAACAATTTATTGTATCTAGGCCCACACTCAGTCGATTTTGTGAATTTCTCAGATCACACCTGAAATACTCAAAGTGTTCAAACACCACATATCCTCATCTTTGTATTATGCACTGTTAAAATGTAAACCCAATAATTAATGAGTTTGAGAAGAGCCAACTCAAATGAATCAAATTAGTCCAATCAAATAACCTTTTATTTAAAACTTTCTTTTTCTTCTGCGTCCACAAAACGGACACAATTTTATTCTGAATTGTTTCATTGTTTTGAGTTTTATTCACTTTTTTTTTATTAGACAAACTTTCTATTTCCCAGCATAATTTGCCATGACACTCAAAATGTAGAGAAAATGCTAAAATCAAGTTATATAATGTGTTTTTGTTGTTGTTTCTGTTAGAAGAAGTTTCTTATTATTTATTTATATTATTAAAATTATTTATAAATAAAAAACGTATTATTTATAAGTTATTTATTTATTTTTATTTTTGTGCTCCCGAAATCGCTTAGCCTACAATGTGAAATAACGTTGTTATTTAAACGAACTTTGTGACTGACCATTAAATAGTAAGTTCTATCTATTATAAATGGATGCAGTATGAATGTAATCCGGACATATCCACCATGTTGTCGTTATCATGTGACCTACCAGCATCAGTTGTGTCCCTTCACCTCCATTCATAAATCCTCTTCCGTGACCTCATGGAATAGTAAAGTGTCCATCCTATATTATGCACACTTCAGAATCTCACCAGATGTAGGTCATCCGGGGACGTTAGTCCTACTTTTTCCCTGAATACTATGAATATAAGACATATTACTCTGTTGGCGTGCTGTTTTTCACATAGCCTACTATATATAGAGAAGTATTTGATTTGATGCAGCTATCGTGTTACCAGCAAGGTAGCATTTATTGAATTAGCGAGTTAAAACTAGCCAAGTTTCCACTACTACAAATATTAAAGTTGATATTTTTTTATTTAAATGTTTAAATTAGCTTACTCAAATATTTAAAGTTAAAAATCTACAAGTTCTGCTTACTTAAAATAAAAATAAAAATGTAACTGATTACCTAATTTATTTGTGTTTTCCAAATTAGTTACAGTGTGTGTTATTAACTCAATGTCACCCAAACTGTTGCACATGGTCAGATCATACCATCATCCCCCCCCCCCCCAACCCCCCCCCCCCCCCCCCCACACACACACACACTCCAAATTATTAAGTAAATATGACTTCCTTATTTCATGGGCATATTGTACATGCATTAATCGAATAATGTAGCTCTAGGTTTATTATCACTGAGATCACAGATGTTGGGGGGTTCGGGGGCATGCTCCCCGAGAAAATTTTGATTTCTATGATCTACATATGTGTATTTTAAGATGTTCTGAAGGCCAAAAAATTAGATAACAATAGCTTGAAAACCATGTCACTCGGCGCCGCTGCGGATTGAAGAACACAGTGACACAAAGACTAAAAGACGGGACGAAGCCGTAGCCGAAGCCTCACGCCAGTTTCATATGTTTTAAAGGTTAATCACATATTTTTTTAGGGGGGGCTGAGGCATAAGTTCATAAAAAAGGGCCTAGTGAGGCCCATGGTAATGACAGTATTAGCCTACTTGATCAATTTACACTTAACAGCTATCTCTGATGTAAAAAAATAAAAAATATTCAAATTAACTGCTATAATGTTCTGCACCTGAAATGAGCATGGCGTGTGGTCCATCCAGTACTTATATTCAGTGTAATGTTTTGCTCAACGTTATGATAGAGCGACCAGCTTAGTAGAGAACAAGTAACCAATAAGTAGGCTAACATACCTGTATATTTCGCTTTCTTTTTTTATATTTCCTCTTTTTTCTTTTTACGATACTGAGCCCCGGATGGCTGTGACCTTTTCATGATGATGAAACTAAAGCACGCTGTAACGAGTAGAAATACTAGGTGTTTCTCGAGTTGCGCGCGCTCCCTGCAAACGAAGTCTGCATGCTTTCGAATACGATTTTCTGCCATCTCAAAACCCGGTTTTGTTAAATGTTCTGACATAGGCCTATCATTGCTTATTTCTGTGTGTTTGATGTATTATACTTAAACTAAATATTTGTTTATTCTATTTTATTTATTTTTAAAAAATGTATCTGTGGTCGCTTACCACATGCTGTTATAATAAAGTTGAATTAGTTGAATAAACTTGTGTCATTTTTACTCTTCAAAAGTGTGTTGCAGGTGTTGATTTTAATTAATTTACTGTTAGGCCCATAAATAATAGGATAAACAATAGGCATATAAAAAGTATAATGTCTGAAATTAAAAATGAACCACTATGGGGAATGGGGAATAGCATTTAAAAAAATAAGTTGTCAGAATGTCGTCTTGAAGTTGCTGAATGTTGCGCAACAACGTTGCTACAGCCGTCGCGTCTTACAATTCTACGTTGTTACAATGTTGGGAGCACGTCGACATGCAACGTTGCCATAGTAGAAATGCAACGTGCCACAGACGTTGCCACAACGTAAACGTGTTTGCTGGGCATTTTGTGTATGTGCGCACTGAGTCTTGAACTCCCATGTGTGGGGATTATTTTCTTTTTTCTGTTGCTAACAGTCAGTTATTTTGTTTTATTAAGTAATGCTGTGGACGGAAAGGGAGTTTGTGATGAGAGTTCAGCGGGGAATGAAGTGCGATCTGTTTGATGTTAATCGCCTCCGTGTTTGCATCCACTCTCCAGTTACATTAAGTGAGCTATCCGCATTTTTCACTCGGACACAAGCGTTACAATGCCACGGATGACGACGTTCCCTGCCGCCCTCTACATGATCTCATTTCATTACAGCAGTGGCACTATTACCATCATGGCGACTTCACTCCAATAATCGCAACTAATCATAATGCCTTGAAATAGCAAAAGTACGAAATATTAATAATAAAATATATATGAAATAACTAAAAAATCTTGTTGGGGCGGGGGCTCATTGGCGCCCCCCAGCTGTTGGCGCCCTAGCGAAACGGCACTGGATCATACTGTAGTTACGGAATATCCATCTGTGAATTGCTCTAATTATCCATAGGAAGATTGGAGCTTTCCAACGTGAAATGTAACATTTTTTTGGAAAAATCAACTGTCATCCCAAGTGGAAATTAAATTATCTTTCTCACTCTACTATTAATTTATGGACTGGCATTAATACGTTTCTGTTACCTAAGTTGAAATAAATTAACATTCTATCATAATTATTCCTGCAAGTCTCTTCTTTCTAAGTTGAAGTTGTACATGTCTTCACAGTGCACATTCTGTAATTTAAATCTTGAAACAAAACCACATTTGAATTTTGAATTTGATCATGCATCAAGGAGTTTTGTAAAGAAGTCGCCTTGCTATTTTTTCTGGGTACAACAAACGTTTTATTTTTTAAATAAAGAATGTATACTGTTTTTGATTTGGGACTCATGCAAGAAGATGGATGATAGATTCAAATGTCAGAGTAGCTCAAAATAGCTCAGAGGTGCATCTCATAAAGCTTGATTTGGCAAGCATATAAAAAAATGTTGGGTTCAAAAATAAGCCAAGTTGGGTTGAAAATAGACACATTCAGCAATTGGGTTGTTTTAAACCAGTTGGATTAAATGTTTGCCCAACATGTGGGGCAGTTTTATTTAACCCAACTATTTTTAAAATGTTTAAAATATGGAAAGTGGTAACTAATCAGTTAAAATAAAGTTGATATATTCATATGTGAAAAGTCATTTTGGGCACAGTCTAGCAAACATTATTTAAAAGGAAAATACAGCAGACACAGGGTTGGGTTATTTGACAACAATACCGCTAATTAAACGGAAATTGTTTCTCATGGGGACTTCTTTAAAAAGAATTTATTCATGGCAGAGGAATGAATTCCCTAAACCCACGAAACCTGAAAATCTCACATCAATTACATGTAAACAAAATGTATATTATTTATTGTATTATGTATTTAATTGGATATTATGTTATATATTTATATTTAATTTAGTACCTACTTACAGTTTTTCTAAGACACTTTGGGTGAGTTTCTCGGATAACAACAAAAAATTCTCAAAAACTATACTGCATATCACAAGACCCTTGTGCACATCATAAAAACAATTTCTCATTGAAAAACAAATTGCAAATGCTTTAATATATTCATGCAATTGATTATGTACAATTGTCTGCTGTTTCCCACATTATCAATTACTTATGTCATGTTTATCAATATAGTTCGCTGTTGAACAGTTTTACCCTCAAAACCTCTAGGCTTTAGTTCCTTTCATAAGTCATTAAATCAAAACTGCACCAGTTGTCATAAGCCCCGTTTCCACCACAGGAACTTTACCCAGGAACTAGGAACTTTGGGTGGTACTTCGTGTGTTTAGACCGCAGGAACCAGGGTAAAATTGAAGTTCCGGGTAAATATTTCCCCCTCCAAACGGCCCTGCTCGCGAGGTAGTACCAAGCCTGCAGTCTCCCTCTCATTTACTGAAGCTTTCGCGCCTCGATCGCCCCCCGGATCAGAAAGCTTGTGACCGGTCCCAGTATAGCCGCCCCTCTGTGTTTTCTAATGGACGCGAGGCAAACTAAATAATTAAATTACACTTCAAAAATGTTTCCCCAAAGTTAGTTTATGTCACTGAAGGCAGTTATCATCACGATGATTTCATTTCAGGTGTTCGTTTTAAAAATAAGTTTACTTTGAGTTAGTTATTTGATGCTATAAAAACGGGGGTGTGACGTCATGATTGACAGCTGAGACTGACGGCTTCTCTGAGTGAAGTTGTCACTGAGGCACTAACGGACTTTTTCGAAATTTTTGGGAGCAGATTAGAGCTTTAGCTTTAATTTCTACATTTCCATAACTGTTTATTTCACACCAACATAATTAATTGTTCTGCATCTGCGAGAGTGTGGGCGGGCTTTGATATCGCGACTGTACTTCCTGCTCTACTTCCTGCGCTCTACTGCGCAACTCCGGTCCCGAAATCGCTACTGCGCAGACTCGGTCCCAAGATGTCAGCGCCGTGCAAGGCTGCCTGAAAGCTTCAAATCTGCCAAGCGGAAACCGATGATGTCGAGTCGTCCATATTTTTTTACGGTCTATGGGCAAGGGGGTAATCTAGCGCTCGGAAAGTGTTCCACCCCTAGGGGCTGCCATTGCTAACCAAGCCATCACCTGCTGTTAGCATCCCATTGACTCCCATTCATTTTTGAGTCACTTTGACAGTGAATAACTTTACATCTGAGACGTTTAAAGACTCCATTTGTCCATTGTTTATTTCTAAAGAAACACGACAATGTATAAAAGGCTCCATTACCTTGTATCTTACACTATCGCCCCGCAGAAGCTGTTTTTGTAAAAATAGGCTAACGATTGCGTCATAACCAACGCGACCCTGTCGCACAGTTGAGAAATTACCGTATAGACCTGAGGAGACGCTCCCAGGCAATCTTTTACTGTCTATGAGGCAGTCGGGGGGACGTGGAGACATGTCCTGGAGACTAGTCTGATAAAGTCAAGGGGGAAGAATGGGGAGAAGCCCATAGTGAGCCAAAAGCAACGGGAGAAAATATTTAAACAACGTGATTCAGATTTCGCTTTCCACATCTACTAGAAGACTCACAGCTGTCAGACAGGAGGCTCACGTCACATCTACGTCGTCAAGCTCAGTCTGAGCCTGCGCAGTTCGCTCAGCCATCAGGAAGTGAGTGCCCCTAGGTTGACTTCATTATTTCGCCGTAGACGTCAATGGGGTCGCTGTGTCCATTTCTTTTACTGTCTATGTCTATGGGTAGTACTTTTTCAAAGTTCAGGAACTTTCGAGGGCGGGACTTGGGCGCTGAACATGCTGATTGGTTGAGCTCACGCAGTTCAACCGGCATTTTTAAAAGTCTTTTGCGAGGTTCGTTCTGCGTTCAGTAAATATCAGTCTTGCTCTCTGTCTGGTGGCGCGCGGTCGTCTCAGCCATCTCACGTGCAATGTCCGTAATAGCTGATAATAATATACATTGTCATTTTAAATCTAGCTTTACAAGCTTTCTGATTATGCTGCTGAATCTGCATATTAGTGCTCTTTTCTGTCGTTGTTAATTACCTCTTTAGTAAACCTATACATAACCAGCAAAAGCAGCACAGCTTGAATCTCTTCCATACTCGTTATTAATTTTTTTTCACCATGTAAACGACCTGACCGATTACTTTTAAGTGTGTGTCCTTACATGACGTGACGGCGCGCGCCGCGCTCATGTTGACAAGAGAGGAAAGTACATTTTTCTGAGGGGTAAACTTTTTATTTCATAAGTTATGAATATAATGTTGGAGTAATGACACAGCGTATATTGCCCCCGGCAGTTTTTACTTTAACTGCGCCTGACAGAAGATTTTTTTTTTCTGAGATGATTATTACACTTTACAACAAATAGCTATAAATAATACTGTATTAGTCCTGGTGGCCGTTAAGAGTTGCTATGGCTACAGTTAACACACTCCAGCTGCTGGAGAAAACAGCGTTGACATTTTTGGTGCGGCAGAAAAACTGCATGTGACAAAATGATTGCGATTGAAAGTCATCACATGTAAACACCAGATCGGTTTAGATAACGTCTCATGTAAACAGTTCACTAAATCTTTCAATCGGTAACGTTACACACACAAATGATTACATGTCCTTCACTGATTTGGAGGAGCAGTCGCGCGCAGTCCTACATCACCGGACTAATTTGCCTAATCTTCTCGGAACTTTATCGCGGTCGAAACGCAGACAGCTGCAGGTCTGGGGGGGAGAAAAGTTCCTGTAAAAAAGTTCCTGGTACAAATTGTTCCGGGTAATTTTGGTGGAAACGGGGCTATAAACTGTCATGCTAATTTCTATACATTTCTATAAGACTGTTTTTGTAAATGTGTCCTGAATTGATGAATCGTGGAATTGAATTTTGAATTTCACAAAGGAAAGGGAATGTAAAGGGTTAGATCAACCAATGATCAACCGGTTCAGAGCACAACACAGTTACAAATTCTGAAAATGGAAGCACAACAAGGAAACAAACAGGGTCAACAGCCAGGAAGAATTTATGATGTGTGGTGGAAGCATATAGGCAAAACAGTTGAAGAGGTAGAAGAGGCCAAGATTGTAGACATGAGTTGCGATTTCACCGCAGGGAATTTCCCCAGGAATTAGGGACTTTAGGGTGGTACTTGTGTGTTTTGACCACAGGAACCGGGGTCTAAATGAAATTCCAGTTTCCCCTCAAAATGGCCCTGCTTGCGTGGCAGTATTTTTCAAAGTTCAAGAACTTACGGGGGTGAGACTTGGGGGCTGAACATGCTGATTGGTGCATGTTTACCAATTTTATTTCAACCTAAAAGTCTGTTGCGGTGCATGCAGTAAGACTTGATTGTTATTTGAACCAACAATAGAGTAGGCCTATACAAAATAAGTCGAAAAAAAGTGCCTGGGACAAATTAAAGTTGATGAATGTTCACCGGTTCCCACCTCCTTCTTTCCATAACGAACTTTGCTACATTGGTGCCGAAACCCAGAAAGAAGGAGGCAGGAACCGTCAATCATTCAAAGATTTTAATCAAATAAATAAACAAAATGAAAGTAACGCAGGCAGCCCCTCACGGACAACTGCCCACACACACATAATAAACCATAAACAAAACAATAATATAAACTCCAGGCCTGGTCCTCTCTCGTCCTTCACTTATCGTTGTCCTTATATGCCTCTGAGCTCCCTCATGAGAGGACTCCAGACCAGTGTGCCTCGCAGGTGACGCACATCTTCAATCACTTATCGGTCTCACTCGCTCCTCCCACGGACTAAATATAAAATATCTTAAACTGTGTTCCGAAGATGAACGGAGGTGAACTCACCCTTTAAAACTCATTATTTCTCCACTTTCCCCCTTTCTACAACTGGTGTGAGTGTGTGTGTGCTTGTATTAGATATTAGTTTTACATGTAAGAGTGATCAATAAAGTTTAGTTTGTATTTAAAGATTAGTGTTCTTGTTTTATGTGCTTACGAATTTATGAAACTGCTGATATGTTACCTGGCTATTAAATAGTGTTTCACTATTGTGTGGATGTTAATATCCGCTGCAGAGTTGATAGTAACGGCCCGTTCAAATGAATGCTGGACAAGTAATTTGCTCGGCCGTAAAATCTGACTTTTTCAAAATTCCCTATGAATTAATTTATTATTTAATTTGAGCTAAATAGTTTTCATTATACAAATTCCCTTACATCCACCTGCATGTGCGTTGCTTAGCTGGGAACACATGGCACCAGGATACACTATGGGAAGAAGGCAAGCCGGCGATTGCTTTGGTGAATGCTCTGCTGGTAAACCTTGGGTCCTGTCATCAATGTGGATGTTACTTTGACATTTCCAATCTATCATGTACACCCTTTTATGGAAACAGTATTCCCTGGTGGCTGTGGCCTCTTTCAGCAGGATTATGTGCCCTGCCACAAAGCAAAAATTGTTCAGGAATGGTTTGAGGAGCACAACAACGAATTTAAAGTGTTGACTTGGCCTCCAAATTCCCCAGATCTCAATCCAATTGAGCATCTGCGGGATGTGCTGAACAAACAAGTCTGATTCTTGGAGGTCCCACCTCGCAACTTACAGGACTTAAATGATTTGCTGCTAACATCTTGGTGCCAGATACCACAGCACACCTTTAGGGGCCAAGTGGAGTCCATGCCTCGATGAGTCAGGGCTGTTTGTACTTGTACTGTTCAAATTTATTTGCCATTTATTCTGGTTTTAATTGGCAGAAGCAGTTTTCTCTTAGCAGTATGAACAAGTGTCACAGCAGCGCTGAGCGAACGCACAGAGGAACATCATAACATCATTTTAAACACACTTAAATGTATCTAATATGATAAAAAGAGCTGCATCACCTCATACTAATGACCGGAAAAGCGGAAATAGTGCAGGCGCCCGGCAACTGTCATAATAAAAGTCACATTTCTCGCAAGGTGGGTGTTTGTATAACAATCGCTCCAGCAGCCGTGCTCAGCTCCACAACACTCGGTCCTGCTCTGTTTAGGGCTGTGAGAGCTGAACTATTCCCCCTTATGAACAAAGCAGCAACGATGACAAAGTAAAATGCCACGTTATACACGACATGGAGGAGCTGGGGAGATGGTGGGCAGCAAAGAGCTAGCAACAGCAGTTTAGGAGCGAACTGAATCTGTTTGAAGATGCGCGCTGTTATGGCCATTAGCAGCGAGGGGAGTTTGAACAGCTGATGCATCTCAGCAGAGCAGAAACAACTGATGAGACCAAATAGCGTTAGCAGCGTCTTGACTACCTAGCCTGCCAGAACTGACGCTACGCTCGATTTCTCTTGACCACATGTGCACGTGCAGGAAAGGAAGCATGAGATGTTATCACGAGAGGCTTTAAGGTAGGATAGGTGGTCAGATGAGTGAACATTTGCTCATGGCTACTCATCTCTCTCTCTCTCTCTCTCTCTCTCTCTCTCTCTCAGATACTGTAATAATGCTGTAATATAACATTATGGTGATATGTAAATCTTCATGTTCTCGTTACAACATTTTTATTTCTAAAATGTTATTGGAGTTTATTAGTTCTGAAATGTTTCAATATACTTTGATGATTCGCAGGTCCAAATTTTGCTTGTCTTGTTGTGTTTTCTGTCACCTGTTGGTGGCTCACGTTGCTGGGCAACACTTCCCAGCTGATGAGCTAATCATCTTACTGCACGTGAAGCTTGTCAGTACTGCCTTTATATGTGTGTTTGCTATTGTCTTTTGTCAGATCATTTAGGTGCTCATGACTCTGTTTCTTCCCATCCAGTTTCTGTCAGTTCTCTGTGCCATTTGTTTCACTTCCTGTGGTTCATTGCACCAATTGCATACTTCCGCGGATTTGCCGTTTGTCCTGCCACTCTCAGCAATTTCAGGACAGTGCACAGATGCTTTAGCCTGACAAGCCAGACACACATCAAGATGTTTGGTCTGGAAACTCACCATTGACAGCTCAGAGAGGGAAGTTGTCTTTCAAACTCCCTCTGCACGCAATAGGATAGAGCTACAACCACCCTAGTGAAAAAAAAGTATACTAAGTATACTTGCGGCCAGACTCATTTTCAGTATACTTGAAGTGTGTTAATGACTGGTTAACTTGAAGTGTGCTATTTTGACACAACTAATTTTGTACTAAGTATATTTAAGTTGTAATTAAATTGTGTTAAAGTACAACTTTAAGTGTATTTAGTATACTTTTGTGTGCTAAATTGGAACAACTTTAAGTATACTTAGTACACTTTAAGTATAATGACTAATTACATGCTTTAGTGATATTAAATGTGCTTTATTTGTATTATAAGTATATTTTATTTGTGTTAAGTATATTTTATTTGTATTATAAGTATACTTTATTCGTGTTATAGTACACTTTATTTGTATTATAAGTGTACTTTATTTGTGTTATAGTACACTTTATTTGTATTATAAGTACACTTTGTGTTATAGCATACTTTCTTTGTGTTTTAATAAATTACAAATTAATTACCAGTATATTCAGAACACACAAACAATATACTATGAATATAATATATATTTTATTTACCTTGACTCATTCAAATGACTAAAAATATACACTTTGTAGTCAATAACAATACAATGTGTTATTACTTAGCTATACATTGTACAATATACTTTGAATTACATAATGTCAAACAATACAGTATTTTAATGTGCTACCTTACATTTTAATGAAATACTTACTGACTTACTTTCCCAATGTTGAATGCGTTTGTTTTCAGGGACATTACAATAAATTAATCAAATCTAACACACATGACTAATGAAGAGACATTTCATTAAACCGGCCCAACGATTTTTATAAATGGTTTCACATGGTTTCAGCAAAGCTAAACAAAATTAACTTACTATGTTTTTCATTAAATTAACACTGGACGATGTTGGAAAACATATCATTGAACTAATTCCACTGACCATCTCTATACATATAAATTACACATTATATTCAATTTTCTGGTGAGCTGCTCATTACACTTGCGTCTGATGACCGCTTACACATCACCAGGGACAGTTGACAGCAAACACTCGTGAAGAACGCAATCTGTTAACAGAATATACGAGATAAGGTCAGGTGCATGTTTATTCAACTTTTTATTCACGTTTAGTGACATTACATAGGCCTATTACTTACCTCCAAACAGAAGGACTTTTTCCGGTGCTTTTCGGGATCACGTAACGTTTGGCCATTTTATTCCAAAACAGTTTATCGTCCCCATCAAGGTCAGGCAGCGATGTGTCGTAATTGAACTGGTCCGAAGAATGAGCAATGTACTTTCCGCTGGCAGTGTTTTATTAAATAATTAATGTAACGCAACATTGTACTTCACTTGCAAGACTGCAAACCTCCCGCGCCGCGAGTGAGCGTCATAAGGACGAGTACCGTCAGCAGCTCTGCCTCTGATTGGCTGCAGGCATTGAGCAACACAATCTGATTGGTCACAGATCAATGAAGAGACATTTGAATTCCAATAAGAAACAACTATTTAACTCATATTTTCTTGCGTTGTATTTTAAGTGTGCTGTTGGATTCTTCTTTGCCAGTGTACACTTATTAAACATATTTACACTTAAATCACAACTAAAGTAGGGCTTATAGCATACACTGCATATATTTTAAAATGGGCTTTTAGTCCATATAATAATTTATTTATATAATAATAATTCATTATCACTCATTTATTAATGCTTAAGCTTGAACAGTTAAGCATGACATAACCTAAACAGTATTTATAACTTTTTATACAGCTTAATGATATTAATTATATATTTTTAAAATATGCTTTTAGTGCATTGTTAACAAATAATTTTGAGCATAAGTTTAAAATATATAAAACATATATTTTAAAGTAATGTTCAAATAAGTACACTTTACAAAAGTACACTGAACTTTCATTTAAAGTATATTTTTCTAAAATATATTTTTAGAAAATATACTAAAATACAATTATTTTAAAGTGTGTTAAAAGTTGTATTGTGAAATATGATGCTAATATATTTTTTATATATTTAGAAATGGTACATTTTTTGTAAGTATATTTCTACTATACTATCGGAAAAGAGAATATATTTGAAATACAACAAAGTATACTTTTTTTCACTAGGGCAACCAGAGCAACGAAGGTGAAGCAGAGCTAGTTGAAAGATTAAACTTTCACCGTATACGGTCGGCAAAACTCAGAACACATCTTCCCTTCTTAAGAATGACTTCAGTGCCGTTCTTTGTTCTTTTCTCAGAGAAAAGCTTAACTCCAAGTCTTCCAGAGTCGCGGTCAAAGCTGATTCGAAAGACCGCCGTTCGCCAGTTTCTGTGTTTACTAGAAGCACGCAAACGCACCTCGGCCATGTTAAACTCTGCCCACGGACTCTATACACGATGTGATTGGCCCGACCAGAGTTTGGCGTTTACAGCTCAGAAGTAAATTGAGAGTTGCTAGATGACACTCACGGCAGATTAGATTTTCTGACGCTAGGGTTCGTCTAGATTTCTAGGCTACAGATGATTCAGATGCTGCTGCCAATTACTATATATAATGATGTTGTCAAGATAAGCTGAAAGGTGGCAGGAGCCCTGAACAACCCGAATGGAAGAGTAATAAATTGGTGTAATCTGAACGGCATTGTGAAGGCTGTTTTTTTCCTTGGATAATGGCAATAAGGGAATATGCAATACCCTTTTGTTAACCTTTTTAACGTGTAAGTTTAAAACATTCTTGTTGTCCCTCCAGCATGAGTTTTTCAAGGCGACCATATTTAGAATGTATCACTTTATTGTTTCCAATGGTGACGCATAATTGCTTGTCAGGTGACGCACTGCAGTCACAATAGTGCTCTAAAGGCCCTTTCACACCGGACGCGTACCGAAAAATCAAATATTTTGCATGCAAATATTTTGCATCAAAACCATTCACATCAGCCACGACACGAATTTGCGACGTTTGTGACGTTTCAGAGATCTAACATTCCAAAACATTTGTGGCAACAGCTGAGAAAACAGGGACACTTTCTCATTCAGTGAAGACGAGCTTTTCATTTTATTCAAATACCGAAAAGAAGGTTTTGGGTGCACCCAGTCTTAAAAGAACAGAGAGACTCAAGGGGGTCATGCTAATCTTGTTCAGGAGCTAAAACTTTATCATGGCCGGTTCTGCACTTACTTTTAAATGTCCGTGGAACAATTTGGGGAACACTCTTCAGGTAGGCCTAATCAATCGATCTGGAGCAGCTGTTTCCAGTCACACGTAAACATTTAAGTGCCTCAGACGTACTGATGGCAACAAGTCCAACAGATTGGAAAAGGAAAGCAATGTGCTTCATTCTGCTTGTTAATGTTAAAACGGTAGCAGACAGTGCAAAGAAGCAGACTCAAGAAAGGGGAAGCCCTACTGGGCAAAGATAATGTCCCCTACAACAGCCCTACAAGGTCCAGGAGACATTGCAAACCTGCTCCATCTCTTCCATCTCAGATAAGGGTACACTGAATTTAGAAAATTAGGCTGATAGGGATTTATATATCCCCATTTTATTTTTTTAAATTCTCTTTACAACTGTTTTAAAGGTGCACTATGCAGCTTTTGTCCACTAGAGGGAGCCTATGCAAAACAAATGCGTAGTTTGATGACGCAAAGTGTGAGCGTAGCATCTTGGGAGATGTGGTCTTCTCATCACAGCCGGTGAAAAATAGGACTCGGGCAGAAATCACGTTCATGCATGCGGTTATTAACGTTACTGTAGTCTAAAGCAGAGCAGGACCGAGTGTTATGGACCTGAGCAAAGCTGCTGGAGCGATTGTTAAACAAATACCCGCCTTGCGAATACCGGGACTTTTATTATGACGGGACGGGACTCATTTGCCGGGCGCCTGCACTGATCCGCTTTTCCGGTTATGATTTTGAGGTAATGGAGCTCTGTTTATCATATTAGATACATTTAAGTGTGTTTAAAACGACGTTATGACGTGCGTTCAGTTGTTCACACTGCTAAGAATAAAGCGCTCCTGCCAAATAAAAGCCGAAACCGAGGGTAACGCAGATATGACGCAATTGACAGGCGACTCTCTCAAATGCAATGCTGCAACGTCCCTGTCCTTAGTTAAAATAGCAATTTTCTCACAATTTACAAATAGTTGGAAACATCTGGGATATTGTAGGTACTCAACTGAACAAAATATATAACACTGGCCTAGTGGTTTTTGGATATTTTACTGCAAAAATACTACATAGTTCACCTTTAATTATCCTTGTTTTTATTTTTAATTCTTATTTCTTATGCATATGTGACCCCGTCTGTGAAACCCCGGCTAAAGTCGCAAAATGTAATTATGAGATTTTGATCGTCAAATTTTCATAGCCATAAAAATGACGAAAATAGGTCATTTCTGTTTATTGCTGTAAATGATAAATTATACCAAGGGGTTTGAGATACAATACTCAATTTTGAATTCATAACATTATAAATACTGAAATTAGTGATTTTATTGACACTACACTTTATACTTTTGCACACAAAAAATATCGGATGCGGGCGGGCTCCCTAAACATCGATTTTAATCATCTCAGAGGGTTTTCATCACAACAAGACCAGCTGATTCGTATGTTATTCGGTTCAGGAACTTCCTTTTTTTACCATTAGGAAGAGAAAGACAAATCGGCACGAGCGGCAAACAGGTCATCGCGACTTAAGCCGGATTCAGATGTCTGGCGAGATATTTTCATATCATCGCCAATATTTTAATATTTTGTTCTTTGTTTTGTAGCTCAACATTGTGCCAATATAAAGATGCGTCATCAGATGTGAGATGAACAGCGATGCAAAGTGCGTGCTGAAACCTTTTACGCAGCACCCAGCGCTCCCCGGTTGGGAAACACTCCATTAATCTGACCACCATCCACAATATGTTTTAAATAGAAACATAGCAGGCCTAATATGACTTTAAATTAAGATTAATTAATATAGGTTAATATAGGTTGTAACTTGAAAGCTTTATGTATGTTTCTGTCGATGGATACATGCTGGCTCCTCAGTTATACATTACAACAACAGCGATAATAAAAGTAAAACGTGGGCAAAGTCGCAAACGGTCTCTCTTAGTAAACTTTGTTCAATGCATGTGAGTGCTGCCGTATCTTCGAATTTGAATACGGGTGTAGAGCCAGAAGACGCGATTGAGAACTCAGGTGCGATCGCGATGTGAGAAGATTTGTATCTGTGCGGTCATCGAAAGCGCGCACATGCTCGTACTCTTTCAAGTCTTGTGCTTGAACGGACAAACTCACACAAGAAGTAGCCGATGTCAGCATGTCCATCTTAATGAGTATCCAAGCAGACATAGTCTGAATATGCCTTAAGTTAACATACAGTCGAGAAAGCGATACCCCTGGGTCTTAAAGGGGCAGTAGCCTTTACTGCTGTCTGTTTAATGTCAAAGAAGATAAGGAATCACTCACTGCTCTTGATTTAATAGCTTTTGTAAGTTTAATAAGGATATATATTTAATTTAAACAGTTAAATATGCAGTCATTTTTATTTGATTACTTTATTCAATTTATTTACCTAAAAACTAATGTTAGACCTACCTGAAAAGAAAAGAAAAAAGCATTATTTTGTTATCTTTGCTCAATAGTAATTATTTGTGCTGCTGCTTGTATTCAAGTTATTTGTTCTTTTCTTTATTTTTATTTGACAGTGGTCCTTTTTTTCCGCAAATACCGAACCAAACAGAAACCGTGAACCTGAAACTGTGAACTTAAACCTAAAACCGAATCATGAGTAATCTGCACCATTACACCCCTAGCGTAACGTATGCAAAGGGGGTGCCACAAAATGTAGAACATTTTCAAAGGACGCCATGAGTGAAAAAAGGTTGGGAAACACTGGATTAATTAATTAAGTTATCTAGGCTATTTGACATGGCAGCACTTAAATGCGAGCAGGAACAGAAAATAGCTGATTGCTTAAACAGCTTTTCTGATATTAATCTTGGTGGAATTACCCCGAATAATGATATAACCGGGTTTATTGAAGAAAGTGCAGGTTGAGGGTACATGAGGGTAAATAAATGATGACAGAATTTTCATTTTTGGGTGAACTTTCCTTCTCTTTAATTTTACTCCAGTACTACTGTACTTAATGTAGCCCAGTAAAATAATTTAAGTTAGAGATGTTCTACTGAAATGTAATATATTAATTGTTTTATATAATGACTTTTTCCATGGATATTTAATTTGATTAATAAAGTTATACAAATAATTTCAATTAATGGACTTGGTAATTGTTGCTACAATCAAGCTCTTGTCCCCCAATTCATTTGAATGTTTTTGTGCCTTTTGGACATACGCATCATAATAAATAGGCCTGTTTTACAAACCTTTAAGAATTTTCCCATAAATGTGTCATATATCACTGAAAATGGGAGAATCTCAGCTTTAATGTGGTATATGGTTCATATTCAGGAAAATTATGCATCAAATGTGTTGCAGTTTTAAAAATAAGCTTGTGTTTACATTGGAATTTCTCAAAAACATGATTTTCTGAGCCCGAAATTCAGCAAATCTTCAACATAGCCATACTCAGTTAATATTAGAGATATCAAGGTTATATTTAACAGAATGTTCTTTACATTATGTAGGATGATTTTATGTAGAAAACAGTGAATCACAAAAAAAAATGACTTTAGGAGGGTTTTCATATGTTATCACTTCTATAAATTTCTATGTAAAGCACTTTGAATTGCCATTGTGTATGAAATGTGCTATATAAATAAACTTGCCTTGCCTTACAATAACCGTATGGGGTAATCCGTCTCTCTCTCCCTGTACCAGGTCTGCGGGGCCCTTATATAGTCTCTCTGCCAATCACTGGAATAAGAGACGTGTTATTTATCATTCACCTGACCTTCTTATCACTGCTCGTCTCTGCACGCATTCCTGCTGCAGATCCCGCTTTACCCTGTGATCAACGTGTTCTGCAGGGCTTTGTTCCTTAGAGGGAGGCTTGCTCTTCGGCCATCTCCAACGCTATTTGAACGTCAGGTGGGTGCTGCACATTCACTGTTAAAAAAAATAATGTCTCCAATTGGACATTTTCTAGGGACTGATCACATCTACATTTTTCAGTAAGCCGAATTAAAATTCTGTGAATTGATACATTTTTCAGTTGGCCGAATTGAAATTCTGTGAATTGATGCAATTTAATTCACAGAAATTCAATTCGGCTAACTGAAAAATTTAGATGTGATCATTTACTTGAAAATTTTCAGGTGGAGACCTGATTTTTTTTTACAGTGTTGGTGGTGGTTGAGGAGATTCCCCCCTTCCATGTAAAGTGCTTTGGGTGCCTTGAAAAGCGCTATATAAATGTAAGAATTCAATTACGGTCAACCCCTCTTTCAATCTGGAACCCATGAGGATGGGCAGAACTCGGCTTTCCTGGGAAGAGATGGATCGTCGAAGGACATTGGGATTGTGTTTATACTGTGGAGCTGCAGGCCAAAATACAGCACAATGTCCAGCAAAAGTCAACAGTACAACAGTAGTTTTTAAGTCACTGACTGTTGGCATTACCTTTGAGAAATCCTCCTTATATTCCCCTTGGTCAGACTGCAATGGACTGCCCATCATCACAAGTGTCAAGCACTACATGACTTTACTGAGGGGAATTTTCTGGTTCACTCTGGCTCATCAACTCAAGTTTCCTGTTATTTCTCTCACCCATCCTATTTCTGTCAACGCTCTAAGTTGTCAAGCACTTCCATCTGTCACCCATTCTCACTACTTCAGAAAATCACAATGAAGTGATATGTCAATGTTCTTTAAATTATTTACATACTTGGTTTACAGGCCATAAACCACACATCAACTGACGTCAGAGCGCCTAGTCTTTGAGTTATCTTCTTGTTTGGTGTCTGCTTGTTCGTCTGTGTCTTGTTCTGTGTTACAGAATGAACCTGCGGACCTGTCTAACATGCCCAATGAGTACCTTGACCTGAAGGAAATGTTCAGTAAGTCTCAAGCTGCTTTTCTTCCTCCTCATTATCCCAATGACTGTTCCATAGACTTATTACCAGGTATGTATCTGCCTAGAGGCAGATTATAATCACTTTCTTCTCCGGAAAGGGAGGCCATGGACAAATATATTTCTGATTCTCTGGTGGCCAAACTTATCTGCCCTTTCTCTTCTCCTGCAAGTGCGGGGTTTTTCTTCATGGAAAAGCAAGATTGTTCCCTGCACCCTTATATTAACTATCGAGGTTTGACCAACATCCTGGTTAAGAATACTTATCTTTTGCTGTTGATGTCTTCAGCCTTTGAGTGGTTGCAGAGAGCTTCCTTTTTAAAGAAGCTGGACCTGGATCATTTGGTCTGTGTCAGGAAGAGGGATGGGTAGAAGACTGCTTTCAATACCCCCAGGGGGCACTTTGAATATCTGGTTATGTCATTTGGGCTATCCAATACTCCTGTAGTCTTCCAGGCCCTCATCAATGATGTGCTGAGAGATATCGTCGATCGGTTATTAATTTATGCCGTCCTTCGGATGAGACGTTAAATCGAGGTCCTGACTCTCTGTGGTCATTAAAAATCCCTTGGTACTTCTCGTAAAGAGTATGGGGGACCCACTTTATAAAGGGTCGCCTTAACTACTATGTACTTACATTGTAATTAATCATTTGATACAATGCACTTATTGTGTACATACCTGTTTTTACATTGTACTTACATTTTAAAAAATACCTGCATGTAATTATGTCTGTAATTAATTTATATAGTTACATAGTTGGCACTTCCCTTACACCTAACCCTGCCCTTAAACTTACCCACATCACCACACCTGTCCCTTACTCTACCAGTATCCCACCTCAATATCAGCAAAAGGGATTTGCAATACAATTTGAACACAGTAACTACATTGTACTTATTTTTTGATGTAAGTACATAGTACTTAAGGCCACCTAATATAAAGTGGGGCCAGTTTGGGTGTAACCCTGGTGTCCTGGCCAAATTCCCTCAATTGGCCCTTACACTGTAAAAAAAATGGTGTTGATTTTTGTTGGTTTAACTTAAAAAAGTAAGTAACCTGGTTGCCTTAAAATTTTGAGTTTATTGAAATATTTTTTTGGAGTTGATACAATGAAGGACATTTGTTTAATAAATAGAAAATTAAAATATTTTTGTATCTGAACCACATTGAAAAATGTAATAAATCGTTTCACTGCGTCATCAGAAATAAAACACACACAATTACACTATGCTTACAAAATCTTTGAATAATATTTTAATAAAGGTTGTCGAATCTCAACTAAATTTCATTGTTTTAACTCAACATTTTAATGTCAATGAACTCAACATTTTAAGGCAACCAGGTGACCTATTTTCTAAATAATTTTTTACAGTGTACCAATCATGGCCTCCTAATAATCCCCATCCACTGAATTGGCTCTATACCCCTCTCTCCTCGCCACCTATCGCTGGTGTGTGGTGAGCGCACTAGCGGCGTTGTACTGGCTGCCATCGCATCATCCAAGTGGATGCTGCACACTGGTGGTCGCTGAGGAGAGACCCCAGACATGAGCGTAAAGTGCTTTAGGTGTACACTACATATGAAAGCACTATATTAATGTCTCATTCATGTCTTCCTGAATGACAAATTGATATTTTCTCCTTCTCTCCAAGAACATATTCAGCATGTCAGATGAGATGCTTCAGAGGCTGTTAGAGAATAGGCTTGTCAAGGTGGAGAAATGTGTTTTTCATGCAGTCTGTTCCCTTTTTAGGGTTCCCTTTTTTTCTGTTCCCAGTCTGAGGGAATGCTCAGGGATCCCGACAAAATTCAGGCTGTGGTGGATTGGCCAGCAGACTCCCCCAAGACCCTGCAGACGTTTCTAGGCTTTGCCAATTTTTCCCAGCATTTTTTATTTACAATTAAAACCAGCTAGCCACCCCTCTGACCGTCTTGGGCTCCACTAAGATGATGTTCAGGCTGTCTAAAGCAGCTGATACTGCTTTTTCCAACTTTAAGAGCCATTTTGTTTAAACTCCCATCCTTCTTGCTTTCCTCAGTTTGTGGTAAAGGTCGATGCGTCGAAGGTGTGGGTTGGCGCAGTTCTTTCCCAGCGTTCTTCCGCAGACGACGATGCATCCATGCATCTTTTTTTCTTATCGTTTGTCTTCCACTGAATGCAATTACGACACTGGTAATAGAGAGTTTCTGGCTGTCAAACTTGCATTGTAGGGTTGGCACCATTGGTTGGAAGGCTCAAGGGTGTCTTTCATCATCAGGAGCTATCACAAAAACCTTGAGTACATCATGTCTGCTAAATGTTTAAACCCTAGACAGGCTTGGTGGGCTCTTTTTTTTTTTTTCATTTATTACAATCTGTTTCCAAGAACTTCAAACCTGATGCCTTTGATCATTCCGAGTGCCCGTCTTCTCCCGAGTCTATTTTGCCAGAGAAACTTGGGAGATAAAATCAAATATTTGCACTGCCTTTCAAGGGCCTCCATCCGCCTGCCCACTGAGTCGTTTGTTCATGCCTGAGGGTTTACAGTCCGACGTTATCCGATCGGGTCATTGTTCTAAGGTGGCTTGTCATTTGGGGGTGAGTCACACTTTTTTTCTCATTTAAAAATGGTTCAGGTGGTAATCTTTGGCTCATGGCATTTAGAGGTTTGTTTTGGCCTGCTCTTTTTGCGCTAGTTGTAAGATTTTCAATCGACCCCCTGTTGGGCTCCTTCAGCCGCTGTCAGTCCCTTCGAGACTCCAGTCCAACAAGCAGTTGAGTTAACCGCCTCAAGCAGCTGAGATGGACTGTTTTATGATTCACAAGACAAGAGTGCAGGAAACCCTGTCTCTGAAGGGGCCAAAGAAGGACAAAAGAAAGAGGAATCAGAGAGAGAAAGGTTTAAGAGAGAAAGTCCTGACATATACATATCTGTCACACTGCCAGTAACCTCCGCATCATGTGAGTGCAGTTGTGATGGTATGTCTATTGAATGATTAATTTAAGTGTAAAGTATGCACAGTTCTGATTATGCACACATACGTATTGTGATGTTAATGTTTAGCGCATGGAGTGCTGACCAGTGAGATGGATGATTACATGAATAGAACCCATTTATTGTCAGAAAAAAATGTTACAGAGTAAAATCTGTAAACAGGAATGTACAGCATCCTTATGCGTGACCCAAATGAAAAAGTAAAGTGAGAAGTGACTGGCCTATACTTCGGTACTTTCATGCTCATGATATTTAGATAAGGGACAGGCCAATTCTGGCTTTCTAGTAATTAACAACAGGCTATGACTTTTCAGAATATGTCTTCCTCAGCATACAAGTGAAAGGGAAACATCAAGTTTAGCATTATGTTCACAAAATTAGTCAAATGACATTTTTCATAGCAGAAGTACCTATGTGTCCTTTGCTTTGGGTTCTTTCAGGATGTGGGCACACATAAGGGGTATCACTGGGGAGAGTCACACTCTGAGTTCCTCTTAAGATCTTAAGGTAGACAAGTTATTTAAAGGTTCAAAAGAAGTAAAGTAAAACAAAAAAAAACTTAATTGGCATAAACAATAAAATAACATTCGTGGAACCATTAACATGGCACAAAAGCATTTCCATAAACTCAAAGGACAATCCCCCCCCCCCCCCACACACAAATACACACAAAAAACCTAGTTTCTATGTGCCTTCCTAATTTTAGCTATTAGTGTCACATGTGTTAAGGCAAAGAAATGTTTTTGACATAATGCATGTGCTTGAGGAATTTCACTGCCTGGTGAGTGCCTTTTTATAACACCAAATGACTTATATCTTGCTACAGTGTGAGAGTCTGCACTATTTATGAAAGCTATTGCATTTATGACATCAAGGGGACCTGCCATAATTATGTCAGTCCATTGCCCTTTAAACAAAAAAAGTGTATGCATGCATGCCTAAGGAATCATATTCACTGTATTCATGCCCATACACAAAGATTTACCATGCAGTTGCAAACACACAATGCAATAAAACATAAGTTTCATCTCCTGAAATACCCAAAAGTGCCATCCGCACACCAGAGAGTTCCCCTCTGCGTGGCATACAGAAGTACAGTGTTTAGGTCATTTGCAAAGCAAAGGCTGAACAGAGGAACTACTGTACCACACATTTACACTTCAACCGCAGATCTTTATCAGCCCTCTTATCTCCTTTAACAACAATGTTTGGTTTCTGTCACACATTTATTTTGAAGCAGACGTGAGCAGAAGGGGAAATATTTTCTCTAGAATTCAGAAAGACCGAGCAAGAAAGAGATTAGTATTGAGTTATGCCCAGTTACAGGCAATGTGCAAACTATACAACTTATTTAGAAGACAAACTTGTAAGCACTTTAAATTCAAAGTCGATGTTTCCACAAGAGTTTATACTACCTTAACTGTTGTTTCTAGCCATGTTTGTAATTCTCTCACTTCCTTATTTCTCTCATTTATGGTGCTTATAATTTGAGTTTGTGGTTAAAGGTCTGACCTCCAGATTATATTGAAGACGAGAACAAAAAAAGCAAGATATTTTCTTCTCTCGGTGTCCTCTATGCTGTCTGTTGTTCCTGAATTAAGATAAAACAATTGAAAGAGTTTGAGCTCAAAAAAGCACCACACAGCCCACAAATTATTACAATAAGTAAAAAATATATATAGATAATTATTTTTAGTTATCGATTAGGAAAAGCATGGAAAAAAAATAGTCCAATTCACAAGAAAAGAAACGGTGCCCTTTCTGTCCCCTCACATAATGTTTTTGATTTAAGGAAGATTAATCGAATAATCTAATATGTATCTGTTGTTCAGTGTGTTGTTCCTTCTAAAAGTATGTCAACTGCTTTCTATAACAAATGTACCAAATATCTCAAGGGCAAGCGCTAATAAAGGATTTTTTGAAGATATAAATATATGGATCAGACAATTCAAATAGATTTGGCTACATTATTGGTCCTTTTATTGTGTAAAAAAATAAGTTAAAAGGAGGGCAAATATTGCCCCTAAATAAAAAATACACAAATAAATAAATGAAATAATTAAATAAGTTTCGGACACTGCAATATATAGTAGACATTGTATTATACCCTACTATAAGCTACCACACAGGGACAAAGTCAATATTGTAAGGGGAGAGACATGTTCACTCCGTGTCTGAGATTTTTTTTACAGAGCTTATGATTCACTTTGCTCTGTTACTATAGTATAGTATAGTATAGTATAGTATAGTATAGTATAGTATAGTATAGTATAGGATAGGATAGGATAGTAGTATCTAGATATTTTATACCTACTAAAGGCACATATCATTAGATACCGGGGAAAATATGAGTACCCAAATTTACCCAGCTATATAGGCTAATAAACATTAATTATACTATTTGAATAAATACAGCTATAACTTCTGAGGCCGGTCTATAATGGGAGTGATGACAAATGGGAAACGTGTCCACCTCTTAGTAATTTAGCTGAGAATGACCACACACACACACGTCTTTAGTGGTAATTTTAACACTTGTTCATTGTGAGCTCGAGGGGAACTCATTCCGCATTTGCCCACGGATTATGTGGGTGTTTCGAGTGGGAATCTGAGGAATATAAGCACAAACCCCACGAGAGAACGCATGACGCACCGCGGACAGACGCGTTTTCTGCGCTGAATTTGAAGCACGCAAGAGCAACAGCATGACGGTAAGGCTGTTTATGCATTAGCCTACGCTCAGAGCGACAAATTATACTTTACTCACTTAAATCATATTCGTTTACATTAGCCTACAGCTCTACAGACGTATTTAAAAGTGTATATAAAACTATAAAAGGTTAAAATAAGAGAAAAAGTTTAAACAATACATAGTTTTAATAGTTAACTTGGTGATGTCCTGCAGTGTGCCATACTATTCCATATTTTAGACATTTCGCTGAATTTTATATATAAATTCTTTATATAATCAATTTCATGAGCTCATGTTAATTTGGAGACTGTAGCCTAGTTTTAAAAATTCATTTGGAACCTTTAAATTAAAAAAACTTAATGGTGAATAAAATTATGACCAGTTATGGGATGTAAAATACATATCCCCTTATACATTCATTTAAATTGTTATATGTAAATATGAATGTTGTAAAAAAAAAAAAAAGCAAACAAACTAATGTTTCATCCTTGGTCCATGGCTTACAATTTCCAAAAGCCTGCAATACTGGCAATTAGTAATTATTATATACATATTTATGAGGACCGTTATTTTATTTTTATTATTATATATATTATTATTATAATTACCAATATGGGTTAATTTTCATCAATGTTGCTAATGCTTGATGAAGGTGCTGCTTACATCCATTTTTCTTTTCCACTGTCTTTTATCATGGAATATGAAATAAATGATATATATTTAATATTTCAATTTGTGGGTTCTTTCTCCAGATGGATTGGTTGATGAGGTTTATCGTTCTCTTCTATTTGTCCATAACAAGGATGTCTGCGCTCAACTTTTTCCCTAAGAAATGTAAGAGTACTAACCACATCATTATGCGCACACGCACACACAGTTTTTATATAATGGTGGGGAATTCCCCACTTGTTTTTCTAAGCAGAAAACATTGGTGTAAATGTCTATCTATCTATCTATCTATCTATCTATCTATCTATCTATCTATCTATCTATCTATCTATCTATCTATCTATCTATCTATCTATCTATCTATCTATCTATCTATCTATCTATCTATCTTTCTGTCTGTCTATATCTATCTATCCATCTGTCTGTCTGTCTGTCTGTCTGTCTGTCTGTCTGTCTGTCTGTCTATCTATCTATCTATCTATCTATCTATCTATCTATCTATCTATCTATCTATCTATCTATCTATCTATCTATCTCTGTCTGTCTGTCTGTCTGTCTGTCTGTCTGTCTATCTATCTATCTATCTATCTATCTATCTATCTATCTATCTATCTATCTATCTATCTATCTATCTATCTATCTATCTATCTATCTATCTATCTATCTATCTACCTATCTATCTACCTATCTATCTATCAGGGGTGTAATGATAGGCAACACAAAACTGACGGTTCGACACGTATACCTCGGTTTTGAAGTCACTGTTCGGTAGGTTTGGTACAGCAGTTTAACAAAATTGTGTTTGGTTTACAGAAGAAAAAAAAAGTCTGTCCTTTAAAAACTTTTAGTTATAATTTAATTAATTAAAGATAATGCTTTAAACTATATACACTCCTAAAAATAAAGGTTCTTACAGTAAATGGTTCTTTGGCAGGGTGTATGGTTCCATGAAGAACCTTTAATATCCAAAGAACCTTTCCATTGCACAAAAGGTTCTATGAATTACAAAAAAGTTCTTTATACTATAAAATGGTTAGAGAAAAATTCTTTAAAGAACCTTTCACAAAGCTGTTCTTTAGGGAACCAAAATGGTTCTTCTATGGCATCACTGTGAAAACACACACTGTAAAAAAATTATATGTTCAATAAGTTATGACAACATGTGTTTTTACATTGTTCAAAATAACAGCTCTTCAAAATAAGTTAAGAAATGTTAAACTTTTTCTTATATGTAATGCAAAATGCAACTAATTTTTAAAGTCAGTTTAACATAATCTAAGTTGAAATAATTTAAACATCCAAGGCGATTGTACTTAAAAAATTCAGGCTGTGACTTTTTTTCCCTTTTTTTTAACAGTGCATTTTTGGTTCTTCCTGGCACTTTTGCCCGTATACTTACACATTACTATAATAAGATTCAGTTGCTATTTATTTTCGCTTAACACTCAGCTTCACATTAGGCAGTTTTTGCATTTAATTCTAAGTCATTTCATTTTTCAATTCATTGTTGAAATATAATAATTTATACACAGTGGGTGTCATTTTCATGACATATAAACATATATGTTTACATATCAATATATATGAAAGTGCCCACAATGTAGGTGACTGCAGGTTTTACTGCAGCCATTAAGTCCCCACAAATATAAACACACTCATTCAGTTCTGCCATCTATTCTGTGCTCTGAATTTTTTTTCTTTATGCAGTTGAAATTGGTGAGAAACACACATCCGTTACCCTGACCTGTAAAACAACTAAAGGCAGTGTCACGTGGAAACGTGAGGACGCACATGCCACAGTGGACATAGTGGATTCAGATTATGAAAAACTCAGTGGTCGGAATCTGACTGTGATTGACCTGCAGGAAGACCAAATCGGGAATTACACCTGCTGGAGTGATAAGGGTCTTGAAGACTACACCTATCTCCTTCTTGACAAGTCTAAAGAAGCTACAGGTGGGAATAACATCCATTTCTAACATTACTATCAAGCAATCAGATTTTAAAGAAAGTGTATGTAAGATTGTGGCCAAAAAAGCACTGGAATCACTATCCCCTTCCCCTGACTCGAGGTTGCCAGATAAGCTGCAGAATCCAGCAGGAACGTTTGTAGATCTGCAGCTGTGGTAACTAGAGCAGATCTGGCAACCCCGATGCCAAAACACTACTGACTCGTGATTGGTAGATAGGCGGAGGGTGGAGCTTCAGGCCAAAACACAACATGTCAACATCAACATCAGTTGAGGGCTGCAAAAACAACTTTATAATGACAATATCCTTGCTGGACTACTGTTGTCAGTGATATAAGTATTTGACTTTGAAGTTAACATGATTTCTTAATATCTAGTGACATATCAGGGCCATTTTATGATGAATTTAAATACATGTCTTACAAAAAGTTCCTTAAAGGTTAGATTATGGTTAGGAATAAGTTTTGGCATATGAATTCTTTGATAGGATTTTCATCTCAAGACCAAAAAAGATGTTGACCCTGCAAAGATGTGGCATTCTGATATTAACCATGTCATTAGTTAACCATCCAATGTTACATTAATACATCAAACATTAAAACACTGTCCACAATGGCAAAACCAGAGCACCTTATTGATGAGAGGCAGTGTATATAGAGTTTGGAAAGTAGACCCTAATAAAAAGTGCATTCAATGCAGCAGTAAACGAATTTATAAATATACTTTTTGATCGTATTTTTAATAAGAACTAAGTGCTAAAATATATTCCCTTGTAAACTCATTTGATCATTCTACGTTCTAGATTAGTGATTCTCAATAATGATGTCCTCACAGTCACAAACAGCAGGAAAAAAATACAACAAACCATAAAACCATATCAAATAATGAGAAAACACTTTCCATATCTATTGTTGTTGATGTCAAAGGCTGTGTCCAAACAAATTCTACAATAATTTTTGCAAATTCTGCTGTCAGTGGGTAGAATATAGATTTTAAACAGATTTTTAAAGTTCACCCAGAAATGAAAATGTAATGTTTATCTACTTACCCCCAGTGTATCGAAGATGCAGGTGTCTGTTTCTTCAGTAGAACACAAATGAAGATTTTTAACTCCAGCCGTTGCATATGCATGTCAATGGCGTGTCATTTAGGAGAGTAAAAAAAACATGCACAAACAACTTCAAATTCAACCCTGAAGCTTGTGACGACACATTTATGTCTTAAGACACGAACCGATCGGTTTGTGTGAGAAACCGAACAATATTATATATTTTATTACCTCAAATACAACACTATGTCCAACAGCTGCAAGCGCACCATTCCTTCTGCTGGGTGAGGTCAAATTATAGGATATGGGATATGATACGCGTGAGGCATTACTTCCGCTGCTTGTATTCAATTGAGATACGCCATATCGTGTTAATTTGACCTCACCCAGCGGAAGTGATGGTGCGCTCGTGGCTGTTGGACATAGTGTTGTATTTGAGGTAAAACATTATATAAATACTGTTCAGTTTCTCACACAAACTGATCGTTTTGTGTCTTAAGACATCAATGTGTCGTCACAAGCTGCAGGGTTTAATTTGAAGTTGTTTGTGAATGTTTTTTATTTACTTTCATAGAATTACACCTCATTGACATGCATTATACGACTGACAGACTGCAACGGTTGGAGTTCAAGATCTTAATTTGTGTTCTAAGAAACAAACACACCTAGCCTGACAAGCCAGACCCACATCAAGATGTTTGGTCTGGAAACTCACCATGACAGGGCTCAATCCGAGGGGCGGGATAAACGGTTGTCAAACTCCCTCTGCACGCGATAGGATAGCGCTACACCAACCAGAGCAACGAATGTGAAACAGAGCTTCTTGACAGATTAAACATTCGCTGTATCCGGTCGGCAAAACTCCGAACACATCTTCCCTTCTTAAGAATGACTTCAGTGCCGTTCTTTGTTCTTTTCTCAGAGAAAAGCTTAACTCAAAGTCTTCCAGAGTCACGGTCAAAGCTGATTCGAAAGGCCGCCGTTCTCCAGCTTCTGTGTTTACTAGAAGCACGCAAGCGCAACTCGGCCATCATTAGGTTAAACCCCGCCCACCACTATACACACTGTTATTGGCCCAACCAGAGTTTGGCGTTTACGGCTCAGAAGTGTATTGAAAGTTGCTAGACGACACTCACGGCAAATTAGATTTGCTGCCGCTATAGGGTGCGTCTAGATTTCTAGGCCAAAACACACCTACATCTTGGATGAACTATCCCTTTAAGGACATTTATGTACTGTGTTATTTCTGGCATTTGAAAACTAGTTGAACCAATTATCTTATATCATCATATGTGCTTTTATAGTGCGTTGGAAGACAACTTAAAATAGTTTCCTTAAAAAGTACTTTATTAAAAATAGCTGTCTGTTGAGTCATTGCCTGTCTGGGTTGAGAAGCAGGAAGACAGCAATGTTTGGTTTTAGAAACAGAGTATTCAAGCTTTGTCTGTACGGGCAGGATCTGCCTTTTCAGCATATTTCTTTCTTCCTTTTTAGGTTTTAACATCAATTGCACAGCTGAAACCTTTTCCTGCACTGAACACATCAAATGTACCTGGACCTCGGATGATTTTACTGCTTTCAGACTTCGCAATACAAGGTATCAGACATACAAACACACCTACAGATACAAGCTGATTTTTTCACTGACTGACATGAGCACGCATTTGGTGTTTATTTAGGGATAATGGTGACTGGGTGTCACACTCTGTGGATGGGGTATTTTTTCTCCCACATTCAACCAATTCCTATTCTGAAGAATCTGAGCGCCTGCTGATAACAGGGGAGGCGGTTTCCACATGCTGCTACATGAAAACTGACTACAGCTTCTACCTCCGAGACATAGGTGAGTGTGTGGGTTCAAATGGTCAGTTGAAAATTGACTAAAGGACGAGGCTTTTTTTACACTTGCTCGATTGCTTGGTCCTAATCAAAGTTCATATAAACGCTTGACTCCTTCTCAAGCCATGCTTGAATTCATAAGTCGAATGAATTTGGGTTTGCACCAAAATATCTTGTGATGTGGAACAGGGTCAAGAGGGCAAGTTGCAGACCAAATATATATATATTTTTTAAAAATAGCCAAATAAGACATCTTGTTTTTTTTAAATATATATTATCTCAATTATTTATTTTAAATCATTTACAAGTGTTTCTTGATTTTAAATTATTAAAAAAAAAAATATATATATATATATATATATATATATATATATATATATATATATATATATATATATATATATATATATATATATATATATATAATAAAAATAGCCATATAAGACATATCTTGTTTTTTAGTTGTATTTGTTTATTTTATTTAATGCTTGTTTTCTTATTTTAAATACTTTTGAGTCATCATGAGACAATGATTTTTATACTGTACAAATGGTATATTCTATCCCCTAATACCCATCATCACAGAAACCTTTTTGCATTTTCAAAAAATTTCACTTAGTATGATTTATAAGCTGGGGGCCAAAAAATGTCTCCCCAAAGTCAAAGATTTCTGATATAGGTATTTCAATAAAAACAACAAATTGGAGAGGAAAACGTCACTAAAACTGTTTACATCTTAATTGTGTGTATTTTATGGCATGATAATTATAAATTGTTTTAATATATTAACAATAATAATGTAATATTAATATATTCATTTAAGTTTTTACTGAGCAGCCTCCTTGGAAGTTTGCTGAGGCCCCCTAGTGGTCCCCTGGTTGAAAACCACTGGTCTAAAGCACATCATCATTGAATTGAATTTGATTCTCTTGTTTTTCCTAGTGAAGCCAGCCGATCCAGGCGTTTCAATCTGCAAAGTAAAAAATGAGGGGAGTGATGAGCAAATCATAGAACTGGAGGTGAAGGCGCCTCCTTCCTGGCCGCAGCCCCACAGTTTCTTTCCTCTGAAGCATCAGGTCGAGTACGAGAATCGACACAATGGGGAGGTACGCCGTGTTCTCCTACACACACCACTCCCGTTCTTTGCTTTACCTAGCATATATACATAGCTGCTTTCCCAAAATGGTAACAACCTTCAGCCAGTTTTCCAGCTGGTTTCCTGGCTCACATGTCAAGTTCTTTTTCTGTCGATCAAGCATCTTCTGCATGTCCATTTTGGAGCATGTCGTCAACGTCCACACACATTTAATACAGGGCAAACGCAACCTCAGCATACATCTGATATTTAATAGTGTCTTATATACAGCTTATTTTACATTAAATTCAATAATAAAATCTTCTACAAGAAGAAATGGATTTGCAATTGCAACGCTCGTGTTATCGTGTCCAGTGTAGACAGCCTCGGACTATAGGAACAATTCAAGTCATTACTGAAAATCATAATGTTCATTTTAGAGTAAACTATTCCTATGAGAGTTGTAATTAATTATCTTGTTTTCTGTTCCTGTATATTCACAGCTGGAGACTAAAGAATGGGAGGAGGTGTCAAAGTTTAAAGTTAAAGGCCACATCAGAAAACTACGGGTGCGCTGCAGAGACATGCTGCTCCTCTCTCAGTGGAGCGAGTGGACTTCGTGGAAAAACGTAAACCAGTGATTTAATCCACTCTTCCTCCTGAACCCTTTATTTATATGTCCTGTCCCATTTTCCAGTTCCTTATTTATTTTTTTATATATGTGTCTATGTATGAATTTTAGATATGACTGTTACACACTGTACGACTATTCACCTCATCTCTGTCCCATTAAACCCTTTGCTCTTCTATTCTGTCTTTTTATTCCTTAAAGTCCCCCTGTACTCTCTAAACAAAAATTGTGCTAAACAACACTTAAAGTGGTTTATGTTTGTAATCATAGGGGAACCACTTTAACTTCTATATAGCACCGATCTTTAAAGATGCTCTACAGTAGCCTACCATTGAAAAATGGTTCTATGTAGAACCATAGAACCACCTATGAATGGGAATTTACAATGGCAAAATCTGTTTTGAATCACTTTTTTGCTTTTCTGAGGTCAAAAAGTGCTGTTTTGGGGCACTGGAATATTTCCTATTAGGGGAGCCTGGGGGCAAAATGTTGAGAACCACATTATCTTTATGCTGTTTTTTTAATATGTTTAATATGTTATGTAAGAGAGAGTTAGAGAACCGTTAAAGAACTATACAGGGGCTTAATGGATTCTTTGAATGGCAGTGGTGCTATATAGAAATTAAGCTATGAGGAACCAATTTTGTGTGTGTGTGTGTGTGTGTGTGTGTATACAATCATTTTATACTTAAAAACTAACCTTTAATCAATAAAATGACATATTAAACGTTTAAACATTAATATAGCAATGTATACCCGTGCTACACTTAAAGTATTAGTTTACTTTAAATTAAAAATTCCCCCATGATTTACTCACTGGGGTTTTGTATGAAAAATATCCATATTTAAAAGGTAAAATATCTTATAAAGTAAAATATCTAGCTTCCACCAGACCACCTTCCATATCCAACTTTTGAAGTAAGTGTCTCGCAGTTCAAAACATTCAATGTCATACGTCACGCTAGTTACCCTTTATTTGTAGTTTTTTTTTTTGGGGGGGGGGGGGGGGGGGGATGCTGTTTCATGCATTCTGAGCTTTTTATACTGTTAAAGACTTGGATTCCCATCCTAAACATAGACAAAGTTTCAAAAGCTAAGTTGGACGTTTGATGGAGTATTTCTGTGTCAAAAATACTCCTTCCAGTTTCTCACAAGTTTCTGAGAGTTTTTTTCGAGTATGGCTCGGCTTGACGTTGATAGAGCGGAAAATCCTTGTATGGGCCGTAAGGGCTCTTCTCCCGGAAAGGTGTGCGCGCGCTTGACTAGATGCACGCCGCCCATAAACACTGCTCTCAGGTGCAGCAGATCCACTAGTCCGTGCAACACGTCCGTTGCGCCGCGCGGCGCGCTCCACTTTATTCCTATGGGTGACATCAAGCGACTTCAAGGCTTCATGACAGTATTCCGGGAAGGCAGCGCTGCATTTGAACCGATTTGAACGCAGAAATGACGGGAAGCGGCACAACATACGCTTCGGTCGCAAAAGTGGATCTCCACGGTCTCTGCTGTCAGGTCTTCACGAAATCAACAGTTAACTTACCATAGAAGTGTGTTTTTGACAGAGCCCAGCGATAAAGGTTCGGTCCTGCTTTGGAAACAGGCGGTGAGTCAAACTGCTCCAAATGTCTACGCTGTTGGCTATCGTCGCGTGAGTAAACATCAGTAAACGACACGATTGTGTATAACGTTAGTTATCAATGGAGCATATCAATCAATTATCAATGGAGCATGCGATCTATTGTGTGTGTTTCAATACATTTGTTTAGCTGACCAATATAGGTGTCAGTTTGTTTATTGGAAAACCACCCAAACATAAACCTAGCGTTCTCACAAAGCGTGCTTCGTCCTTCAAACGGTTACTCCATTGTTGTTCTATGTATAATGTTACACTAGTCTGACGTGCAAAACCGTTTTGCTTGCTACTGGTTTAGTCGCATACAATAGTCCATAAACCGAATCATGTCCTCATAAACTGCGAGTAAAACCACACACAAATGTTGACAAGCCACTAAATACATTACATACCACAGAGACGGACGTCCTGCGGTTGCTGTTTCTCCTGTTCAATTTATTTCAGCCTCTGGATCTGATTCTGGATCATATCTGTATTAGTTAAATCTGATAGCCATGGTTTATTTAGGGTAACGTTTTCATCTCCACGCTTGAGAATGTCAGCTTTCAGAAGCTCTCATGCAGTAGCTCATTCTTTAGCTCCGCCCACTCGATACGCCTCCAGGCGCTCGTTTTTTTCCGGAAAGATTGGTACAGCCTATATTTCTTTTATAAATATAATAAAACTAAAGACTTTTCAGAGATATGAAGGATGCAATACCTCTATAGGTACTCAAGATTGACATGAGATTGACTGAAACTGAGTGTCCCCCCCCCCCCCCTGCCCCCCTTAAATATGGATCTTTTTCTTACACAAAAGCATCACTGCTTCAGAAAGCCTTTAATAACCCCCGGAGCCATGTGGAGTACGTTTATGATGGATGGATGTGCTTTTTTAAACTTCAAACTTAGTAGACCCCGCCACTGCATTATAAAACTTAAGCGTCAGGATGTTTATCAATATAACCCAGATTTTGTTCATCAGAAAGTAGAAAGTCATATACACCTAGGATGGCTTGAGGGTGAGTAAACCATGGGGTAATTTTCATCTTAAATCCTTAGAAATATAGATTAAAGCAGCACTAGGTAACTTTTCAACCTTCATAATATATTTTTTAAGACTCTTGTGATGATAAATCGACTTACAATAGGTTGAATGACACGTCTGCCATAGCCTGATGGGGTCTGTATCGTTTTTAATCGTACTTTTAAACTTCGGGTTTCGGGTAGTAACCCGAGAATAAAAAGAACTACAAAATTCGACTGCTTTACGGCATATACGTCACTTCCACCAACACCCACACTTCCTTACATTCGGACGTGCGAGCCCAACTTTGTTCGTCGGATAATATAGTCATGTCCGAAGCAGCAGAGACAAATAAGAAAGAAAAGGTTTTGTTGGAGGAAAGCAATAAGAGGAAACGAGAAAGTGATGTGATTAAAGGCAGGACGAGGATCAACATGTGACCAGCGTTTGCTCGTCGGCGTGAGCTGAAGGAGGCGTGCCCGACCGATGCTGTCCTGCTTGTTATGGTGATTGCCTACCACTCAAACATTGAACTAAAGTATCATATAGATTCTGTAAAACGGTAACCAATAGACTACTATAATGACGCTGGCTTGTAAACGTGAGCATCAAGATTATTTGGCGTTTGAAAAAAATAAAACCTATGAAATTATATTCATAAGACATGCTGAAACATATGCCACTGACTGTAACGTTACCTGGGATGAAGACATTTCACACGCGACGCCAGAAGAACTCTGAACTCCTCTTGCAGTGTTCAGGGGAACTAGTGCTGCACCAACCCGCGGGACGCTTTTATGAAGTTATTTGGCCCGCACCGTACCACTGTATATATTTTTACAAACCGCCGCGCACCCGCGACCATTAAATAAAGCTCTTTGACCTTATACGGGCACAAGCGGAACATCCAGCACCATGTGTCAAATAAATAAATCACAAAGATTGCATTTACGCTGCTTTGTTTAGTACATTAGCATACTAGCTTTGTTAAGTAGCTAGAAATGCTACTCAGCGATGATTTATTTACTGTATATTGTCAATGTAGGTCAAAACTAACCTTTAACATCCTACATTTATGGGTTAGCCAGCTTTATCTTAAATTAGCTTATCTTTTTTAGTGTTAAGGTCCTATACAAACTATTCAAGATGATTGTAAACAAAATAACTTCGAAATTGTACAATACAATTTCATATATTGAATATATTGCACTCGAAACACAAAGACTTAAAAATTAAATTACCTGCTCAGGTTCCGACATAATGGTTCCTTAAAACGTGCCTTGTCCTAGTCCTGCTACATGTTTAAACAAGAGTGAAACTGATTAAACAAATGACCAATCACAGGTAGGAAGACAAAAGTCATTGCCCCGCCCTCAAAGTGTCAAAAGTCAACTCGAGGAGCGAGCGAGTGTTGAGTAGTCACGCGAGCGCTCATTTGCAGTTGTGCGCGCTAGGCAGCAGGGGCTTGTGCTAGTATTCATTTCCGCCCCTAAATACTCGCTCGCGGTGTACAAATGCGCGCTCGCGGTGTACAAATGTATTCGCGGGTGCACAGATGCGCTCTCGCGTTGTTTTTTTCCTCTCGTGGGTCTGTTTTGCGCGCATGGGTTTATTCGCGTGCTCGTGGTTTTCGTGCGCGCGACTTTTGACTTTATTTAAACGCCATTTACGGAGTCCGCGGGTTATGAGACGACCCGCGCATCACTAGTTCAGGGCTATCAGGGTTGTCATGTCAACAAATGCATGCGTGATGGCATCCCCTGTTGTAGGATGACAGCTCTTACGACAGTAGTTGAGGACATTATTTTTTCCAAACTGTAGGGGGACCGAGAGCAAAAGTAGCCAAGTGCGGCTTTAAAATATACTTCATGAATATGCAAATTAGTCACCGCCTCCACTCAATCGCACAAGCTCTGACTTTACTCTGTCAACTTAACTGTCAACGCTGCACTAGTTTCATTCAGCCATATATGTGTGAACCAGAAACTGATTTAGAAGAAGAAGGGGAAGAGTGAATTATACAGGCTCTTATATGTATAAGAATGGTAATGCTTTTTATGTATCGCTCTCTAAAACGTAGGACACAAACGGTAATTAAAAGGATAGTTCACCCAAAAATGAAAATTAGCCCATGATTTACTCACCCTCAAGCCATCCTGATTTCACCTGACCTCACACTGTGACGTGGGCAAATCGTTTGGAAAACGGCCCTCGTTTATGGCCTCGCCCACTGATCTGGTCTATTATCCTTCAAAATGCTTACGCCATGTCTGACAAGCGTAACTTATGCAATGTCATCAGACTTAACGTAAGCATTTTGAACAGCGAGAGGCGCTACACTTTTTCCGTAAGTTAAAGGGGTGAGTTCACCCAAAAATGAAATGAATATGTCATTAATGACTCACCCTAATGTTGTTCCACACCTGTAAGAGCTTATTAGATTCATGATTCGGATCGCGTGTCAAACTGCTGAAATCACGGGACATTGGCGATCCGAATCATGAATCAAGCCGCTGATTCATGACCATTTGAACCTTTATTTGAGGATTGAAAACAAACGCGGAAGAGAAGACAATGCTGAATAAAGTCAGTTTTTGCTATTTTTGAACCAAAATGTATTTTCATTGCTTCAAGAGATTCTAATTAACTAACTGATGTCACATATGGACTACTTTGATGATGTTTTTATTCCCTTTCTGGACATGGACAGTATAGTGCGCTTACACTTAGATACGCTTTAAGACTAATATAAAATATCTTAAACTGTGTTCCGAAGATGAACGGAGGTCTTACGGGTGTGGAACGACATTAGGGCGAGTCATTAATGGCATAAATGTAATTTTAATTTACATAATTAATTCGCCCACTATATTTCTAGATGCAACCGATTTATCATATTAACCGGAAAAAAACACAGGGATAACCTTTTTTTTTCTTGAGACTCTCCTGTTTCAGAGGATAGTTAATGATATGCTAAAGCCCACCCCTTTGTGACAGAATGGTGCAGGTGCACTTAAGGCATGTCCGAATCCGAGAAAACACGTCTGCATGCCAGGTTCATGGTGGATTCGGACATGCCTTAAGTGCACCTGCACCATTCGGTATCCTGCTTTCCCTTCTTGTGTAATACGTTGTGCACTTGCCTATAGGCGCATATTACTAACACGCCCTTTAAATGGGTCACATAATGGTACATGCAAAAAAACTTTTTTATTGGTATTAGCTGTAACATCAATATGTCAACTAACATATACATCAGTAAACACATAGCATTCGTTGATAGTGTTACCCTGCCATTACCTACAAAGGTAGATCAAAGTGACATTACGTTAACCAACCATTCAGAAAAATCCTTTTCGAGCCTTATTGTCGAATTTTGTTGGGGGGCTGTCATCTTGTTCGGGATCCGACTCTGGTTCAAATTGATATGGTTGCACAGATGTGTCCTCAGAGACTCCTGTTGAAATTTGTTCTCCAAAATATACCCTCCATTGTTATCAAGGCAACACTCCAGGTGTGTCTTGTGTGCCCCAAAGAACAGAGGGGCGGGGTGAGCAAAGCTCATTATCATTTAAAGTCACATGCACTGAAATGGCTTGGTGAAAACAAAGCTGTTTTTGACCAGGAAAAAAAAGTGTTTTCTTACAATACTAATGAGAATTTTTAAATAAAGTATATCACAAACTTTTCATTTAGACACTAAAGAATCATATTAACTTGCATTATATGACCTCTTTAAATAACTTTTTGCTATTTAAACAACGTGGCACTGGATATGAAAATGATAACTGTTTCGGGCCGAAACTTGCAAACAACAAATTCATATGGATAATATCAGATCATTTGATAGAAAGTAATGAATTAGATTACAATAAACCAACCAGCAGTTAAATTGAAGCACACAATTAGATAATACCAATATAGGTCAACCAAATACCATGCTAAGCTTTATTTTGTGTGTGTTGTAAAAGGTCACATTAGTAATAAAAGAAAAAACACTTAAGAAAACATGGTCAGGTCAAACTGTCTGAATAATTTTGGTCCCAAATTTGTATACATTTTTCTGGTAGGTCACTGTATGAAGAATTTGAGGGTATATCACAGTTTACTTTATTTTGCTATCGTCAGTTACATAAAGGAACTATAGTATCCTGCACTCACTTGTAAAAAATGATATCTAGTGTCTGAGTAATTTTGGGGTAGACTGTAGTTCTAAAATTCATTCTAATATATTTATCTTTATGCTAATATACTTATCTTTATAGTTATCGTTCTTGGTGTGAATGAGCCTTTATACAGACATAGCTTTCCAATCTTTCACCAAAACTCTAAAACAATCTCTGAATGTTGGCGGCTTGTTTTCTCCAGACAAAAATGGTGTAGTTTAATAGGAGCATTTAGCTTTGATTTACAATTAACATGCTTTTATGTATCGCAGATGTACAAGCATAAAAAAAAATGTACAAGTTGTACACGTTTATAAGGTTGGTAAGGCTTTTAATGTGTTTGGAAATAGTCTTTTATGCTCACCATATTTTTATTTTTTTGGGGGATAATTGATTTGTTTGATCAGCAATAAATAGTAAAAGTAATATTGTGAAATATTATTACAATTAAATATTTGTTTTCTATTTCATGTATCTAAAAATGTCCTTTATTCCTGTAATAGAAAAAAAATCTTTACCTTTCACTGGTCAATTTATTGCCTTACTGACCCCCAAGTTTTACACAATATGAATATAAGAGAGAAGCTTTGAGCCCAGATATCGAGTGTGTTTACAAAATAATTTTGTAAATTGATTTCTTGTTCTCTGTATAGGTGCCCGTCAGGGTAAAAAGAACCCGTACCAAAGGAAGTGGCAAAAAGAAAGAAAGAAGAAATAAGAGGAAAAATCAAAAGAAAACCGGCATGGGGGAACAAAAGAAGAAACTTCTGAACTGGGCATCTTTTTAAATTTCTAAATGTATATTTTTTTATGGTAATTCACACTGTAATTAGATTGGTTTTGTGTCTAAGATGGCTTGAATAAATGCTGAATAAATATTGAGCTAAGTATTCAACAGCAGGGGCAACAGTGAGTTAAGAGGGAATTCTCTACTTTCTAAAAGAAGAATAAATGAAAGCATGTACAGTATATATATATATATAATTATATAGATTTTATAAAGAAATAAAATATTGTATTTTCAAAAATATTTATTGATATTATTATTCTGTTATTTCCTTTTATGTCTCGGTTCTTTTTAACTGCACTCTTTTACTTGTGTGTCCTCTTGGTTTTCTCTGGGCTCATCCGTTATGACTGTTTCTGCAGGCTGCATTTGCATCAGACTTTCATTTTGATTGGCAGGATGAGCCGTAAAAAACAGCCAATGGTTATTGTCCCGCTCAGCTTTATGGGAGTCCAAGAAGGTGTGAGCAGCAAGTTCATACTCTTTACCAAATGGAGTCCTAAACACACACACAAAGTAGTAAATATACCACACAAAAGTAACATTTATTAACACATATTAAATTTATGTCTAAATATTTCCTATGGCAAAATCTTACTTAATATATGGATAAACATTGACATTTTTTTCAAATAACTACACTAAATGCAACTACATATTTCTGAGTGACAGAAGATATCAAGAAAGTGAAGAATGCAGAGTGGATTTTATTCATTAGGAATTCAATTTTGGAGTACCTGTAATATTTAGCTATTCCCTGCTCACTTGAATTAAAGGACAACTCCGGTGAATTTTTAAGTTTATCTTGATCGTTATATCTTTGTGAGTGCAGTCTATAGAAAAAAAAAAACGAACCGGATTGGTGCTTGCAACGCGGAGTTATTACAGTTAATGCCCACAGCACCCACTCAGCTAAAACGGCAGCTTTGGGGGCATAAATGTAAAAGGTGTCTTTGTGCCTCTTAACAGACAAAAAATGCAATTAAAATGTCTGTCCAACATGAACAGGGCCCTTACATGACAACGAGATTATTTTAAATTACTGCACATCTTTCCTCAAGCCGGGTGTGCCCAAATGGAAGGATAAATAAAGTTTACCATACCTCCACAGTGGAGTTTAACTGTAATAACTCTGTGTTGCAAGCACCAATCTGGTTAGTTTTTTTTCTTCTATAGACTGTACTCACAAAGATATAACGATCAAGATAAACTTAAAAATTCGCCGGAGTTGTCCTTTAAAACTTTACAGTATGAAATATAACATTACCACAGGATGTGATTGCCAAGGGCAGCCAGGCATTGATTGGTCTTACAGTGGGAAATCAAAACCTTGCTGTTCACCTGCCAAAACAAAGCAATCATGCCTTGTTATGAAGTTGTCAATAAAAACAAGTACATTAGAAAAAGATTTAATTCGAAAGTGTGTGCACCTGAACAGGGTATCCCTCATTTTCAAGCCTTTCTTGAGGGTCAAAGTAAATGACCTTCCACCAGCACAGGAAATCAAACTCCTCTACTAAGCTCAACTCCTGTAGTCGAGACTTCTTAGCACACTTCAGAAATGTTCTGTGATCACTGGCAAGGAACACCTATGGGGAGTTGAACAGATCACATGTTAAGATATGGAAAACTCAGCAATTACAAAAAAACTGTGTATAGCATACATTCCAGTCGCTTCTTTACCTCTCCGGCAAAGCCTGCAGTCGTTCTCAGTGCAAAGCTTTGATCGTATCTGAGCAGCTCTCCATCTGAGGTCCCATCAACACTGAATCACAGACCACATGTCAGAGGTCTGTGTGTGTGATTGAGTACATTTGAATGTGCATATACAATACCTTGTAATGATAAAGGCGTTTCTAACACATGGGGTCATGCTGTGGGATCCCCCAACTTGAAGGGGACCAAGAAGGTGGGGGACGGAATTTGTCTCTGAACGTGACCCGATATTACTGCTGTCGGCAATGATGCTAAGAACACAAGGGTCATGTTCTCCACCTCCAGAGTTTACCAGCATGATTGTGTCACCAAAGTGCAGAAAGCCATCCTGCGACACTGATAAACTCACCTAAACAAAACATATAATTAGTCTCATATTTAGCAGACACAGACAGTTACATTTAAAGGGTT
Source organism: Pseudorasbora parva (assembly GCF_024679245.1). Taxonomy (NCBI): domain Eukaryota; kingdom Metazoa; phylum Chordata; class Actinopteri; order Cypriniformes; family Gobionidae; genus Pseudorasbora; species Pseudorasbora parva. Next base: position 25,284,733 of record NC_090187.1, read on the forward strand.
ACGTTCACCCAAAAATGAAAATTTGCCCATGTTTACTCATCCTAAAGACACCTAGGTGTATTTGACATTCTTCTTGCAGATGTATGCAATTGTAGTTATATTTAAAAAAGCTTTATATGCTTACAAGCTTTATAATGGCAGTAAATGGCCAAATCGAATTTTAAGTCCATAAAGGCGCATCTATCCATTATAAAATTATTCCACATGGATCCAGGGGGTTAATACAGGCCTTCTGAAGCAAATCGATGCGTTTGTGTGAGAATATCCCTTTTAAAACTTTATAAACTAAAATAACTAGTTTCTGACAGATGTCTTACAATGGTCCTACATTCTGCATCAGGGGTTACTCTTATGCCACAAGTCAACTTGCGTAGGCCGTCTGTCGGAAGCTAGTTATTTTGTTTTTTAAAGTTTTAAATATAGATATATATTACTTACGCAAACACATCATTTCGCTTCAGAATGCTTTTTTAAGCCCCCTTGAGCCATATGAATATCTTGAGGGTGAGTAAATCATGGACAAATTTTTCGACATTTCCTTCCCTATTATGATATATATATATATATATATATATATATATATATATATATATATATATATATATATATATATATATATATATATATATCAGTGTGAAACAGCTTCTCTAACAAGAAACAATGTAGGGCGGAACTTTATTTTGTCAATTGGAAATTGAATGGATGGTTGGGGTTTACTATTCCTGTGATGACATGGGAATGAAGGTTGTCCTGCCCTTGCGCCAGTAGAAGAGAAGAGATGTTGTTGAAAGAGGAAAGGGAAGTTGTTTGGGTTAAAGTTTATGAGGGTAAATTAATAATTTGCACAGATAAATCATTTGTAATAAAAAATGTTCCATAAAAAAGGATTTGTCAGTTTTGAATTCATTGTGACTTAAAAAAAAAGCATCATTGCATTAAATAAAATAAACAATAAAGGTTTTAAATAATAGGCTAAATAAAAGCCAACAAATTAGGGTATTAATTACATTTTTTAAATTACCATTCTATTATAATAATTTTAATTATTAAAAATAAACAAATATATTTAATGGATAATAAAACATTTTTTAAATACATTTAATATATAATAATGAAAATAATGAAAAAGAAATAATGTTCCAAAAAAATAAGAAACGTCCATTTTGATTTCATTTTGTGTCAAATGTCTGAGCATCAGAGCATTAATTTTTTTTTAAACAAAAGCCAACTATGCAAAAAGCCAACTAATGCAAAACATTTACAAAATAAAAATGTGGGTATTAATTGCGTTTTTTAAAATCTATATTATCTATATTATCTCTATATTATATCTTTTTCTATTAATATTTTATCTGATAAACCTGATCATCTTGGTAATCCTGATCATCAAGATAACTTGTCATATAAGTTAACTTATAAGAAAAAATGCCTTACTGGTTTCAGGATGTCTTTTTTCAAAGCTCCTTCTTTCTGGACTGTGAGTTCGCCTCTGTCTTTTTGAAGAATAAAGCCCTTTAGGGTTTCCTGCCGAGACACTGGTCATTTACTCGTGTGTTCAGGTCACTATTGGGACTTAACTTACACGCAGTCAGTAACCCTCACGAAATGCGTCAAAACTACAAACCTCTTCTAAAGTCACGTCTTCTTTCCAGTTTCCCACACGAACGCGCGGATTATAGGTCCTAACATGAGCCATGTCGCAGTCTTTGTAAAACCCGACACACTGATAAGTGTGTAAATATAATGTACAGTTCAAACATAAACTAAACTCCTCTTACTACAGGTAAAAAGTGTTTCCATGGATGCGTAACAACAACAGATGTGCGCAACTGCGCTTGCCAGTGTTGCCAAGTCCGCGGTTTTCCCGCGGAATTGGGCTACTTTTAACCACTTGCCGCGGGTTGATTTTTTATTCCGCGGGTTAAAGGTTTAACTAATTGCATCAGTTATTTTTAGCTGAAATGGTTCTGTTGAAATAAATATTTTACTTTAGCCAATTCATATTCCACCAATGATAACAAGGATTCTAGGATGATGACAAAAGCAATATCGTATCAGCATAACTGTGCTGATAAGCGCACACTTTGTGAGGTACGGTGGCACTGCTGGGCTTGTCCGCTAATGTGTGTGTGTGTGTGTGTGTGTGTGTGTGTGTGTGCTGCGGCGCGCACCGGCTGTTTTCGTTTCCATGGTAACCGAATGCGTGCTCTCCAGGGTTGTTGCTGGTAAAGAATAATTTAAAAAATAAATGTCATACACAGAAGAATTTTCTGAAAATTCTTCTGTGTATGACAAGTCTTTAACAGTGTATTTCCAAGTCTTTAACAGTGTAAAAAGCTCAGTATGCATGAAACAGCATTTCACCCCCCCTTTAATGAGGAATATCTTGCAATGTTTATTTTACATTATTTTTAATTTGAAATGAATTTCACAAGTTTGTGGTTCTCTTCCACTGGAGTTGTAATTCTGCATTTTCCCGCCCGCATCCATTACGTTTTTAAGCTCATCAGCTCATCATTACGTTCATCAGCTGTCAATCTTAAGGTAAGATGATTTTATTTATGAAAATAGACTGTTTACAATTACTTATACAGTTACTTACTTATACTTATACAATTATCTTTTAGTATAAATGGTGTGTAGTGCATAACACTACCATAAAATGTGTATTGGAGTGCTTTATAATGATTTTTTTGGTATTGGGCTAGTTGGATTGGCCATTGGGCTACTTTTGGGCTATTTTTGATTGGCCATTGGGCTGGTTTTGTTGCGAAAACCTGGCAACCCTGGCGCTTGCGCTTGTTACGTCTCCATGGTAACACTTTTGTTTTGCCCTTTTCCTGCCAGTTTCAAATTCCCGCTGTTTACGGGATTCAAGTTTTGTAGTATTTAAAAAGGATTATAATTTTGTATTTAAATTTTAACTTATTTGACAATAGCAGTGTCCAAAATATTTAGATTTAATATGTTATAAGATGTGTCATAATATGTCTTAAGTTACAGAGCTAAAGTTTGGAAACTTTTTTTGAAAGAAAAATATTTTTCTCATATTTTTGAAAGAAGTAACGTTAGTATGCTCACCAAGGCTGCATTTGTTGATCGAAAATATAGTAAAACATTAATATTGTGCAATATTATTACAATTTAAAATAGCTGTTTTGTTTTAACCCTTTCATGCACGGTGTCCACGTTTGGGGCCAGTTAATTTAACTCAATTTTAAGGTCATTTTTTCTCATGGTTATTTTCTACAAACCACTTGAGGGCATTGTCAGTAGACTGACAGCGGTATTGTAAGTAACAGTGGCTACTGTCAAATATTCATTGCTTGCACCAAAAAATAACTGTCCTCATGTGGACGTCATGCAACGTGGAGTCAGACTGCATAAAGTATTATTTCTGTAACCTGCTAGTATATCTGTTTTATTTTTGCAAAGATGTTATGTTCTTACATTGTAATAAAAGAGACATTAAATATCCCAGAGGACAGTGAAACTGACACCAGTGATGAGGAGTATGTGACAGCAAAGCCCAGCTCTAGGTTTCCACATATATGTAACTACCGTTATAGTTCCAGGGGCGTAGCACCAAATTTTGGGCCCTGGGTACAAACCATCTTGCTGGGCCCCTGTACCATGTATGTGTATGTATAGAAAACTGACTTCTAAGTCCTTCTATGTAGTTCCTTGACTACATTTTTGAATAAATAAGTTAGTCTATATGTACTTTTTACTCCAATATAGTCCTACATTTGTGATGAGTAATGCAGTTACTTATTACATCTTGCATAGACTCCTAACTTTTTCTGCAGCAGTTTATTTCTGTTACAAAAGAAGCAATATTGCCATCTACATGGTGTTTAAGGTACAATATCTTGTGCAATTTGCCTTACCCAAAACTTCTCAAACACTTCACTCAAATGTGAGTGCAGCAGGTAGTTGTGAACAGTCCTAGCAGGTGTTTTTTTTAAAATCTGCCTACTGTTTATTTGACATTTTCTGTAAAATATATATATATTTTTCATATTAAGCAATATATTATATTTGTATTTAAAGGGATACTTCACCGCTTTTTCATATTAAACTATGTTATTCCCTTAAAGGCCCACTGAAGTGCCTTGAAACGCGCCACATTTTTCAATGTGTTGACGTAATTTCCCCTGAAACGGCTTCAGCTGTTAGCAGCTCCTCCCCTTTTTTGAAACAGCCAATAGTGTTTCTTTAATATACAGTTTGACTAAGAGCGCAAGAGCGGACCTTCTCTGTTTGGTAAAGCCAGTTTCCTCTAACACTGTTTACCATCATAATCTCCTCCATATCAATTTGAAATGTAGCATTCTGTGCAGAATTCAAATGGGTCGATATGTTTGTTGTCAGCACGGACTCGCACATATGATCCGCACTGCGCTCTCGTGTCTGTAGTCTAAATTATTAGACCAGAGCCGTTGGGGTGTGTGCGCTGCTGCGGTGTGTGAAACTAACGCGAAAACAGACTTTATTCGCCTCAAATGAAAGCATATTTACACTGAATAGTTTCGTATCACATATATAGTGTGCTATGTGCCTTTCACCATGTAGAAATTAGTAAATCTGTGTTAACAACTCCTGACCGATTTCAGCAGCAGCTTCAGCAGTGTAAGGGGGCGGGCTTTAGATTCTAGAGCGCATTTTGATTGGACAGAAAATTTGACGAGAAAGTGAAGTCTGCGATGATGTCACCAAAATCTGAGATTCGTTTTAACGGAAGTGGGAGACTGTAAATTTTGAATGCTTATATCTCCTAAATGCAAATTTTGTCATCGTTTTGGAACATACCAGCTTATAACTTTAAGGCTAACACAGTCATACTAAAAGCTAAAAAACTAAAATTTTGATTTCAGTAGACCTTTAACTAAAACGAGTTGATACACACCTCTCTCGTCTTAGTGCGTGCTCTTAATCGCACTGACGCACGGTGACGATCTGATAGCATTTAGCTTAGCCCTATAAGCCCAGTTCATTTACTATGGTACCAAACAGAGATCAAGTTAGAAGCGACCAAACACCTCCACGGTTTCCCTATTTAAATACAGTTACACGAATAGCTGAACGATCAAGAATGGTGACAAAATAAAACGTGGCGCTTTTCTAATCGGATTAAAAAGGAGAACTACAATGTATGGCGGAATAGCACTTCTGAGAGTACTTTGGCTCTGCGCAGTAAAAAGTCTTTTTAATCCGATTAGAAACCATAGTGAATGAACTGGGCTTAGTGAGCTAAACTAAATGCTATCAGATCGTCACCGCACGTCAGAGAGATTAAGAGCAGGCACTGAGACGAGAGAGGTGTGTATCAACTTGTTTTAGTTAAGGGAATAACATAGCTGAATATGAAAAAGCGGTGAAGTAACCCTTTAATAGGGTCTCCACTTTAGCCGAATGCTACGCAGTCCCATTTTATCTAATGAGTTTTGGGACAGTACTAAAACTTGATTTTGTTTAGAGATTATAAAAAAGAAACTTGCATACAATATAAATTATCCCATGAACAAAATGAATACAAATAAATATTGAAATACTTTGTATTTGAATGTAACCCTTTACAATTTCAATAGACTTAAGCACTTACTTACACTCATCAAGTTTTCTTTCAGACTTTCTCACACTTGAGTGTTAATCAGACCCACATTTTTTCAATTTGACCAATCAAATATCAATACCAGTATTCAAATTAAGTTCTGTTATGACAACATTTTAAGAACACCAGTATCACTAAATATTGTGTTGCACAGATGATACATGCATATATGGCATGTCTTTAATAAGAAAAAAAACTTAAATATTTGATATTAAATAAGCTGAAGTATAGAAATCCCCTATTTCTATGCATCAAACAAAAAATAAATAAAACACAATTATCACCCAATAACACTTTTTAATGTATCATATATTCTTATTAATATCTATTATATGGAAAAGCATTTTATTGGATTTTCTAATTAAATTAGCGTACTTTTCAATGGCATCAATATGCGTCTTAAATAATGAATCTTGCAGCATTATCAGATATGAAACCACTCACTTTCACAATGTGTACTGAATGCAGAGAGAAAAGGTCGGTGGAGATTTTAGATAAACTACATTAGAAGGAAGGCTCGTTTGAGCTTGAAAGACTATGTGTGTAAGTGCGGTTAAGTGCTTTTACGTCAATAACGGAACTGACAGATCATAAATAGATAATACACGTTTATGAGAGCTGTGCTCTGAAATATTAAAACTCCAGTGGGAAAAGCAGGAAGTAGCATTGTGCAAAGTATTGCTGATATTATTACAGGAAAAACTTATTTGAATCAAATATTACCACTGTCATGATCCACCTGCTCCACCTACTGTATGCATGTGTCCGTTTGATTAAATGCTGAAAGAAACCACACAAGACATGGTCCCATTGAATAACCAAAAACAGCTTTATGAAGACAAAATAAGAGACAAAGGTATATATTCACAGTCAAAGATGCCCTGAAAAATAAGGACTCCCTATCAAGAAATATAAAGGTGTTCATACAATTATACCATAATATGAAACCTATAAATTGAACAAAAATGATTCTGGAGAGAAATCAATAGGCTATTTCTAAAAAAACACAAGTCAAAACTTTTCCAACATTGCCTCCTTATAGGACATCTCATTCAACTGTCTTCACATTACAGTATTTAGATGATTCTGTGCTGTATAAGCATTGCTATAGGTGGTCTGTGTTGTGTGTGGTCGCCAAAGCATTCCTGGGTGGTTGTTTCCGGGCCTGAGATATACTCAGTAATCGACACGGATCAATCCTTTATCGTAAATCCAATCATTTAGAGAAGTTATAGCACCCTTTGAGGTATCATCATTCTGTAGTCCGTAACAAGTGGTGCAAGATGAATTACAGTATCTTGGCTCAAACCACGAGTTGGCTGAAGCTAAAGTCTGATTAATTCCTATTGGAAACTCTTTTACCTGAGTAAATCAGAGGCTTTTCTCATTAATCAGCTGCAGCAGACAGAAGTAGGACTCAGAAACCCTCAGGCTCAATAAAAGAGGACAAAGTCTCCCTTTCTCTTGGTCTCTCCCCTCCCTCACTTACTCAGTCCCATCACAGCCCATTAAAAGTTTAGTGCTGTTGTTCAGCAAATTGAAAATGTGTGCTGGTATTGATCCACCATCATGCATCCATTCTGGATCTCTGGAGGCTCATTTTCCTTTTCTTTTAAGCTTTTGTGAGGGAGGATGTTACGTTTCGTTCGTAACGTGTTTGTTGACCACAAATCCAGGTCATTAATGAGGAATATGCATCAAACAAGAACAGAGATAAGACTTGTATCGCTCATACCTCAGCATTTCCCCCACATATGAGGACATTTTGCAGATTTTAAGAGCAGTTGCATGTAGATGTGCCACTATGAATGAATTATCCAAGCATTTAATTGGAGAGAGAAAGCAGAGGTGTGGGGAGAGAGAAACGTGTGCGGCTGTGTGAGCGAGCGGATGCCGTTTCAGGTTTCAGCAGAATTACATTAGACTAATGGGAACTCCCTAATATCCATCAACAAAGAGGGTATACCGGAATGTCCTGAATCCCTAAACTGCTGAATAAGCATTTAACTGAGAGTGGGCTAAAATTCCCAAAAACAAACTTAAAGGTTGGGAAACTCCATGGAAAGGAAATGTTTTTAAAATGAAGCCTGTTTTGCATAGGTTTTACAGTCTGCCATGCGTGTTGAATTGGCTTCATGAAGAAATCATGCTTTCATTCAAAGCTTTATAATCTTACCTAATAAACACGTATTGTACCACTCAAAGTAGCTTTAGGCATGTCATGTGACTGCATGTACGTTACATGGTGCTGATTGGAATGACGATGATGAGGATAAGGATGATTGTGGCAGTGAGGCTGAGGGCAGCGATGCGGAACGCCTGGTTCCTGTTGCAACGGGTGTACGAATACGAACGGCGCAGGAGCGTGTCGGAGGCTGGCGTGTAAAACTCATCCGTCCAGAACTCCAAAGACTCAGGAGCCTGCAAAATATAATCAGAAATTATCAGTTTATAAATGTTGGTTTAACTGCACAACAATCTTCTGTTTTGTTAAAGGGTTAGTTCACCCCAAAATTAAAATTCTCTCATTAATTACTTACCCTAATGCCGATCAACACCCGTAACACCTCCATTCATTTCTTTGATCCGTTCATCTTCAGAACAAAAATTAAGATATTTTTGTTGAAATTTTATTTTTGTTCTGATGGCTCAGAAATGCCTTCATTGGCACCAATTGGCATTTACTCTCTCAAGACCCATAAAGGCACTAAAGACGTTGTTACAAAGCCCATCTCATTACAGTGATTCTACAAAAAATGTATGAAGCGATGAGAATAGTTTTTGTGCGCAAAAATGTATGATGGGCTTTGTAACGACGTCTTTAGTGCCTTTTATGGGTCTTGAGAAAGGAAATGACATTGGTGTCAATGAAGGCCTTTCTGAGCCATCGGATTTCAACAAAAATATCTTCATTTGTGTTCCGAAGATGAACGGAGATCTTACAGGTGCCGAACTACATTAAGGTAAGTAATTATTGACAGAATTTTCATTTTTGGGTGAACTAACCCTTTAAGATTGATTTTATGTTAAGGGTCCCAAACACATCAATGATGTATAAAAGTAATTTTTAAAAAATAACCCATTATTAAACCCAGATTTGTTCCACAGGCCTCTTCAAGACCTTGGAAGATATCACCTACTTACCCATGCTTTGAACCTCTCTTGTATCTCAAATTATACTTTGGAAAAATCTAGTAAAGATATTTTATTTTGGGCCAATTTGACCGCTGCAAAAATGCACAGCAGAAAAATACAGATTTAGAAAGTTTCACTCAAAACATTACATTTGGAGATGTTACCTGAAGGTCCAGAGGTGTTAAGTCTGATTGGCTCCAGGTCACTTTGGGGCGGTCAGTCAGATGCTGGGCAGTGCTCTGGACTGATGTGCGGCGCGGTGCATTCTGGATCTCAGGTGGCATGAGATGAAAGCCCGTCACTTCATGAGCTACGGGAACCTCTCTTTTATACACTCCACCTAAATGATCCAACTGAGGAGCCACAAAAGATTCATAATATGACCAACGATTCACCCTTACAGGGGGTCCAAAGGAGACCACTAGTGAAAATGCATACCATTGCATTCTTATCTAAATTAATAGAATTGTATTATTTTCTGCATGATAAGGTTTATTTAAAAATGTTGCCTTATTTACAGCAGCACTCCATGCTCCAGTTCCATGAACCTGTTGAGCATGTTCTCAAGATTGATTTGAGAATGTGGAACTTATGCTTCAATATGCTTCAGGGATGACACAATTTTTTTTAGGAGAACCCGGAAATTAGCATTACCCTGGTTCCCTCCACAAATACCCATCATATTTTTTTCCCCATTGGCTTTTGGATTATTGTGGAAATTAAGCTCTGCGACCAGTAAAAGTGTATTATTCTTTCATGTTTTTTTCATCAAGATAATCTTTTCAAGCTAAAGTTAGGCTATAAACCAGTCTACAAGTTGGGAAGTTTAAATTAGAATACAACAAGATGCGTATTAATGAGCAGACGAGTTGTCCTGTCCGGCGTGATGACGTTTAATGAACTGACAACATCAGTGATTCAACTGTTGGGGTATTACTTGTGTATTTTATGTTAAATTATCTCAAGCTTGTGTTAACATTATTTCAGGCAGTTAACCTATTTAAAAGAACCATTGACTTCGGAACTATGCAGAAATGCACATTTCTTTCTGGGTTTTTGCGACCTAGAAAAAATGCTTAAATCTTCAAAGGTGATGTAAGTGATTTCATCTCAGCCATTTTGCTTACCATAATTACCCCAAACCCTCCCCATATGCACAAAATGAATGACAAGCACAGAACATCTGATAGTATTCGTATAGTATTCTAGTATTCCAATTGGATACAAAACTTTTAGAATGATATATGCTTTCTGACTTTTATTTTCATTATAGCATACTATTAATATTTTTCTTATATTTTCCATAAATATTGTATCATGAAGAGTCTAGTTCTGTCACAAAGACAAGTATGATTTCTCACACATATGTCAGTGATTTAAGTAGATTGTTTATGCAATAACTCACTTACAGACCATTTAAAGTATGACTTTTTACTTTTAAAATATATATTTTTAAACATTATAAAAAGTACCAGATAGTTGCACCCCACTTACATTTGTTGTCTCAGCAGATATTTTGGTTGCACTTTATTTTAAAGTATGTGCAAAAAAATATGTGTGAAGTACTGGGTAATATAAGGTAAATACATGGGTTAAGGTTAGGTTTAGGGGTACAGGGTTAGTACCAAGTTATTACCCAGTTATTGCAATTACTACATTAAAGGGTTAGTTCACCCCAAAATGAAAATTATGTAATAAATTACTCACCCTCATGTCGTGCGACACTCATAAGACCTCCGTTCATCTTCGGAACACAAATGAAGATATTTTTGTTGAAATCCGATGGCTCAGAAAGGCCTTCATTGACACCAATGTCATTTCCTCTCTCAAGACCCATAAAAGGCACTAAAGACGTCGTTACAAAGCCCATCTCACTACAGTGGCTCTACAATATTTTCATGAAGGCGATAAGAACAGTTTTTGAGAGCCAAAAAAAAAAAAAAAGAGACATATATTGATGGGCCGATTTCAAAACAAAGTTTCGAAAGTTTATGAACCAGCGTATCGATTCATGATTCGGATATGCTGAAATCACGTGCCATTGACGATCCGAATCATGAATCGATACGCTGATTCATAACCGTTTGAATCTTTGTTTTGAAATCGGCCCATCACTCTATATATGTCGTTATTTCGCACAAAAACTATTCTCGTCACTTCATAAAATTATTGTAGAGCCACTCATTGAGATGGACTTTTAAACTACGTCTTTAGTGCCTTTTATGGGTCTTGAGAGAGGAAATGACATTGGTGTCAATGAAGGCCTGTCTGAGCCATCGGATTTAAACAAAAATATCTTCATTTGTGTTCCGAAGATGAACGGAGGTCTTACGGGTGTCGAACTACATTAAGGTAAGTAATTATTGACAGAATTTTCATTTTTGGGCGAACTAACCCTTTAAGTGAATAGTATGTACATGGGGGACAGGACTGTAAAATAAAGTGCTAGAGATATTTCTTGTCCTGTTACCTTAGCAGGCTGTATGTGTGGCTCCTTGCTGAAGCTGATGCTCCACTCTCTCTGGGCTTCAGACCCACTGCTCTCCGTGTGGCTCCTGGAGGGCCTGCGTACAAACAGACGTCTACGCTTTGCTGCTTCCTCATTGACACCCTTTGTTCCTGGATTGGTCATCGGAGACCCCTGCTGTTGCTGTATGTTAGGCCGTGCTGCGAGCTGTGGTTGTATGATCATTTGATGCGTGTGAGGGCATGCGACCTGGTCCCGCTGTTCCAGTCGGTCCAGCGTGGAGAGCACAAGGGACAGCTGCTCGCGTAATTCCGCGATTGGCTCTAGCTGTTGCTCCAGTTCCGTGACCCTTTGGAGCAGGCGTCCCACACCCCATCTCACACCCTCCTCAGGTGCCTCCAAGGAGTGAAACAACCTCCGTAACTTTCCCAAACGTTCACGCCTCTCTGGCAAACCGCCCCCGCCCCCTTCCTGGGCCCCGCCTCCTTCCCCTGGCAACACTGCCATGGAGCCACACATGCTAATGTCATCTAGGAAACGGAAGATGGCACTGATGTCGTCTTCGCCAATGTCAGGGTTGTCAATGGAGAGTTTATCGCCAAGCATGAGGCTTCGTAAAGCACGGCGATCTGCAGGTTCTGTCTGGGTGCCAACGCTAATCGCGCCATCAAAGCTCGGTGACCAGTCGTACCATGCATCCAAACTCATGCCGCTCAGCCGCTTGAAGGTATCCCGCACCGAGTTGACAATCTGAGGATCGAAGCCGGGAATGTCAAAGCTTGACCCGTCGAAGCTAATTTTAACAGATCCTGGTTTTCGCGAACCAGACCTCTCTAAAACGGACCGCTCGGATCTGGGTTTCTGCAGCCCAGTCGTTTCAGGCTCAGGTCTTTCATCCGACGTCCTGCTGTCGATGTCCAAGCTGTGGCTCTTGACTTGAAGGACCGGAGTTTGGTGATTTTGGTTGGAGACTGTAGGGCCAAAGTATGTGGATGTCTGGAGCTCATCCAAACTCTCATGCTTTGCCTGACGCCACTGAGTCTGGGGGTCATACGGGTCAGTGGCGTCAGCATACGCATCACGTGCATCTGGATCAGGCGCATTTGAATTAACATACAAATTATCATGCAGACATTGCACACGTGATGCCGGGTTGGACGTGTGGTGGTTGTTCGCATATGTCGCAGGGTCTGGATAGGGGTTATTTTGGGTGATGTAAAGCAGGTCCTCACCATCCAATCTTGGTCCGTCTGGGCTTTGATCTGACTGGCCGTCACCTTCCGTGGACATAAGCGGTACCTTGAGGATCCCATCTTTAAATGCACTCCTCTTCTGAGAGCAGGAACGAGCGACGCGGGCTCCCTGATTGGTCGCCGGCATGTTGCCTGCCTCCTGATTGACCGTATCGCTGGAAACGTCCCCAGAATGCACGTTCTGCATGCTGTCCCGGTTGTGCAAGTGTGAGTGAGACTGAGCAACCAATGCGGAGGTGGTCCAAGCGTGTGAAGCCTCCCTATTATGACTGAATGCTTCACAAGGGAGGTTCTCATATTTACAGTCCTCAGAGGTGGTCCCTCCTACTGTGACGTGTAAGGCGGCCGGCCAGTCATAACGCACAAGTTCCTTCCCACAGACCTGACAGGGCGTCAACGACCGAAGGTTCTGAGCGTTTGTAGGTGCCATGCGGGTGTGCATGAGGAGGTTGAACAGTGAGACAACATCTGCGGCCGCTGAGAGCCGGTTGCTGCAGGGCGGGTGAAGGCGCTCTCGGAAGAGCGTGGCAGGAAAGCAGGGGTCTCTACAGGCGGTGGAGTATAAGAGACTCCGTAATTCTAGAAGCGGCTGCAGGCTGAAGCGTCCACTCAGATAAACGCAAATGTCTGGATACAACACGCTCCCATGGCATGCACCTAACACCTCCAGGATCTCCAACAATACCAGGGGGTCTTCCGGAATTTCAGCCATATTTGAACTTTTAGCTGAGCACACTACATTTAGAAACGTAAGCCCAGTGTCCTCTGCTTTCCCCCTTCATCAAAAGCACATGCAGCTCTGCAAAAGGGAGCACAGCAGTGAAATCAGGTCAGCCAGAGAAGGATTTCCACAAAAATCCACTTTGCATTGATTTCATACAAATCCTGTGCAAGTTAAAACAGTCCAAGAAAAGAAAAGTGCAATGAAAAGAAGCGGTTACCTCTTGTCACTAAGATATGATGCTGAGAATAAAGCTATTCATTGCTGACCTTATTCAAAGCCTTAATATAGCCACTGATCGGAGCATTTGAAAAGCACAGAAATCATTAGAGACATCGTGAAATCCTCCATCTCCACTGATCAGGGTCCCATCTGAGAGACTCTTGTTGGTAAAGAAGCAGTCGGTGGCCAGGCAGCGGTCAGTCCCATGTTCATTGCAGAAAAGCAGGTCGCCCGGGGTCTCCAGAGACTCCCCGAATCCCGGGTCTCATCCCTTAATAAGATGATCAGAACATCCTCTACACGAGAAACAGCATAGATAGTTTCTGCTTCATGTGTGACAGGAGCGTTGCATCCTCTAGTTGGTGTGTTTGCACACGGAGCTTCTGTGGTCAGTCATGCATGACGTTAGTGGCTATTCTAATGCACAACAAGAAACATACTAAAGGAGAAATGCATTGTAAAGTACAGAAATCTCTAGAAGAGTTTTCTTTTCTGTCATTTACTTTACTAATAATAATAAAAAAAATAATACATTAATAAAAACGAATAAAATATATTTAAAAATACATGTCAAATACATATGATGAAAGAAAGAAAATGTGTCAATAAATATAAAAAAATAATAAAATCAGAGATGTATACATATATTAATTTATACATGTTGTACTTTATTTTTATTAATTGGTTAATTGTAAAAAAAATTTAAAAAACTAAAAAAAAAAACTGAATATACAGTAAATAAATATAATAGAAATGTAGAGTTGCATTTACCTTTGGAGTTTTCCTCTGCTCTTTGCTCTGTGATAATCTATACGTATATGTATAAAATATTTGTATTAAATAATGATTAAAAATATTAAATAAAATATAATACTCCTTATCAGATTTGATTTTTAAATTGGACAATACACCTTTTTATCTACTAAAGAGAGCCTGCATAAAAAATAAATAAATAAAATCCATTAACAAATCTTTTAGATTGCGAGGTTATGAGCATGCAAATTTTCTTGACTTTCCCTTTTTCTTAGGAAACAGAATGAAAATGGAAGCCCACCTGTACCATCAGAGGATTGGTCCTGATGCATAGACTGTCCCAAATCACATGCAAACAACAGTGGAGTCAAACGTCAAATAGACCCAGCATCTGCTCAGTATTGTACTGAAGTGGGTGATGAGATCTTTACACACTATAACACACTTCCTCCATCTCAGTTTAAGTATAGGCTACAGATGTAAACCGATCAAACCTTTTAAAAGTGTAATGGAGCTCATTCACTTTAGACGTCAGAGAGTCGGTATTGCTAAGACTCATCAGGAACTCAAAGGTCTATCTCTAATTGATGAGCATCTGAAATACATTAGGTGTAAGACCTTTTCAGCACAAAGTATAAGTGTATTGTAAAGTTTGTTGTTGGGTTATAAAGTTTGTTGATTTGTCTCTGGTTCAAAATTATTCATCATGAAGACCACCGGGGGGCAACAAAGTTCATGTTATATCAAATGGCATGTATGAAAAAAATCTTTAGGGAATAGCAGTGATGATTATTACACTGTAAATACTCTCTCTATAGTCTATTATTGCTGTAATTTGTTTTTATTTAATTTTTGTATTTAGTACAATATTTGTACATACTTAATAGTACAAAAAGTTCACACTAAATGTTTAATTGTCACTTACTATGTTACTTTACTATGTTGTTCCAAACCTGTATACATTTCTTTCTTGCTGAACACAAAAGCCCAGAAAAAAAAGTTTTTTTAATTTAGTATATTTTTCACATCATTACATTGTTTAGAGCATAAGAAACAAATGTTGTGTGTGTGTGTGTGTGTGTGTGCGTGCGTGCGTGTGTGTGTGTGTGTATAAAACTTTATTTTATTATTTTATTATTTTATGTTACGATATGTCTCTGTAGTTAACAAAACTAAATGACATGAAATTGCATGTATAGGCAAAAACAATAGCATTTATTTTCAATTCACCAATGAATTTTTAGGTTTTTAAACAAACTTTGTTTACGTGTGATTCTGAACTATGTTATTAAAGATATAACGGAATGCATTGATAATATACCATTTTCTTTTTACAATATGTGGGTAAAATGTTCATACTTGGATTTTCCCATTTATTACAATGTATCTGCATCTAATTTCCATATGAATGTATTCTTAGAGCAACATGTAATGGAAAAAAAGAAGTGTAACAATGGGAGCAATATTTGGCAATATTTTCATAATAATATCTAATATTTTATAGGAATATTGATATGCAAATTCTTTCCCTATTCACTTGTTGTGTCTCCTGATATGCCTGATAAACATGATTTAAGTCTCGGTGTCCACTACAGTGGACATTTATGAAATCAATGCCCTGTTTTGTAACCCCATAATATTTTCCCTGAGATGTTGATTTATAACAAACAATTTGAAAAGGAATCAAAATATTATCATATTTCCATAAGAGTGCTTAACATTAATGTCAGCCGTTTTTAAAGAGCAAGAAGAAGTTGTTGCCTGGTGAAACCTCCAAACATTTGGTATATCTGCAAAGCCCTGAAGGTGCTCTTTACAGGACATCCAGACATGTATGATGTCAGAGGAATTCACTAAAATATAATGTCCAGTACCGTGAACAAGTCTATTCCTGGGTCCCAGGAGGATATGGGGAACTAAACAGTTGATGGGGACTTCCATTTTTGTTCTCCATGTGGAAGTGTGATCCATTAACTTTTTGATTACTTGATTATTCTTCAAAATATATTATTTCGTGCGGGCCTTCAGATGAGATTTATAGTCATTATGCAACATTTAGTGGTGACAAACATTTAGTTACATAACTAAATATTTGTCACCACTAAATTTTGCATAATGACTAAAAATGTATGTGGTTTCTCTGAGGATAAAGTTGATAACTCCATGTTAGAATCAGGGCTATTTGCATGGCAGGTCAATATCACAATCAATAAAAATTGTATTATAATAATATAAATACATTTGGGTGATTAATTCTAAAATATGTAAAAATGGTTCGGATTAAGTTCAAAATTACAGTCCAACAGAATATGTTTAACAGTCAAATGAAACTGAAATAAGAGACATTAAGGAGGAACTTGGTCAATAGAAACCCGTGTGTGAGTCTTGAGTGACCCACTCGGCACCTAGTGAAGACTTGGTTGGTCATGTCTTGTTTTTAAATCTGCAGTCTGTAAGTTTTACCTCTTTTTCACCATCTCTGTTTAAAATCTGCAATTGCAGCGGAATTATCATCTATAAATGAGTTGTGAATCGGCACAGCTCCTCAGCGGGGATGAATCTAACGTTACTGTTTTGAGGAGTGTGTGCAGTAACGGTTTGCTGTCAGTCACGTACTGGTGTGTATACAGTAATTCAAGGGTTAATTCACCCAAAAATGAAAATTCCCTAATGTCGTTCAACACCCGTTAGACCTCCGTTCATCTTCAGAAACCAAACAGAAGATATCTTTGTTGAAATCTGATGGCTCAGACAAGCCTTCATTGACATCAATGCCATTTCCTCTCTCAAGACCCATAAAAGGCACTAAAGACGCCGTTACAAAGCCCATCTCACTTGGCTCTACAATAATTTTATGAAGCGAATAAAATAGTTTTTGTTCGCAAAAAAACAATGAAATAACGACTTATATAGTGATGGGCCGATTTCAAAACTGTTTCGAACGGTTATGAATCAGCCGATTCATGATTCGGATCGCGTGTCAAACTGCTGAAGTCACGTGACATTGGCGATCCGAATCACTGATTCATAACCGTTCTAAACTTTATTTTGAAATCGGCCCATCACTATATGTCGTTATTTCGTTGTTTTTTTGCACAAAAAGACTATTTTATTTGCTTCATAAAATGATCGTAGAGCCACTGTAGTAAGATGGGCTTTGTAACGACGTCTTTAGTGCCTTTTATGGGTCTTGAGAGAGGAAATGACATTGGTGTCAATGAAGGTCTTTCTGAGCCATCGGATTTCAACAAAGATATCTTCATTTGTGTTCCGAAGATGAACGGAGGTC
Organism: Pseudorasbora parva; assembly: GCF_024679245.1. Lineage (NCBI taxonomy): Eukaryota > Metazoa > Chordata > Actinopteri > Cypriniformes > Gobionidae > Pseudorasbora > Pseudorasbora parva. The sequence goes on from NC_090187.1 coordinate 25,302,187, forward strand.
TTACGGGTGTCGAACGAAATTAGGGTAAGTAATTATTGACAGAATAGTTTTGAACACTGGCTGGTTATGTACTTGCTCAAAAGTTGAATTTGGATCATTTTTAACCAAAAACAAGTTACAGACTATGGAAGACACTTCTATTTATACTGGGTTTTTATTACATAGAGGTTATTTATTTTTTTATTCATCCCATTCATTCTGCCACTCATTATGGTCTGAAGAAGAAGTAAGAAGGTGGTATTTAACAGTCAGATATTTCCAGGTTAAGCGCATCCCTGGCAGCCGTGTCCGCTCTCATATTACCAGTCAGGATAATGTGACGAACCCAGCAAAAGATCATTAAAAGGTCTAATTTAGTTAAAATGTCTTTATGGATTCAAGTGATTGAATACTAGATACACATAGATTTTTATGAGAGACTTTGATCAAATTCAAGGAAATGTTTTTTTGGTGGGTGTGCCTCTGCGTGCTGTAATATGATTTCAAACTCTCTGATCTCTTTGTTGGCTTGATCTGTTTGGGTTTGTTGGTGAGTCATAGTGTCACTTATTATGCAGATAAACTTTTTTTTTCACAGTGTTGTCAGTGTTGTGTTTGAGAAACACATTACAGGCAATCAAAGTCAAGAGATAGAGGTAACGTTTATAATTATACAACTTTTTTTTTCTTCAAAGTACAAACTTGGCTCTATTGTGGTTTTGCCAAATTTCTGCCTAATTGAGACTAAGTAAGGCAAACAGGAATGGTGGGAAGAGGGGAACAGAATTAGAAAATGATACAAACAAGATTGAGGAAACAGAGTTTGTAGAAGGTCACATAATGGAGTGACCATGAGTCAATGCTGTGATTATGGGAAACTGGATGAAGTTTGTTTTGGCCATCCCCCCAGTTCACATGGACTCTTATCAGCCTGTTGAGTGAAACACTGATCGCTGTTATGTAACAGATCCATACAAACAAACTTCATCCTGGATACGCCAACAACAACAAAATCTCACTACAAAATTCATGAATAATTTGGCTTTTATTTGAGCCATATGCACCAGTGTGGGTAAAATCAATCGACCCTATTCACAAATCAAAAACAAAACATTACAAAAGTTCAGAACAATTAATATCAAGCATTACTGCAAGTACAATAAAGCAAACAATGGTTAATCTTTAAAATCTATTATGAACGATAAAAAAATATAAAAAGTCAGACTTAATAAAAGGCCTTTTCAAATGGGCTTGGAATGCTAAACCAACCCTTCTCATTACTCGTGACTGAACCAGTGATACAGCTGCACTAAGGAAAAAAGAGTGAATTCCAGTCAATCAGAGACGTGTACAGATTGTGTGCTTGACGCTGTGATCTATCTGGCTCTTAGCTGATGAGGTCATGTTCAAGACAGTGCTTTGTGATAGACATCATGCAACACAAATATACTGGCAGTTTCCCAAGCAACGAGACCCTCACACAATCTCCCGGGTTTTCCGGATGGCACAGCACAACATCATACTGAAGATCATGCCGAAGATCTGTGCACACAGAGAAAAAATTCCTTCAATGAGACATACATGTGTACGTAACAGTGTTTTCAAAAAACATCATGATCAAATTATAATCATGGTACTAAGAAACATATACTTTTTCTCCATTTAAATCTGCAGTGTGTAATTTTACTATTCACATTACCAAAAGGAAATGCAAACACACACCTATTCAGAACTTTGGGGTCAGTATGATTTTTTAAAAATGTTTTTGAAAGAAATCTCTTTTGCTCACCAAGGCTGCATTTATTTGATCAAAAACACTGTAAAAAATGTGAAATCTTATTACAATTTAAAATAAGATTTTTTCTACTTAAATGTATTAAAATGTAATTTTTTCCTGTGGTGTTAAAGCTGAATTTATCATCATTAGTCCAGTCTTCAGTGTCAAACAATCCTTGAGAAATTATTATTATTATCTAAAGATAGTTAATATCTTTGCGGAAACCCGGATTCAAAACCCAGAAGTTCAAAAGAACAGCATTTTTAAAAAATACAAATAATTTATATATATATATATATATATATATATATATATATATATATATATATATATATATATATATATATATATATATATATATATATATATATATACAAAATAATGCATTTTTTATTTGATATAATATTAAAATCAAGCTGGTAAAGATATACACCACAGTTATAAATTGTAGATTTTCTAAGAGGACAAAATGCTGAACAAGTTTAAAAAAAATAAAACAACACAGAGAACTAAATAAAATTTACCATGATCACTCCAATGCCGATTCCAACTCCTCCAATAATATGAAGTTTGGAGTTGAAAACTTCATCGATGGCATCAGGGCAGCTCTGAACATAAAAAATTAGATTTGTAATAGGTGCAAAAGGTAGAATGGATTTATCATTTATTAAAGGGTTAGTTCACCCAAATATTACATTTCTCTCATTAATTACTCACCCTAATGTAGTTCGACACTCATAAGACCCCACGTTCATCTTCGGAACACAAATGAAGATATTTTTGTTGAAATCCGATGGCTCAGAAAGGCCTTCATTGACACCAATGTCATTTCCTCTCTCAAGACCCATAAAAGGAACTAAAGACGTTGTTACAAAGCCCATCTCACTACAGTGGCTCTACAATCATTTTATGAAGTGACGAGAATAGCAAAAAAACAAAATAACGACTTATATAGTGATGGGCCGAATTCAAAAACAAAGTTTCTGAGCCATTGGATTACAACAAAGATATCTTCATTTGTGTTCCGAAGATGAACGGAGGTCTTACGGTGGCAAACGACATGAGGGTGAGTAATTAACGACAGAATTTTCATTATTGGGTGAACTAACCCTTTAATGTTGTATATTTATCCTTGATATCTATCTTTACTTGAACTTCTTAAACCCTTCTCAATATTCTGAATGGTGACTACTATGCTTTGATGACCTCTTACTTGACCTTCTGCTGGCAGAGGAAAGTGTTTCACTGACTCATTCAAGCTGAGCCGCAAACAGGGTCCCTCAGGTTAGAAACATTTCCAGTGCATTAAATCTGAGCTAAGCTGCTGAAATGCACTCCACAATCATACTTGCTGCATAAAAGAATCTAAAACCTGTAGATGTGTCTACCAAAGTAGTAAATCTACCAATTTAAAATTAATTCAGTTTCGTGTCTAAGCTTTGGTAAATATCGTTGTTATTGTTAACAAATTATTAAACTCATTAACAATATCTAAATCCATGAGATCATTTAAAATTAGATGAATTTCAGGTTATAGGATGTCATGGGTCACTTAAAATGAGTGAAGTTATAATTTGCAGCTTTTCTTAACCTTATTAATAAACTAATTATAGAAAAATGTTGCCAGTAACCTACAAATTAACTGGTTCTATGCCTTTAGTTTGCCATTAAAACTGATAGATGGTAAGTCTTAAGAGATTCCATATTCTGTAATGCAAGCATAACCACACAGCAAAGAAAGGGTTAAGATCTAAACTATCAAGAGTGTAAACTTGACTCTCTCACACACATAGAGGCAGTGTGAGATCAAATGATCAGTTGGAGACAGTGTACCAGTTAGTTGTGCCAGAATATTCAACATTTTAAACAACAAAAAATAAATAAAATAACATCTAAACCATGACACAAGTGATTTTGATCATGTCTAATATACATCCAAAACAGGGGCGTTGCTAGTCATAAAGCTCTACCGGGGCACAGGCCCCTCATTATTTTTTTTTTTTTTGAAAGCAAAAAGTGTGCCACACAATGCACTATACACGGTGTCTTTTGCTTAACCCAATATTTGTACACTGAAACAAGTACTGGGGGATGTAAACATGTAGAGATATTAATAGGCCTATTTCTAAAAAATATTGATCTAAGTATTTTCTACATACTCAGTATTTCCCATAGGATTTAGTGAAACTGTGGGTGGACCTCTGTCCCTTTAGGGGGGGTTCGGGGGCATGCCCCCCTGGAGGAAAAGTTTTGTGCATTTTAATGTTAAATTCATTAATTTGGTGCACTTTAAGAGTTCAAAATTCAGAGCTCGAACGTATATTCACGTATATTCAGTGTGCAAATTGAGCAAAAAAAAGTCTAAACTTTTTTGACTTGAACCTCAACTTTAAAGGGACTCTTACACTCCATAATAGATATAATAATAATAATAATATAAATCCTATGAGAGTAATAGCAATATATTGTAAAATGAATGCACTGGAAATAAATGAGTGAGTTTTTATTTTAATGTAAACTGCATTTGAGCATTTATTTTGGTGGAAAATATGTTTACAAACGCTCATTACAAATCCAGTAAAATGCAGTAATGGACAACTGTGCAGATATGAAATTGCATTTTTACATTTTCAAAAAACATAATTTAGTACGTTTATAAATCCATTTACATTGTGTGTACACACGCACACACACACACACACACACACACACACACAATGGTTAGTTTAGGCGTAGATTTACGTGGAATCACACGGCGTAGACATACACGCGGATAGCTCAAAATGTGCACAGATAGCACGCCACTTGGCTTTAGGAAGTGGCATGTATGTTTACGCAAAGTCATGATGTCATGTCGCAAGATGCTAGATCTTATTTTGAAGCTTCTGTTTGAGGAAAAACTAACTAGCGAATGTTGAACGTATTAATCCGGATGTTGACAGCCAGCAGTTCAGCAGAAGAGGTGAAGAAAAGGGGCGTTCCAGTCTGCAAAAAACGGTAACCCCCACCAGCACGATGACGCCCATTTGTGGCCGCAGTTGGATGATATTGGTTAACTGAGATGCGGAGCTGATCGCGCACTTCTCTTTGTACAGCGCAAACAGACATTCTATTTGATGAGGACACAAAACCTTATCGAGCTCTGATATCAATTTGTGGCAGTCAGTGTTGATATTGTGGCAGAGCGCCACCGATAAATAAATGTATGTTAAACTCTGATACTTTACATTTTCAGCATACTGTATATGGAAATAATACAACTGAGGAGAACTTTCTTGCAGATTTGCATTCTTCTAACTTACATTGCACAATGATAATAATGACTAATTAAATATTTTTCAAGAATTTACAATTACAACATATCAAGAAACCAGTCATTTTATGACAACAACTAAAATTAAAGGGGTACTTCAGCGCTGGGAAGATGAATCTGTATTTAAACTGGCTCATCAATGCAGTAGAAATGTGAAATTATTTTTGAATTTCGTGTCTTCTAGACTGAGAAAAGACAGAAAATTTATTTTTGTCCCATGGGGATGAAAGACTACAATTCCCAGAATGCATCGCTGCCCTGTGAGGCCATTCCCAACGCCACCAACTTGATTACTGCGACTGAGTTAGAGAAGACACTACAATTAAAAACTGAACGTGCCTGTTCAATATAATGAGTGAGTCATCGCGCGAGTCTCACAGACAGCACTGAGCACTAACTGCACGAGTGATGAGAGCTGAGGTAATCGCGACTACACTCGCGGCATACATTCACAACGCGAGTTCAGTCTGGCGCGTTTCAGTTCATGCCTTTGCAAGCTTAACTTTCATAGAAATTAATTTGAGAAGTTAAAACACTTACATTGCTCACCATAGCTCCGTTTAAATTAGTGCCTGTAGCTGAGCTGAGCTCTCCCTGCAAGCTGAGTGTTATCTCCCATCCCCCATGCGCAGATTAAAAACATGCGGTAATGGCTCCCTCTGCTGGCTGTAGTCTTTAGCCTTTGGGGAAACATTCCTCCTATGATGCAAAAATCGTCAATTTGCATCATAGGAGGAATTTTTCCAGAAATAAAATGCATAAATCTCTTGTCTCAGGGGGATATGAGGGGGGAAAGCACAATCATTTGAATATACTCCAGGGTTTCTACTGATACAAAGCCATATGCTAATCGCTGAAGTAACCCTTTAAGAGCATAAATATTCTAAGAGAAAACCACTATATTTACACGATTTAACAGTTTATTTTAATAAATATCAAAAATGTAAAAGGTGTGCATCATAGCTGACACCTAGATAAACACTTTACATTATGTTTTTAATAACTAACTAGTGTGTGCACTGCAGTGTAGCCTACATTGTGTTTGTTTTCGGTTTTCTGTTAAACTGCGTTGATTTGGTTACGTTGCATACAGATCAAATCTAAATACATTGACAATGACAAGTATAAAAAATGTTAAAATTCAAGCTTGAGATTTTACTGGGGTACAGCAGATTTATACTGGGGCACGTGCCCCAGTAAAAGGGGTCTAGCAAGGCCCCTGAAAGCAATACAGTAAGAGAGTCATTGTGTCTGAAAACACCGTTCTCAGCCACATAGGTCAATGTCAAATGAGTGTGAAATTATCATTTGTCAAAATTGTGTAAGCCAGAAAATTTATATTAAGACCTTTTTATATTTTCATTAACCTTATTTTTAAACTAAATGACATAAAACAATGTTGTCAGTGCACTACAAATAAACTGGTTGTATGACTATTTTATTATTCAAATTGATAGAAAAAGAATGTCATATACACAATACACCAAGGATGACTTGAGGGCGAGGAAATCATGGGCTAATTTTCATTTTTGGGTGAACTAACCCTTTAATGCAGGCCAAAGCACACAGCAATGAAAAGGTTAAGCTCCAAACCATCAAGAGTGTAAAATTACTCTTGTATTTTAATTAATTGTATAATTTATTATTTAGAAGATATGAGACTCTTCCAGTTTCCCTTTTTGTCATTCCTTTAATCCCTCACCATGGCAACACTGTTCAAGATATCCAATTCCTGTAATCGCAAATCAATATACTGGCATTATGCTGAAAAAAGTTTGGTGTGAATCGTATCAAGCCCTTTGGAGTAGTTGTTAAAACAACTACAGAGTTTGTCAATTGTAGGTAAAACTAGCCGCTACTGAGCCCCTCCTACAATCCAAAAGTGCCCGTAAGGTTAAATAAAAAAAAGTAAAAAAAATAACCTTGGGAAAGCAATAGGGCCCTTTGCCCCTAGGGAGTGCGCCCTAATACAAAAAGCATGACTATGAATATATGACTATAAAAGCCGATTTAGATTATTAAAAATACTATAATAGTATACAAATACCACTGACAAATATTTAGACACTTTAATTTTGACTATTGCAGTACTCTTATCTGTAAATATGACTGTGTAAATACTAAAATGTGGTAATTTATGCATTTTTGTTTCTATATACATTTACGGTATTTTTATTTTTATTTATCCTTTTATTTCCGTATATCTAACATTTAGGCATTTTCATTTAGTTCTGCATTTTATACTTACATGGATTTGTCCAATTAATCAGTTAAAAACTAAGTTATCAGTTGTGTCTATATAGAAGTTATAATAAATTAGGATCTGTAAACTGTTACCTTTGTAATGAGAACATCAAGCCCCTCCTTTCTGGGGCAGGTTTCTTCAAGAACATCCGGGATGTTTCCTGACGGTCCACAGCAGTTCAGCTGAGAGATGAGGAACAGATGTCATCTCAAATGAGTAAGGCTTCAAAATCCACAAGCTAAGAATAATTAGTGTGCGAGGTGCCATCTGATGCATACAGCACATAAAAACAGCAAGCGCTTTCTGAGGATGTTTACATCTCCCAGGTTGTTATGATGAGCGCTACAGAAATAGCAGTTGGTGTTCACAAGTCGCAATTATGTGAAATATCTCTGAGAAATAAGGAGAAAGGGAAGATATCTTACCCCATGCTGGATGAGATGGAGGGTTTTTTTCAGAGCTTCCTGTTTGGTGTCTTGATAATTTTTGTATGTTTCTCTGTAGAAATTTGTTATATCTTCAGTAACCTATGGCCACAAAGATATTAACATAAATTTGGAGCACTGTCTGTGTGTTTGGGTATGCGTGCACTGAGCGTTTGGGACAGCCACCTTTGTCTGGTTGGAAAAGCCCCAAATTCCAGCAGCCACCTCAACCGCAAATATGACCAAAAGAAAGAAGAAGAACTACAGGAAAAACACATTCAAACATTAAAGTTGATCACCTCATAATAATACTAATTGATATTTGAGAAGAAAAGATGCACAATGTGGGAATTACCAATCCCAGCATGCACGGGGATTCCTGGATGGCACCGCAGCATCCAAAAAAACCCACAACCATCATCAGCGCACCGGCCGCAATTAAGATGTACACACCTACAAAACACACACTTCGCTTTTATCAGTTGATCTTCATATGCAGCAGGCATGTTAAAAGACAACTACTGACCTGTGTAGAAGACATAAGGCGAGTTCTCTCCTTCAAACAAGCTTTTAGTCTTGGGATCAAGCCTCAGCCAAAGTCCAATAGCCAAGACGCCTGTGCCTGCAATCTGCAATGAAACCAAAAAAGACATTCAGGTCAAAGACTTGTGAATAATTCAATCAATCAATCAATCAATCAATCATTCAACTTTATTTATATAGCGCTTTTACAATGACAATTGTTTCAAAGCAGCTTCACAGTGTTAAACAGGACAATATTGCAACAAAATTAGATTTGGCTGTACAGTCGTTCTGGAGAAAACAGTGATGTTATCAGCTTATTTTAATTTATCATGTAGTGATAATGTTGGCAGATCAGTATTATAGTTTATAAAATTAAATAAGACCTAATTAATTACTTTTATTTGTATATTTAGTTGAATAACTTGGATCATAATTTTAGTGAAATTCCAGGGTGAATCAGGGTAAATTAAAATGTAATTCACCCTGATTCACTCTGGCATTTCACTAAAAATTAAATGCCTACAGACTGACTAAAATACACACCAACAGCTCTATCAAAAGATTCCTTTAACAATATAAAGAAACAGCTCAAACACCACAAGTACTGTATGGTGCTAAATGATCTCAGAAAGGTTGTTGGCTTAAATCAAGGTGATTGAAAAGCCATCTGTTAACATTCCCATTCATTCGCCATGAGGATAATTACTGCCAAGGTAAAATTACATCCTGGCTGATTACCTAGTACCTTTCACTAGTAACTGTCCATTGCAAAAATGTAAGTAAAATTAAATTAAAATCAATTAAGAAATATACAATTTATAAAAAAATTATTACATAAATTATAAATTAAAAAAAGATTTATAGATGGCTTGCAAAAACAATCAAAATAAATAACATTGGAATTATTAAACATACTAAATGATAAACGTAATATATCAATTATAAAGTAAACAAAAATAAAACTAACAATCAAATATTTTGTATTCATATTTAGCTTGCAAAAATGTACATTTCTGTTAAAATGCATGGCTATTTTTATACTAGCAGGGTTGAACTGGCAGTATTAACCAGTCCAATCTTGCCCACTTTGCTTGATTCATCATAGAGGACAAAACAACAGAAACTGGAGGTGCAAAAATAATGTAATAATGTCTACCAGTTTACTAATGTGTACTAGCTTAGTAAAACTCAATAGCACAGACTATCCATCGTTTTATCTGATCTGAGATTGTACAGATCACACCAGCAAGCAAAATTTCATGACAGAATCCAAATAAAACTGGCAGAAGTTCTACCAATCTGTTAGACATGAGATGCGATATGAGTCAAAATCTGCTAATGGAGCAAGCGTTTTGAAAAGTGATTTTTCACTATTACTACAACAGGATTTGAATTTAAATGTTTTTAAATATAAACTATTTTTTAGCTAAAAGTACAGACAATAAAAACAACTTTGTGCATAAAAAATCCTTTCCTGGTAAAATATCTTACTTGATTTTCAAAAGATAACAAATTTGCGACAGCTAAAAGTAAAAATTTTAAGAAGCCAGACATGTCTCTGAGTAATATGCAATTTATTTAAGCCACAACACAAACATTATTCCGTAAAATAATGCTGCGTTCCAGATGATATTGGATGTGGGAATGTCCCAAATTAAATGTCTCACTTCAGACCCCGGTGAGTTCCAGGCAATCAGACATCACCTATTCTCATTCCGACATTGTTGACTGATCTTTCTTTCACAAGTTTGGCACTAGATGAACTGTTAAATTATTATTATTATTTTTATCTTGTGATAAGTACTTGTAGTCGTCCAATGTGACTCATATGCTGATGTAATATATATTTTAAACTTAAACAAGTGATTTTTATAAAATGTAGTTTGATCACCATCTTCAATAGCAATTATCACAGTTTGATCAAATGGTGTTTAATTTTCCAATAAAAGATTATTTTTTACATTTAATTACCCCTTAGCAGATCTTGTGTCATATACAGTGTGCATGTTTTTCAGTTGCTGTTTTTACTTCCTACTCAGGGCTACATTTACCTGTCACATAAAAAAAATAAAAAAAACTGCTTGCTTCCTTCTTTTACCAAAAAAATATTAGCAGTATTTTTAACTTGTGATCATTTTCAACATCTGTTCACTTGACCTAAAATGACTGCAGCTTAATAATGTCAGGCCAGCTTAAAATGCGTTCAAGGGCACCACAAATCATAAATCATTTCTAAAATAAATTATTGTATTTTAATGTCCACAGCAGACTGCTTTTGATGTTTTATGGGGCTTGACTTTTATTAAAAGTGTTATGACATACTGTGGGAGTTGCTGGTATGGTAATGCTTCAGAGACTTAGACGAAATCATTAAAGGTGCTGTATGTAATTTTTTCACTATACCAAAACATAAAAATACCATAATATGTTTGATATTCAGGAAACATGCTAAGTTCATATGTTTCTCTGAAAAACAATACTACAGCCAGTTATTCTACTTTGAAATGCGTGTTCCTTGTCCTTGTTTGTTTTTGTTTTGGTCTGTGTGATCCAACCCACTGACAATTTACCCAATAGTATTGACACCCCGTGTTGCCAATTGGCAGAAAACATTGTGGATCGTAGAACGTAGATTCTACCAGACCTAAACAGCCTCGGCATCCATGTAAAAATCTCTATGAATGGGAGCATATTAAAACGTGGATTAATCAACTCAATTTACAGTTTGTGTAAAGGCTGCTGTGTGAAATGTGTTCTGACTGAAAAATTACATCAGCGATGACCTACAGCCAATGAGAGCGTGAGATACAGGGCAGCGGGAGGTTCAGGGAGGAGTTATAGACCAGAATATCAGTATTTTAATATATTTACAATTCTATCAGAACAGAAACAAAGCCCAAACATTTGCACATCCAGCCGCAGCAGCAGCACATTTTTTTCTTTTTCTCCACAAATAAGGGCACATACAATTTAAAGCAAACGTTGTGCAGTTTTTCATTTTTAATAACAATTGCAAGTCTCGCGTGAGAACTTCGGTCTGACGCACATGTGGTCTCGTGTTGTTTACTTGTCACATCACACGTGTAGTTGGGAAACGTAGTTTGCGCACCAGAGAGAGAGAGAGAGTTGTCAGCGATTCTTCCTCTTGTTCAGTCATGCAGTGTGAACTCCTCTGTTGCCAAACCATCGGTCAGTGTGAACACAGCAGTGACTGAATGATACCCCAGATAGTCATGCAGTGTGAAAAGAGCAGTGACCCGACGAGATTGAAAATCGTACTGTCTGAACTAGGCTTAATCTAGCACCCGGAAAGCGTACCACCCACAGGGGCGGCCATTGCTAACCAAGCCATCACCTGCTGTTAGCATCCCATTGACTCCCATTCATTTTTGCGTCACTTTGACAGTGATAACTTTACATCTAAGGCGTTTATGGATTCCATATGTCCATTGTTTATTTCTAAAGAAACACGACAATGTATAAAAGGCTCCATTACCTTAGCTTACACTATCGCCCTGTAGAAGCTGTTTTTGTTATAATAGGCTAACGATTGCGTCATAACCAACGTGACTCTGTCGCACAGTTGAGAAATTACCGTACAGACAGGAGGAGACGCTCGCAGGCAATGGGGGACGTGGAGACAAAGTCCGATAAAGTCAAGGGAGAAGAATGGGGAGAAGCCCATAGTGAGCCAAAAGCAACGGGACAAAACATTTAAACAATGTGATTCAGATTTCACTTTGTCGCTGTGTCCATTTCTTTTACTGTCTATGATCTGCATTCAAGGGGAGGGCTTAACGTTCTTAATCTGGCAACCCGAGTGAGCATCAAGTCTGAGGAGGATGGGGGCCAAAAAAACAACCCTCTCCAATATTCTGAATTTGAACTGCAGTACCCATTTCATCCACTAGCTTTCAATATTACTTAGTGCACCGTTAAAGGTGTCATGAACTGTTTTTTTAATTTTTTTATACTGTTGTCTGAGGTCAACTAATGATGTGTCGTGTGGTTTTTACATTCAAAAACATCATAACTAGTAAAAGTAATTTTATTACTTTTTTATTGCTATTTTCTACACTGGTTTTGAGGCTCTCTCCAAAACGCTGGGTTTTGATGGGCGTGCCGCACTGGAGACTTGGAAGTAAACGCCCACGGCTAGGATTGGATAAGATTTGCATATTAAATGAGCTTAAGCTCCCCTTTCTGTTCAGGGAGAGGAGAGATAGAGGGAGAAGTGGCAACCGGAATGATTCTCTCGATCACAGGGCTCGTAAACGTCTTTATCAACAAACACAATGATTTATTTGTAATTCACCCGCGATTGATTGGACTATTATTTTTATATTACACATAGCCCGCAAGAACGGGCGATATAAGCGAGAACCGCACGCACACATACACGTGCGTGCACGCGCCACCCTTCAGATGTCAACTTGAGAGAGAGAATAGCAGAACAAGAACGGAATATAATGAGATTCATCGGCCTGCCGGGCTTTGCGAGCCCTGGCCCATACGTGTCTGAGTCCAGCGTGCTAAAGGTATGTTCAGTTAGACATGAACAGATAAGCAAAACAATCTATAACAATGCAATACTATCACATATAAAAACACGTTTTACTCACATAAGTGTGTTGCACCATTCCTGTCAGATCCAAATCCAGCATCAACTAGAGATTTGTTTACAAACGATTCCGCAGTGAACTGAAGTGAACATGTCTTCCCCACGTGAGCTGGAACTTCATTAAAAATAAAGTTTAACCACACATTCCTAATATTAGGATCCGAAGGAAGCTTATGCAGTGACTGTGTTCTTCCACAAACAGGAATAGCGCAACATCTTGCTATCTTCCTCTGCATGTTTATTAATATTATCCAGCAAGGATACTGGATTAGACGCACTGTAGAGGCGGTTTTTCGTCGTGCAATGATGTAAGTATGAAGCATAGGACCGTTTGCTTAGCCTGATGTCTAAAACAGCTTTTCTTTGACTAAGGCCGGGGACACACTGCAAACGTGTCGTGAGCGTCTCGGCTGCATGGCGTGTCCGTTTTTAGTTAGGCTCCCATGTTAACCGGTTAGAGCTTGCATACTGCCTGCGTCCCACGCGCAGTTCGAGCCGCGTGGAAAACCTGTGCTTCAAATAGAAGAGACGCCTTTTATTCACGCGACATGCAAGCATGTTGGAAGCGTTTCCAGGCAAAATAGAATATGAAAAGATGTTTATATGCCATTTTGACACGAATAAATGACATTTTCATGTTTGAAAGTCTGTAGGATAACATAAATGCAGATATAGGCCTAATTGTAATAATAAAAAACAAATTAATTATCGATTTTGAAATATTAAACCTGTCAATACATAACGAAATATTATGTAGCCTATTTTGCCGGCAATACCATAGATATGTACGGTCAATAGGCTAATGCTGACGTTGTCTTTGCTGTATCAATAGGCAATATATTTATATTTAACATTAAGTATAGGGCTTCCCTGTACATTAATAGCAGCAGCAGCGCCACATCAGACACGCTTCTGGTGTGCAAAGACAGAGAAAACGCCACGCAGCCGCCTCGCGGATGACACGCAACAGAAACGCCACGCTTGCAATGTGTCTCCGGCCTAACAATGAAGTTTTCAGCTCTGAAACTTAGAGGATATTCTTAAATTACCATGACCTTTTATATGTCAAAAGCTCAAGGGAAAGTTGATTTCTCAATTCATCACCCCTTTAAGAAAAGTAGTAACAATGACAAGCAACTGTTGGGATTTTGGTTAGCAAGTAGAGAGTATACACAAAGAGAGTGCTGAATGAAGCTAACATCATTGTGAACGAGATATTCGAATTACTGCCATCTGGCTGTTGGTATTGTGTTCTGCGAAGCATGAAAAACAGGTTTTTTTGTATCCCCCAAGCAATAACATATTAAAATTCTTCTTCTAGTATTGATTATTATTATTTATTTGTTTTAAATGTCTGTTTGAATATGCTACAAACTTACTCTTCCTACGGGCATAAAAAAACTTAGTACTACTACTACTTATACTACTACAACATACTACATACTACTACTAATACTGCTTTTAAAAATATGCTGCCTGTTGTGAAATATCACAGACGTTTGCCATGTTCCTATCATGTGACTTATTTTTATCTCTAGTCCTGCTCACTAAGATTAATCTAATGGTTTCATGTTTCAGAGTTCATGTCCTACTCTTTTGGTTTATTTTCTTTGCCCCAGATCTTTTGTTCGAAAGACTATCTGTTCCAAATCTCCAGGCCAACGCTTAGCTAAACACCCTTAAAGCAACCCCACTTCACTCTAACCCCTTTCCACACACAAACTGTACATAAAAACACAACACTAACTTTCACAAATAAATGCTGCTGCTTTTTTTACACAACCACACACAAATATGAAAGTGCACCTACCCAGAACACAGAGTTCAAGATAAACATGGCGTATTTTATACATTTTGGACATCCATCAACCCCCATTTTGATTCTTTCCAAGCTGAACAGGGCAACAGACTGTTAGCAGTGTCTATGTGTCCACCTGCACAAGCTTCTAAGGACTTTGCAAACAGACGTGTTGTTTGTCCGTTGCACACTTCCTCCCTTTGTTTGACAAAACTGAAACTGAAAAATGTCTGTGTTGTGCAATACACCATGCATCGGTGGGAGGAGCTTACAGGTAGTATGTGAGTGTGTGTGTTGTGCTCTCAGTACTTCCAGGTGTCAGTTACCACTGCATTCAGTTCTAAGTTTTCTTGGGTGATATTTCACCCCAAAAACAAAATAAATGTTTTTTTTAATTTTTATTATTATTAAAAAAGAAGCCTATTTTTTTTTACTGTGAATTTTAAATAACCATTGCCAATATTTTTTTAATAATAATTCTGAATAAAAATTACCTTAAATTAAATTAAGTACAAATGATACTACAAACCCAATTTCAGAAAAGTTGGGAAGCTCTCATAAAATCCAAACTGGGCCAATTAATATGTTATCTATGTTCTATTGTGAATAAAATTATAAGTTTATGAGATTTGTAAATTATTGTATTCCTTTTTTATTCACAATTTGTAGCGTGTACAAAAAAAAGGAAAGTACACATAATGGTATATTTCCATTGTACTAAAATGCATTCATTTTCAATGGGTATATATGCGGCTGAAACAGGTAGCCAGTGCCTCCCAAATTTTTCAACATTAACATTTGAATATAACATTATAGTCATTATGGCCTTTAGAAAAATGTTTTTTTGAGGAGGTGGGGTAGTGCACTACAGGCCCCTGTGGTGTGGCCTAAGCTTTTGTCTTTAATGGCATTTTTTTTCCTTACATTACTTTTACTTTTATACTTTAAGTAGTTTTGAAACCAGTACTTTTACACTTTTAATTAAGTAAAAACCTTGAGTTGATACTTCAACTTCTACAGAAGTATTTTTAAACCCTAGTATCTATACTTCCACTTGAGTAATGAATGCGAGTACTTTTGACACCTCTGGTTATTGAGTGCACTCAATGTACACTCAACGGCCAGAGACGCAGCTGAATCATCCATCCATCTTCCAAAACGCTGGTCCAATGTCGCTACAGCATAATATTATATTTATAATAGTATAAATTCATTTTTGAATTGATTGTTAAAATGTTTAATTAAGGTTTATACATGCTAGTTTCCAGAATTCAAGATAAATATTTTCATTACCCCTGGAGCTTAGACTTGCTATATACCTGCTGCTCCGAGTCATTAATGTGAATAAAAAAAAACATAACTTATTTTTCAACATTTTATTTTTGCATTTGATCATTACATTTCTGTACTAATTCTACATGTTAAATAAACCTATTGTACCTGAAAAACAAAATTTGTTTAATTATTATTGTTATATTGTATTTGTCCTATCGTTTGTAATTTGCTTATTTTTTATCTTATTTTTAATAACAAATGAGATAAAAACACAAATTAACCATATTGAGATAAATATGTAGTTATCATGAAATAAGAATTTAGTCATATCACCCACTGTAGAGGTGTTAAATAATGCAGATATTAAGTAATATTTACATAGAGCAACAAATGCAGTTTACAGTGAGTTTGTCCATGAGATTATCATACTCTATAAATAGGCCCGCAGATTAAAGACAATCTAGGGCGCGTGCTCACATAAACCCTCGGGGCTGGATACACACACGCACACACCATACGGCTCAGGGTTCACAAACGTTGAAGAATTAGTGACTCATTTAGTGAATGGTTCACTTCAATGAACCCATCACTACATTAAGGGTGATTTTGTTTTAGGGCAGGGTAGGTGATTTGTTCCAAAAACATTTTTGTTATGCTGGTTGAAAATCTCTGCACATCCTGAAAGCAATCACTAAATTAAGTGGTCTAAATCTATATCGTCAGTGGAAGTAGTTAATTTTTTTCCCCCGGTGACCGGTCCCAGTATAGCCGCCCCTCTGTGTTTTCTAATGGACGCGAGGCAAACTAAATAATAAAATTACACTTCAAATATTTCCCCCCCAAAGTTAGTTTATGTCATTGAAGGCAGTTATCATCACGATGATTTCATTTCAAGTGTTCGTTTTTAAAATAAGTTTAGTTTTAGTTAGTTATCTGATGCTTTAAAAACAGGGGGTGTGACGTCATGATTGACAGCTGAGACTGACGGCTTCTCTGAGTGAAGTTGTCACTGAGGCACTAACGGACTTTTTTCAGAATTTTTGGGAGCAGATTGGAGCTTTAGCTTTAATTTCTACATTTCCATAACTGTTTATTTCACACCAACATAATTAATTGTTCTGCATCTGCGAGAGTGTGGGCGGGCTTTTGATTTCGCAGCTGTCCTTCCTGCTCTACTTCCTGCGCTCTACTGCGCAACTCCGGTCCCGAAATCGCTACTGCGCAGACTCGGTCCCAAGATGTCAGCGCCGTGCACTCCCGCCTGAAAGCTTCAAATATGGCAAGCGGAAACGGATGATGTCGAGTCGTCCATATTTTTTTACGGTCTATGATATAAATAAATAAATAATTAACAGTGTGTCTGACAGTTGTCTTTGTGCTAGTAAAGTCAGACAGAGAAAGATAAATATTATATTGTATACCCAGGCAATGAACAAATTATCTGCTATAAGTTATTGGCTCATGATTGCTAGCACTATTAAGTACTGATTAATGAAGCTTCAGGTAACGAACCTTTTGGTGAAGCAATGGGCTGCGAGGTCTCAGTGGTTTAGGAAGCCTCATTTTGCCATTACCAGTAGCAAAACCTATCAACGTCAACCTGCAGCAGTCAGGTGATACAGGTCAGTGCTGTTTAAGTTGTTTACATTATTATTATTATTATTATTGTAGTAATGTGTGTGCTTTGAGACGTTAGTTTAACCGGCGTCTTCTTGTGATACTTTGCAAACTCTGTGTGCATTCATGCAACTTGCTATTAGCCGCTCTGAAAATTGCCTACCCTATCTTTAATGTGAATAGGCAACTATTTGTAGGTCTGCTTCCCCATAACATGTGGAACACCGTGAAAACATCAAAACTTTGATCTGTTTGCAGGACTCCAGAGTGAGAGTAAATAGTCTCTCTTTGCATCCATTTTTATACTGGTGCAAAATTATAAAACATTTTTTAGATGTGAATACAAAAAAGCTCCAATCTTTTTGATTATGTATGAAATTATTAAAAAAATAGATTATGAAACAGGATGTTTAAACGGGCATACCCGATTAAACATTAAAGTGCAGCAGTCACACAAAAATTGGATTTAGGCCCAATCAATACTCCATGAGAGTAACGTTACACGGTACTCTCGGAGTGAGTGTGTATATATATATATATATATATATATATATATATATATATATATATATATATATATACATATACATATGAGAGAGAGAGAGAGAGAGAGAGAGAGAGAGAGAGAGAGAGAGAGAGAGAGAGAGAGAGAGAGAGAGAGAGAGAGAGAGAGAGAGAGAGAGAAAATAGACTAAGAAATAAGATTTTTATGCAAATTCGAACAGCTCGATCAGAAACGCTCGGCGAATCGATTCGAAAGAGCCATTACAAGGAATCAGTTCAAATGAACGATGTTCACGAATCGGACAGTACCAGCAAGAATGCACCTGTATAGCCGTGAGAGAGAACAGCTGACACACGAACAGAGAGGAGTCAAAGGAAACACTCAAAATTCAGCGCTTGTCCCGCTACACACACACACACACACACACACACACTGAATCTCTCACAAACACGCAGTATTTTAACTGCACTACCATGGTCCTGAAATTAGAGCTGAAAATCTTACAATTAGGTCAGCCAAATGGGTGCAATCTCGTTGCATGGATTCACACGGACATTTCTACGTCATTAATTACAGTCTAAACTAACTAGGAATCTAAAAGGTAGGCTACGCTGTGCACACGCATTTATCACTGAATATTTAAGGGAAAACCGCGAGTTATAATAAAACAACGTCCCGCACGCAAGCCAACCTCTGCACACATTAATCATTAAACGCACGCTCGCTCACTCACCCAGAATATGAAATTGAAGGCGAACATCAGATACTTGACGCACATTTCTCCCCCGGTCAACGCCGCCATCACAGCAGTCCGTCCTCACACAATACTGAATGAAAGAGTAAAGATCACGCGAGCAGCGTCCGTGTCCCAGTGTCTCGCAGGCGGCTCGCGCGTGCGGCTGTGTGACTTTAAGTGCGCGTAGGGACTGAGTGAATGGAGCGCGCGCACGAACAACTCAGGACAGACACAAACTCACGGTCTCATTCCTCCTGTCAAGGATCAACTTTGCAATCGTTTGCTGTATGGCAAAATCGAACGTGCCAAAGGTCAACCACTTTTTGCATCGACCCAGTTGCTATTTTTGGAGGGAAATGGAAGATCGTACATACGCTTTATTTAATTATGCTCGTTGGGGTTTATCTCTTTTTTTTTATCGCAGCATCCCCGCGGTCCTTATTCTTTGCGAATTACGTCATGATGGAATGACGTCACCCAGTCAGAGCAGAGCCCAGAGGTTCTTCCACTGATCATTGATTTGTTCTCAGGCATTTTAGAGTTGCATAACATATCATGTGAACGTTCATGTCTTATCTTAACATATGCGGGTGTTAATAGGACCTGCTCCCTTTGTGTAAGTGAAATATTATAAAATATTTTTTTTATAATTAATTTAATTCTATACGGAAAAACAGTTCTCTTTCAGTATAAAATTATTCTGAAATGATCTTTAAAAAATAAAAATAAAAACATTACAAAATAGCATTACAGCAACATTTCAGATTAGATCCTGCATATTCTTCACCTATTCTTCTCAACGCAGAAACCGGCTAATTATAGTAAAAATAAGAAAAGTGACAAATTTTATATATATATATATAGCCTATTTATAATTGTAATAATATTTAACCACCATGAACGTTTAAATTATGTTTTATTTACAAAGTTAGGAAGGAACATGTTTAAATTGCCTGTACAAGAGGAGTCCTACACACAGCTGACTCGTCTATGTTCCTCTGCATCCCTCCGCCACCCCGTCTCCTCACACTCGCTTGATTACTGAGATACACAGGGAGTACTCTGGGTTTGGGCCAAATTCTGAGCTTGGAGCCCAAAATAGTAAATACACATACTTTTTTACTGATAATTTGTAAGTGTGAACCGCGTGAAATTTCTCATTGGGCCACAGACTGCAGCTTAGTCAGAAAGGTAAGTGCATAAATAACCCTGAGAAATATATTTCTTAGTTTATGCACATAAATTCTGGCTTTAATATAGCCTAAGGATACAATTCTAATATGTGGCGCACCAGCAGCTTTCATTAACTCAATTCCCACACACATGAATTCATAATAAAGTGTTGCATCAGTAAAATTGCATGCATCCACACACATCTGTGTATCTGATGGAGTAAGATAAGTATAATGCCTTTGAGCTTTTTATTTATGTAAAAAACACAAGCATCCATTCACTTTGTATTTTGCCACAAATTCAACCTTTCACTTGGGTTAAGCTAGCAAAATTACACAGATACCTGCATGGCCAAGTTTCATGATATAGGCTACTAAATAAAGTAAAAAAATAAATGAAAATAAAAACTGTTGCATTGGCAAAATAACAAAACTTGGGTTCACAAGTAAATCAAACTTTTGTTTTTGTTTCTGAAGTTTCCAATTCAGTCCATTTTATTAGCTTCTTGTTCTGCTTATATGGTATTTGTTTACCTTAGTTTGACTTTTTCAGCACTGTGTTGGGTTGCCACTTAAAGGATTAGTTCACCCAAAAATGAAATTTATATCATTAATGACTCACCCTAATGTCGTTCCACACCCGTAAGACATCCGTTCATCATCGGAACACAGTTTAAGATATTTAATATTTAGTCCAAGAGCATATGTTAATTAGAATCTCTTGAAGCATTCATTCATTGATTCATTTGATTCAAATCACGTGACATTGGCGATCCGAATCATGAATCAATGCGCTGATTCATAACCGTTTGAATCTTTATTTGAGGTTTGAAAACAAACGCGGAAGAGAAGACAATGCTGAATAAAGTCGTAGTTTTTGTTATTTTTGGACCAAAATGTATTTTCGATGCTTCAAGAGATTCTAATCAACTAACTGATGGCACATATGGACTACTTTGATTATGTTTTTATTCCCTTTCTGGACATGGACAGTATAGTGTGCATACGCTTAAATACGCTGTCGGACTAAATATTAATATAACATATCTTAAACTGTGTTCTGAAGATGAACGGAGTTCTTACGTGGGGAAAGACATTAGCTAACCCTAATGTCAAATGTAATGTACATTGTGGGTCCTGAAGCAATGTTGTTTTCTCCATGTTTTTGGCAGCGAATTAGGGGTCAATAAAGAAAGGTAGCCGGAAAGGAACAGTATATTAATGATGCATGGAGTTCATGTTAACATGCTCTGAATATGCTGTTGTTCGTGAGGTTTTTCCAACAGTTAATCCATCAGTGTCAGAGACGAGTTATATCGTAGAGGCTGTGAACTCGCTGCATGCTGCGGCTTGTGTGCGTGTGTGTGCTGTTTGGCTTGGCACTAATGTCCTCTGTTGGTTTGTCTTATCTGTCTTCACTGCCAGACTAATCCTTCAGTTTTTCTAATGCCCAGACTTCCTCCTATTGTCCACTCTTAATGAGTTTGAAAACGGAAATCACACCATCCCTCCCTCTTTCGTTCTTATAAAACGGTTGTTCCCATCTAGACTGGGTTCCAGTCATGTCTTCAAAATTGTGAGACACTGGGAAGGTTAGACATTGAACAGCAAAGCGCTTCAGAGAACCTGTTGCTGGGAGCCTACAGCTGGGTAGAGGTCAGAGGTCAAAGGTAACAGGTGCTAATGAATATAAATATTTTTCCTGAATATTTGTTACAATGTGTCTGATTATTGCAAATCCTTGTATAAGCGAGTCTGAAACAGTTTATATTGTGTTTTAAGGTAATGTTTTATGCATGCATGTTTATGAATAGGCTATTACACTATTTTTCCCCCCATTCTAAGTTAATGCTTAAGAATAATAGCATTCTTTCTGTGCCATCTATGTGGACTTGTCTAAAACTCTCTGACAGATTTGTAGGGGCTCAGAGATGACTGCTTTGTTTCTCACTTCCAGCTGAACTTATGCCACTATTTGTCCATTAAATGTAACCCTCATGTGCTCACTATTGTTGATGGACAGTTTAAAAAAGGGGTATTGTAATGCATTACCTACTGTGTGCTTTCTATGGTGGTTGAGGACATGTCTTTCATGATTTCTTCTTTTTCTTTGATCAGATGGAGCCGTGCAGTTGGAAAGGATGGAGCAGAATCCTTTGGGTTATCGTCTTAAATGTTTCAGGTTAGAGTTGAGCATTTTTGTGTGCGATTGTACCTGTTAGCATTTCCTCCTGTATGTTGGTTTGATTTTTTTTTAAAATAAATTAATACATTTATCCAACAAGGATGCATTAAATAGATCAAAAGTAACAGTTAAGACTTCATGGTTTCAGTAAAATAAAATTAACCAAAATACTGTTTAAAAAGAAATGTTTCATGAACAGTAAATCAGCATATTAGAAACTGAAGACGGGAGCATTAATGCTGGAAATTCAGCTTTGCGCCATGGGAATAAATAACATTTTATATATATATATATATATATATATATATATATATATATATATATATATATATATATATTTCAGATGCAAAAGCCTCTAAAAGCCACTTCGGTGTCAAAAATGAGTTATGGATAAGTGAATGCTCTGACAAAAATCCTTATTTTAAAGAAAAACATCAGACGGATTTAGGGGCTTTTGCATCTCTTCATATATAAAAATATACAAAATTTCACATTATTACTGTTTTTACTGTATATTTAATCAAATAAACAGCTTTGGTTCCTTCAAAAACATTAAAAATCTCACAGACTCCAAACCTTTGAATGGTAAATGCCACTTTGATTAAAAGCTAGCGTGCAAGCGTTTAACTCTCTTACTCTCTTTGTTCTGTAGGTTTTGTGTCTGTCGAGGGATCTGGTCGCTGTAGTCTGTTTAGCCGGCAGCATATACATACATTTGACGGTGTGATTTATGAGTTCTCTGGAGACTGCAGCTACATGCTGGCGGGAGACTGCCAACACAGAAGCTTCTCCATACTGGGTAACCCCCCCCCCCCCCCCACACACACACACACACACAGAGAGACACAGAGTTTTTCATGAATTAAACAAGCTATGGCAAAGTTTATACAATGTCAAGATGATAAAATGCCGCCTTGTGTCTGTGTGTTTACTTCTAGCTGATTTCTCTCATGGAAAGAGGAAAGGAGTGACTTTGTTTCTGGGAGACTTCTTTGAGCTTCACCTCTCTGTTCATGGAACGCTGTCACAAGGAGCAGAGAGGTACAAACTGTACATTTCCTACACTCTTAAAAAAACAAAGGCTCTTTATTGGCATTTATAGTTCTTTATAGTGGAAAACGTTTCTTTAGATTATTGAGATGTTCCTCAAACTAACAAAATGTTTCTTTTTAAGAACAGTTCATTGAAAGGTTTCTTTGGGGAACCAAAAACTGGTTCTTCTATGGCATGTGAAAATTTGGTCAAAATATAAAAGAAAATGCTTATGGCTTTCTAATGAAATTTCAATGGAATCAATCCTAAATAGAATCCCATAAGATTCTGCTGGATTAACTAAATTTACAATTTTTTTGAAAATCGGAATATGAAAAAAAGATTCTTCACTGAAAGTGTAGTGTAGGATTTGCTTACAAACAATTTTGATTAAATTTTACAAATAATTACAAAGAAATTACAATTAAACATTTTTTTTTTTTTACTTTTAGTAGAAAGACTGAAATTCTTGTAACAAATACACTAATAATCTTATAAACAACTTTGAAAAACAATATATTTTTTCCCCTCTAGGCTCCCATTGCCATATGCATCGAGCTCTGTGTTCGCAGGATTTGAGCTGGGGTACATTCGACTATGGAGTGAAGAGTTCGGGTTCTCCATCCGTATAGACCCCTCGCATAACATTCAACTAACGCTTGGCAAGCGTCACAGCAACCGTACATGCGGCCTGTGTGGAAACTACAATTTTTTGGTGGAGGATGAGTACACCGCACAAGAAGGTGCGACACAAATGCAGGCATGAACACAACAACATACCTCTCAAACTCTCTTTCGGTAAGACTATGTTTTAAAAGCAGCGGACAGGATGCTGATTAATACGAGCTGGGGAAATAGGTGGCGTCAGTATTCATCCAGAAGACAAAACATTCGAAAGTTCAAAAATTCTTCAGAGTTTTGCTTGTGTATGTTTGGGCCTTTAGAAAGAGTGTTTGTGTCCTTTCATCAGTCCATATTACAGCTTTTGTAGATGATGGTGCACTTATCAGCACTTATAAATTTAGAAGATAAGTCTATCACATGAGTTCAACAGAAAGCCTGGGAAACTGTTTGTGTCCACAGAGCTGAAAGTTAACATGTTTGTATATGTTCTGGTCATATTCCATCTCAAATAAAAAGTATATTTTGATTGACGGTTAGTTGGCATTGAAAAAAAAGGTTCGTCAACACTTTCCGGCCTGCTACTGATGATGGCCCTGCTTGCTTGCACTGCATACTTTGAATCTGAATGGTAAAGTACCAGTGTTGTGCATAATTTCGACCCCTTTAAAGTATTTCCCCCTTTGTTGAAGTCAGTACTGTATTGCATAATTTTAACCCCACCCCTAATACTAACTACAGCCCCACAGCTAATCATAAACCTACCTATACTTGGGGGTAATAATCTGACAGGGGTCATAATTCGGCACACCTCTGCAAAGATGTGAGAAGTGCAGTGTTGTGCCGAATTTCGACCCCATGCCAAATCATTACCCCCTCGTTGAAATCACTACCTAAGGGTGCGTTTCTCCACACCATAGTTGCTAACCTGTTAGCACCTTAGTTGGTTGGCAATGGGAAATTGGATTGCAGCCAACAAAGTTGCTAACTTAGTTAGCCACTATGGTATTGGGAAACGCACCCCTGATTGCCTAATCCTAACCCCACCCATATTCCTGACCCCTCCCCAACAACTAACCCTAAACCTACCAATACCAGGGGAGTAACAATTTGGTGGGGGTTGGAATTCGGCGCAACACCTGTTCTGTGTACCCGCCCACTTTGAGCACGGCTCATAAAAATTAAGCACACTCCTTACCCATTTCTTGAATATAATGAGTTCATTATATACTATATATACTTTAAAAAAATAAGTTACCTAGTTGACTTAAAATTTTCAGTTCATTGAAATTAATTTTTTTTTGTCAATACAATGAACATTTTTGAGAATCTACAACCTTTTTTTAAAAATACTATTAAACAATTTTGTAAGCATATTGGGTAATTGTGCGTTTTATTTGTGAAGACGCAGTGAAACAAGCCCAATTGTGCTATTTTTATGATTTATAAAAATTTGTATGTGGGTCAGTGTAACACGGACTCAGGCAGATTGGGATCCATGTGCAGTTTATTAAAATAATACAAACTCACAGTACAAGCAGGCGTGGGTCGGTAAACCAGGGCAAACAGGAATATCAGAGACAGGGCATCAATCGTGGTCATAACAGGCAAATGGTCAGGGCAGGCAGCAAACAGGCAAGAAACAGAGTCCAGGCAAACAAAGATCAAGGGCAGGCAGAACAGGGTCGTAAACAGGAATCCAAAGCAGAGTCAAACACAGGCAGGAATAAACACAGGGAATAACGCTCAGAAATGTAGCCGGGGCAAACAAGACTTCGCAATGAATGTGTGTGTGAGCAGAGTTTATGTAGGCATGATGATTAAGAACAGGTGTGCAGTAATCAGTCCAGAGAGAGGGTGTATGGGAAATGAAGTCCGATATGAGGTTAGTACTCTGGGGAGTTCGACCTCTGGTGGCCGACGGTGGAATCTTCACCGGCGTTTGTGACAGAGCCCCCCCCCTGCGAGCGGCTCCTGACGCGAGAGCACATCCGACGCCGGGGCCTTCCGCGCGGCCGCGGGGCCGGTTTTTCCGGGTGAGTCCTATGGAATTCATTGATCAAGTTGGGGTCCAGAATGTCCTCTGAGTTGACCCAGGACCTCTCCTCCGGACCGTACCCCTCCCAGTCAACCAGGTATTGGAGTTGGCGCCCCCGGCGTCTGGAATCTAGCAAATCCCGCACAGCAAACGCCTCCTCGCCTTCCACGATCATGGGTGGGGGGCCTGCCTCGCCGGGCTCCTGCTCCACCCTCGGACCACCGGCCGGTTTCAACAGTGACACATGGAAAGTGGGAGAGATGCGGTAAGTGGCAGGTAATTCCAGACGGTATGCAACTGGGTTAATCTGTTTGATAATTTTGAATGGTCCCACATACCTGGGGCTGAGCTTTTTGCATGGGAGTCGTAGACGTAGGTCCCGGGTGGATAGCCATACCCATTGTCCTTGTGTGTAGTTTGGATGGGGACGACAATGTCGATCAGCCTGTTGCTTGACCCTGTTTATGGCTCGTTGAAGGTGTACGTGAGTCTGGTTCCAGATAGTTTCGCTGCGCTGGAACCAATCGTTTACAGCGGGGACTTCAGATGGTTCTCCTGACCAGGGAAACAGTGGCGGCTGGAATCCTAGGATGCACTGGAAAGGCGTGAGTTTAGTGGAAGGTTTAAGGATTGAGTTTTGTGCGTATTCTGCCCAGGGAAGGAAGCGACTCCAATCTGTCTGATTTTGCTGGCAGTACATGCGAAGGAACTTGGAGATTTCTTGGTTTAGTCGCTCGGTTTGTCCGTTGGACTGTGGGTGATAGCCAGAGGTGAGACTTATATTCACATTTAGTAATCGAAAGAAAGCGGACCATACCCTTGACGTGAATTGGGATCCTCGATCTGACACAATGTCCTCCGGAAGTCCATAGTAACGGAACACGTAGTGGAGCAGGTGTTCAGCGGTTTCAAAGGCTGTGGGAAGCTTCGGCAGGGGAATCAGTCGGCATCCTTTAGAAAAACGGTCAACAACCGTTAATATGGTGGTGTTACCTTGTGATATTGGTAGGTCTGTGACGAAGTCAATGGCAATGTGTGACCAAGGGCGTTGGGGAATGGGTAATGGTTGCAGTAGTCCAGCTGGAAGTTGTCTCGGGGTCTTGGCTGTGGCACATGTGTGGCAAAAGTTGATGAATCTAGTGACGTCATTCTGTAGTGTCTCCCACCAGAATCGATTTCTTATCAGTCGTGTTGTTGTTGTAATCCCTGGGTGACCGGAGCTCATGGCCGAGTGAACCCAGCGCATGACCTTTTCCCTGAGTTCTGGTGGAACGAATGTTCGATCGTTAGGGCATTCTGCAGGAGGTGGATTCTGTGCATGTGCTTGCGTGATCTCGGACATAATATCCCACTGAACAGGGCCTAGGACTAAGGTGGGAGAGATGATGGTCTCTTGTTGAGTGTTTTGAGGGGAGTGATCAAATTGTCGGGATAGGGCGTCTGCCTTGGTGTTCTTTGAACCTGGGATATATGTAATAGTAAAATTGAAACGAGTGAAGAAAAGTGCCCATCTGGCTTGCCTGGGATTCAATCGTTTAGCTGAACGTAGATACTCCAGATTCCGGTGATCAGTTAGTACTAGGAACGGATGTCTTGCTCCTTCCAGCCAATGTCGCCACTCCTCAAACGCAGCCTTCATAGCCAGGAGTTCACGGTTTCCCACGTCATAATTCTGTTCAGCGGTTGAGAGTTTTCTGGAGAAGTAAGCACATGGAAACATCTTAGGTGGGTTACCTTGTCGTTGGGAGAGAATGGCACCGATTCCGGTGTTGGAGGCATCTACTTCTACCACAAACGGCAAGTGTGGGTCAGGATGGTGTAGAATGGGAGCGGTAGTGAAATGACTCTTTAATGTGTTGAATGCCTGGAGAGCATCTGTTGACCACCGTAATTTGGTGTTTCCCCCTCTGGTCATGGCCGTGAGCGGTGCAGCGACTGAACTGAAATTCCTGATGAATCTCCTGTAGAAGTTGGCGAACCCCAGGAACCTTTGAAGCTCCTTCAGTGTAGCAGGTTGAGGCCAACTCAGGACTGCCTGAACCTTCTTCTCGTCCATCGCCACTCCTTCCGGACTGATGATGTACCCAAGAAACGACACCGAAGACTGATGGAACTCACATTTCTCAGCCTTGGCATAGAGCTGATGCTTAATCAGACGCTGCAGAACCGTGCGGACCTGTTGAACATGTTCCTCCATGGTGTCTGAGTAGATCAGTATGTCATCGATGTACACCACCAAGCACTGATTGAGCATGTCTCTGAAGATGTCATTGATGAAGGATTGGAACACTGAAGGACTATTGGACAGCCCGAAGGGCATGACGAGGTACTCATAGTGCCCATTGCTTGCGGAGAAGGCTGTCTTCCACTCGTCCCCCTCCCGGATACGAATGAGATTGTAGGCGGAGCGGAGATCGAGCTTGGTGAAGAATCGGGCAGTTCTCAACTGTTCTAGAGCCGCTGGGACCAGAGGTAGCGGGTATCTGAATTTAACTGTAATATCATTAAGGCCACGATAGTCAATGCAAGGTCTCAGACCTCCATCCTTCTTTCCCACGAAGAAGAAGCCGGCTGCAGCCGGTGACGTGGATGGTCGAATGAAACCCTTTGCTAGCTCTTCCTTTATGTAGTCTTTCATGGCTCGATCCTCAGGCTCAGAAAGTGGAAATATGCGTCCTCTAGGTGGCATGGTTCCTGGTAGGAGATCTATGCCACAGTCATTGTTGCGATGCGGTGGGAGTTGTGATGCTTTGGACTTACTGAAAGCCTCGAGGAGATCGGCATACTCCAGTGGGACTCCTGGAATGGTGTTTACGGCGTTAATCAGGGCTGTGGCTTTGCTGGGTTGTGGTTGCGTTGAGCGTAGACATTTGGCATGGCAGGTGACGCTCCAACGGGTGATCTGTTTTTCTTGCCAGGATATCTGCGGGTCGTGTTCTTGAAGCCATGGGAAGCCCAGAATGACCGGGTTGTGTGGAGAATGAATGACGTAGAGACGGATGAGTTCGGAGTGAAGAACGCCGACTTGGAGCTTGAGTTCGGCAGTGGTGTATTGCACATGACCAGACCCCAGAGGGCGCCCGTCTAGCGCTGCCACTGCCAAGGGAGAGTTACAGGGGGTTAGAGGAATGCCATATTGCCGTGCCAGCTCTTCATCAATGAAATTGCCTGCGGCCCCAGAATCGACTAATGCTTTGGTGTGTATCATCTTAGTCTCATATGTCAAGGTAATGGGTAGATCAAAACAGTTGTTCTGAGAGATGGCAGAAATCAGTAAACTCACCCTTCGGGCTTGTGTCTGTGGAGGTCGGCTCGGGCAGTCAGCTTTAAAGTGTCCAGCGAGACCACAATACAGACAGAGGTGATTATTGACTCGGTGATCCCGCTCCTCCGTGGATAGGTGAGAGTTTCTGACCTGCATGCGTTCCTCGTTATTGGTTGATGGACCATTAAATCGTGAATTTCCTGGACATCGCCGTGAACGAATGAGATTGTCGAGGCGGATAGCCAGCTCGATGAACTGATCTAGGGTTTTATCTTCGTCTCTGCAAGCGAGTTCTGACTGTAGTTCATAGTTAAGACCCTGGCGAAACAAAGTCTTCAATGTGTCATCCACCCATATGGTTTGCGCTGCCAGTGTGCGGAAGTTGAGAGCGAATTCCACAGCTGTACTGTTCCCTTGACGTAATGCAAGCAATTGCTCCCCCGCGCTCCATCCTCCTTCAGAATGCTCGAACACAGTGCGTAAGCGTTGAATGAAGTGAGAGTACGTGACTTGTTCTAAGGCTTGATTATCCCAGACCGCCGTTGCCCACTCGAGTGCTTTGCCCATGAGAAGTGAACACATCAAGGAAATCTTGCCTGCATCAGTAGAGTAAAGAGAGGGCTGTTGGGCTAAAAACATTGAACATTGCATGAGAAAGCCCTTACATTTAGATGGAGTGCCATCAAACTTCTCAGGAAACGCCAGGTGAGGGTTGCTTATTATCGTGTTCACAGGTGTTGGTGGTACTACCTGATTAGGCTGCAGCACTGAGGTGTTGGAGACCGCTGGGGTTTGATGAAGTTTCTGGACTGCCTTTACCAGTTCCTCCACCGTGTTGGTCAAACAACTAAGTTGCTGTTGGTGGATCATGAGTTGATTAGCTTGTACTGTTGGTTCCTGGGAGAAGTGCATAAGAACTGCTGGATCTTTGGGGGGCGAAGTCTTCTGTAACACGGACTCAGGCAGATTGGGATCCATGTGCAGTTTATTAAAATAATACAAACTCACAGTACAAGCAGGCGTGGGTCGGTAAACCAGGGCAAACAGGAATATCAGAGACAGGGCATCAATCGTGGTCATAACAGGCAAATGGTCAGGGCAGGCAGCAAACAGGCAAGAAACAGAGTCCAGGCAAACAAAGATCAAGGGCAGGCAGAACAGGGTCGTAAACAGGAATCCAAAGCAGAGTCAAACACAGGCAGGAATAAACACAGGGAATAACGCTCAGAAATGTAGCCGGGGCAAACAAGACTTCGCAATGAATGTGTGTGTGAGCAGAGTTTATGTAGGCATGATGATTAAGAACAGGTGTGCAGTAATCAGTCCAGAGAGAGGGTGTATGGGAAATGAAGTCCGATATGAGGTTAGTACTCTGGGGAGTTCGACCTCTGGTGGCCGACGGTGGAATCTTCACCGGCGTTTGTGACAAGCAGATGCAATATATTTTGAGTTTCTATTTATTAAACCAATTTCCTTTATTGTATCAACTCAAAATTTTTATTTCAATAAACTAAAAATTTTAAGGCAACAGGTTACTTTTTTACAGTATATACAAACATCTCTCTCTCTCTCTCTCTCTCTCTCTCTCTCTCTCTCTCTCTCTCTCAAAATAAAAATGTAACAAATAATTAAAATCAACCAATCAATCAATCAATCAATCAATACTCTTTGATTCAAATAATTAAAAATAAAAATATGAACAATTATATTAAATAATAAAATATTTCAATAGTTCACTTAAAATGAATAAAATCAGAAATAATTTGAATATGCTTATTTGCTGCCCAAGAAACATTTCTTATTTTTATCAACATTGAAAACAGCTTAATATTTTTGTGGAAAGCATGATAATTTTTTTTTCAGGATTCTTTGATGAAACTTGCTGAATAAAAGTATGATTTTTTTTTTTAAACGTTCAGACGCCAAACATTTTACAATTGTTTTATATACAGTTTGGAGTAAAATATGACCAGACCATGTTCTTGACAGGCTTCATTAGATTCATAGATTTATACATGTGTGTATTTAGGTTTTCTGACAGATGATCCATACGACTTTGCAAATTCCTGGGCCATGAAAGGAGCAAATGAACCCTGTAAACGCGTCTTGCCCCCGTCGCAGAGCTGCAACAGCACCGGAGAATCAGCAAAAGTCAGATGCTTGTCTGCACAACAAAAACAACCTTCAATCCATTCTGTGTGCTTTATCATATAGATTTTTCAAAGTGTGTATGCGTGTGTTTCAGGATCAGATGTCACGGTGTGAGGCCATGAGCAGCTCAGCACTCTACCTGCGTTGTGCTCACCTCGTGGATGCGGCTGCGTTTGTGTCCGTGTGTGAGTCTGATGCCTGTCACTGCAGTGCGGGAGATGAATGTGTGTGTCAGGCCATGCTGGAGTACGCCCGCACCTGTGCCAATCACGGCGTAACACTGTCCAACTGGCATGTACATAGCCAGTGCTGTGAGTAATCTCACTTTCACACTTCTATAAATATATTCCGTATCTGATATTGACTATGTATATATAAACATGTATGTTTCCATTTGCTCAGCCCCTAAGTGTCCCATTGGCATGGAGTACAGTGACTGCACCCCGACCTGCTCCACGTCCTGTCAGAATGTAAACATCCAGGAAGTCTGCAAGGAGGAGTGTGTTGATGGCTGCAACTGCCCAGGTGAGAAGAGCGATACTGGTCAACCAATCTAGAAAAATTCAATTGACCTCGATTTCATTTTTTGCTTCATTGTACTGTTTATGACCTCTCTCTTGTGGGTTTTTAATGTCAGCTAAGGTAATGCTTTAATATTAAATAATAACTAAATGATACACTACCATTCAAAAGTTTGGGCTCAGTGAGATTTTTTTTCTTTGAAAGAAATTAATACTTTTTTAATATTCATATTTTATTCAATATATATATATATATATATATATATATATATATATATATATATATATATATATATATATATATATATATATATATATATATATATATATATATATATATATATATATATATATATATATATATATATATATATATATATATATATATATATATATATATATATATATATATATATATATATATATATATATATATATATATATATATATATCTTTTTCACTAGGAATGAATTATTTATATATAATATATATATATATATATATATATATATATATATATATATATATATATATATATATATATATATATATATATATATATATATATATATATATATATATATATATATTACAGCAGCATAATTGTATGTTGTTCTCTAATTTTGATCTCCACTATATATATATATATATATATATATATATATATATATATATATATATATATATATATAGTGGAGATCAAAATTAGAGAACAACATACAATTATGCTGCTGTAATAGCATCACATTTTAGTTGTAATGTTTTTTTTTGTGCTGCATTGGTTATTGTTCTGTAATTTTGATTACACTGTGTTTTTGACAAAATAAAGGTTTTGTTGAAGTACCTTGGTATTTTGTAAAACATGTTAGCAGAACAATGGTATACCCACAGCTAATCATCCTTCAAACTTATTGTTCTCTAATTTTGATCTCCACTATATTTTACAGTATACAATATTATTGATTTTACTGTATTTTTGATCAAATAAATGTAGCCTTGGGAGCATAAGAGCCTTATTTCAAAAACATAAAAAAATCTCATATTTCAACTTTGAAATGGTAGTGTAGTTTAAAAACAAACAAACAAATAAAAGATATAAGTAAAGTTTATACTAATAAACATGAAATATATGTGTGTGTGTGTGTGTGTGTGTATGTGTGCCCTTGTTTATATTACATTGTGGGGACCAAATGTCCCCATAAGGATAGTAAAACCTGAGATCACCTACATTGTGGCAACCAGCCAGCGGTCCCCACTTTTCAAAAGAGTTTTTTGAGAAAGTAAAAATGCAGAATGTTTCCTGTGATGGGTAGGTTTAGGGGCAGGGGCAGTGTAGGGGGATAGAAAATACAGTTTGTACGGTATAAAAACCATTACGCCTATGGAGAGTCCCCACAAAGATAGTGAACCAGACGTGTGTGTGTGTGTGTATAAATGAGTGTGTGTGTGTGTGTGTGTAGGCTTTAGATTTATTATCTGATGGAATGGTGGTCAATCTAGTTTTTAAGGATAACATACTCAAGATATTTTTACTGAAAAACAAGACACATTTAAAAAAAAAAAATTTTTATAGTGTACCTTTTCCTGCTTAGTGTTGAATTTGTGAAATGTGTGTGTCAGTGGGTAAGGTGTTGGACGGAGATCGTTGTGTTGACGTCTCTCAGTGCTCCTGCACGCATGCTGGACGTAGCTTCCCTCCTGGTTCCTCTATATCACAGGACTGCAACACATGGTGGGACACCCCCCCCCCCCCCCCCACACACACACACACATTACAAAACAATGTATTCAAATATGTGCGGCTACTATATCTGGACACATTTACTTAAACTCACCTTCACTTTTAGCATCTGTCGCCACGGATCATGGGAATGTACCAACGAAGGATGTCCTGGTAAACTTGTTACTTTAAAAAAATATATTAACCTTCCAATAATTAACACAATATTCTAGCTCAATTTCTAGATGCTCAACACTAAAATGTTTTGCAAATGCAGTTTTAATGTTGACATTAAATATTTCTGAATGCCCAGATGAACAAACATTGCTGCAAAAATTGCTTTCAAATTGATTTTTTCCTCTGTCTCTTCTTAGGGGAGTGTCTTGTGACAGGACAGTCCCATTATAAGACCTTTGACAATAAGTTCTTCACCTTCAGTGGGATTTGTCAGTATCTCCTAGCTAAAGACTGCCAGAGCAACTCTTTTTCTGCCATCATTGAGACTGCTCAGGTCTGAAGTCTTCTGTATATATTTTATACACATGTGCTTGTTTGTTCAGGTAGTTTGTGTGCTAATGGTTGTATTTTTCTGATTTAAGTGTGCAGATGACCAAGACGCAATCTGCACACGGTCAATTACACTGAGATTCAGAGATCTGGCCAATCAGACGGTTCATCTCAAGCATGGGGGCGTGGTCTCTGTGGGTGGAATGGATGTGAAAACACCCTTAATTAATGGTCTGTCAAGTAGCAACTTACACACAATGCATAAACAGAACATATACAATGCCTTTTTTCAAATACATGACAGCTGCAATGTAATACTGCTGTACAAATCATATACAGCATAACAGAAATGTGTTTGTGTGTGTGGGAGTGTGTGTGTGTAGGATTCTGCTGTACAAATCATAGTGCAGCATAACAGTAATGTGTGTGTGTGTGTGTAGGTCCCCTAAGAGTCCAGAATACGGTGTTGTCGTCTGTAAGATTGCGTTACGGTGACGATCTACATCTGGATTGGGATGGGAGAGGACGTGTTTTGCTCAGGGTGAGTGTGTGATGCTGGAAAAACCAGGCTATACACTGAACACGGTTTAAAAAAAAAAAGCATTTAAATTCAATCAGAAATTGCTATTAAATATCATAAATATAATTACAGAAATACAGAACGTAAAACATTAAATTAAAGGTAAACCTTTAAAGTAAAGAGACTGAAATAAGTTGTTGTAAAACATTTTTTTTTTTGCAGTGTACCAACTTGGTCAAGTTCTACCAGCTCTAAACTATGTGGAAAAGAAAATATTTGCCAATGAAAATTGTGTCATCATCAATGCTGTTATTGTTATCTAAAACTAAAACGAAAAACTTGTGTTAACTGTTTTTGGTCATTAAAATGAAGCTGAAATGAAATCAAATATAATTAGGTGAACAAATTAAACTTAAAAATGTTACATGCAATTAAATGTTGCCTTGAAATAAAGGAGTTTAAGTTGAAGTGCAAAAATGACTAAAACTGTAAATAAATGTAAGCTAAATTGAAATATTAAAAAACCCAATAAACATAACAAAAGCATTTAACCTGAACTAAAATAAAAACGGATACAAAAAAGCTATTTTAAAATATGAATAAATACTATAATAGTAAATACAGTAAATAATACTAAAATAACATTGATCATTATCTGTGCAACTGAATTTTTTTGACACATAATGAAGATGAATATGAACTGAGGCATATTTCAAATCTTTTGAAGCCATATGATTGCTTAGTGTGAGGAACAGACCAATATTTTTAGTCATATATTTACATTGGAATAAATTAATTTATTGCACCCCAAAATACATTAGAATAATGGACTGTTTTTATAATAACTGAAATTTTTATGATTAAGGTTTTATGTTTTTTTATTTTTTAAAGATGGCAGCTTCAATAAATACCCTAAACCAGTTTTTTTAATTAGCAAACAACTAGCTTCGACCATCCAGAAATCTTGTAAAACAATCAACCACTTTAAACTGGTTTTAGCTGGATTTTCCAGCAGCATGGATCACATGTTGTGTGTGAGAGAATGCTGGGAGCTTTATGCACTCAACATGATGCATATCATTTCTATGTACATATAATAGAGTATGTCTGTGAAATGTAGAGTCTGGGACATGTATCAGATATCCCTATGCTGCAAACCTGATATGTGGCTATATGTGTGTATGTGTGTGTGTTTGCAGCTAAACCCTGCCTATGCTGGGAAAACGTGTGGTCTGTGCGGTAATTATAATGGTAACCAAGGAGACGACTTCTTAACAGTGGGCGGGCTGGTGGAGACGCGCATTGAAGGATTCGGCAACGCGTGGAAGATGAACGCAGACTGTGATGATGTTCAATTGCAACACTCAGATCCCTGTATCTTAAATCCCAAGAGAGGTACACACACACACAAGGTTGTGATTAAAACTTTTTGGGGACAGATGTTACATTTTTATAAACTGGATTAAACAGAACATATTGACCACTTAAATCTAAATATTGGCAGGGATGTTGTGGTTACAGATTTATGAATGCACTCTGCTTGCATGGATGATGTCATGAGTTATAAATGCATTGAACACTAGAGGGCAACATAGACTTGCAGGTAACAACCTGACAGTTTTGTATGTGTGTCTACAGTGCGTTTCGCAGAAGAAGCCTGTGCTGTGCTGCTCTCTGTGAAGTTTGAACCCTGTCATGATGCGGTCAGCCCTGACCCTTATGTAAAGAACTGCCGCTATGATGTCTGCTCCTGCGCAGATGGCCAAGAGTGCCTGTGTGATGCCGTCCACAGCTATGCAGCCGCCTGCGCAGACAAGGGAGTGCTAATCAACTGGAGGGGCCATGGATATTGTGGTAGGCAATATTCTCATCTGTAGGTTTAAACTCGACATAACAGTTAAGACAGCAAAACAGCTGAATAAACATACCAAATAATGTGTTCATAAAAACCTAAGGTTTTTATGAATGCACTAATATGTATAAATCATGATTTAATGTGTGACTTATGAAGAACTAAACCATTTATTATTGATTACTGCATCAGCAACTGTTACGACCTCTAGGGGTCAGCCGTAACAGAAATAAAGGTTGAGAGGCCACACCTAGAGAATTCAAAATTATATAACATTTTTTTACAAAGGAAACAATAAGGGTTTGGCTTCAGGGGCAAGACACGGCCAAAATAATAAACAAAACAAACTTCTTTTAGAAACTAATTTACCCCCAACAAAAATTGGGGGTAAATTAAAATTGGGGGTAAATTGCCTCAATAAGTAAAGTCATAACATGATACCTTTGCAAAACATTAGCACATGATTAATTAAAGCAGACAACTGGAAGTTGAAATGCATGGCTTTAACCATTGTGGTAATTAACATATGAATTTATGCTATTATTTCATATAATATGTTATATGGGAATTAATATATGTTACATTTAACTAATAACAATTTTTATAATTACTTATTATTATCTATTAATCATAAAGAATCTTCATTAGTTGCTGATGCAGTAATCATTAATAAATGGTTTAGTTCTTCATTAGTCATGCATTAACTCATGATTATCTGTGCATTAGTTAAGCATGAATTAATACATGTTAGTACACCCATGTTGTAAAGTTTTATTGCACATAAAAATGCAGAAATGTTTATTTGAGGGTTAGGGGATAGAAAATATCACTAGATGTGTATAAAGTTAAAGCAAAGTCTCCATCATGATAGAAACGTGTGTGTGTTTGTGTGTGTGTGTGTCTTTGGTCGGTCAAACAGAACTGACCTGTCCAGATGCCCAGGTGTACGAGGTTTGTGGGAACGTGTGTAATCAGACGTGTCGGTCTCTATCGCTGCCTGACAGTGATTGTGGTGGGTTCTGTGAAGAAGGCTGTTTCTGCCCCAAGGGACTTTTCCTCAGTGACGCGGGGG
Source organism: Pseudorasbora parva (assembly GCF_024679245.1). NCBI lineage: Eukaryota > Metazoa > Chordata > Actinopteri > Cypriniformes > Gobionidae > Pseudorasbora > Pseudorasbora parva. The sequence continues at coordinate 25,339,659 of NC_090187.1, forward strand.
AGTGCGTTCCGCCCGAACAATGCTCGTGCCACCATAACGGAGAGATCTTTGAGCCCAACGACATGATTGGTGACCATCATGCCATCTGGTTAGCAGGGGAAAGAAACACTATTTTTTACTATACAGTAAAACTTTAATAGCTTGATGTTTGGTTAACTGCTTGTGTCTATCGGGACTCATATTAAACATTAAGGCCCGGTTTCACAGACAGGGCTTAAATTAAACCAGGATTAGGCCTTTAATTTCAATTAGGACATTTAAGTAGCTTTTATTTACGGCAAAAAAAAACATTAGGCTGGAGACACGCTGCAAGAATGGCGTGAGCATACCTACGTGACGTTTTCTCTGTCTTTGCACACCAGAAGCGTGTCTGACACGGTGCTGCTGTTAAACATAAATATAGCCTTCTGATACATCAAAGACTGCCATCAGTAGTATGTGTGATCAATAGGCTACTGCTGACGTTGTGTCAGCAGTAGCCTATTGATCACACATACTACTGACGGCAAAATAAGCTACAGAATATTTGTTCTGTATTGACAGGTACAATATTTAAAAATCTTTATTTATGTAGTTTTTTTATTATTACAATTAAGCCTATACCTGCACTTATGTTAACCTAGAGACTTTCAAACATGAAAATGTCATTTATTATGTATTCGTGTCAAAATGACATGACAACTTTTCCTATTCCATTTTGCCTGGAAAACCTTCCAACATGCTCGCGTGTCGCGTGAAAAATAGGCGTCTCTTCAATTTCTAGCATGCATGTGTGTCACGCAGGCAGTGTGCAAGCTCCTGTTAACATGGGAGCCGAAATAAAAACGGACACGCCACGCTCATGGGCATGCTTGCAGTGTGTCCCCGGCTTTACTGATGTGCATCTTGAGACAAAACAATGGCACTGACATATTTTAAGATATGTCAGTGGAAGTTGCTTACAGTTAAAACAGCTCAAACATGCATTTTAGTCAGTGACTAGGCTTAAGCTTAACCCAGAATAATAATTAATTCAAAAGCTTGGGGTCAGAACATTTTAAAAAGGATGATTTTAAATTGATAAAAATAGACAGTGAAGAGGTTTACATAAAAAAAAAAAAATGCTGTTCTTTTGAACTTTATAATTATGTGACACTGAAGACTGAAGTAATGACTGCAGAAAATTCAGCTTTGCATCGCATGAATACATTCAATTTCAAACTATATTCAAATAGAAAACAGTTACTTTAAATTGTAATACAATTTCACAATATTACTTTTTTTTTTAGCAAATTTAATTTTTTTTTAGCATAATAGATTTCTGTCAAAAAAAGTTTTTTAAATGTTATTGCTGTTTTCTGTGTCTAGTGTATGTGAGAGTGGAAACATGCAATGCACTTCTAGCGAAGCCACTGGATCTACTCTGACTGACCTCTTCTTTGACGAACGTTCTTCTTCAAGAGGTATTTCTCCTCGCTTACATCTCTCTGTGCAGTTGTAAAGGAGCACAACTGCGCTTTAATCAAAAAGAGACATAAGTGAAGTGGACAAAATATTGTGGCTTAGCCAAGAACATATAATGAATTATTTTTCTGTGTGTTTCACCTGTAGGGCGGCGCTCTATCTCTTGTACACCTCCGCTGCAGCGGTTTGAGTGTGACAGTGCAAGGGATGCTGGAATAGAGTGTGCTAAGACCTGCCAGAATCTGGACCTGGAGTGTGTCAGTCAGGGATGTGTGTCTGGCTGCATGTGTCCAGCTGGAACAGTAAGCGAACACTAAGAAATGCTGTAGCGAACCGTTTGACACTTAATATCATTTATGTTTATATTAAAGTAGTTGATTAATGTTCATGAACCAAGTAGGATTGGTAAGTTCAGATCAGCTTTATGTTTCTTACGCAACTTTTTACTGTTTTCATAAATATTTCAGAAGAAATACGTTTGAAAAATGTAAAAACACTACCATATAACAGTTTGGGATTTTTTTAAATGTGATTTAATTTGTTTTTATTATTTTAATATATTTTCAAATGTAATTTATTCCTGTGACGCAAGGCTGAATTTTCATCAGTTTTCAGTGTCGCATGATCATTCAGAAATCATAATATGCTAATTTGCTCATCAGGAAAAATTAAAACTAAATTTTTCAGTTGTGTTGTGTACTATGTTTTTTTTATTATTATATTTTTTCATAATTCTTTTATCAGTTGAATGTTGTATTTAAACTTTTATTTGAAATAGAAATCTTTTGTAAAAGTATAGATGCTAGGGGTTACTTGACTATGGGATTTCAAAATTGGAATGTCAATAATTTAACACCACTAAAATATGCAAAATTATTTAAACCATTAATAGTATCTACATCATTATAGTTACTTTTCTACACACATAAGTTCAATCTCATTTTATATATTTTTTTCTTTTACGTATGCAGCTTTTAAAGTATAAAACTTTTTAGGCTATAAAAAAGTGAATTGTTTAATTAAGTATGGTTGTTTGCAGGTTCGACACAAAAAAGACTGCATTACACAAGACCAGTGCCCTTGTTACCATAACAACCGCCCCTATGCCTCAGGACAGAGCATTAATGTGGACTGCAACACCTGGTAAGTGAGCCAATCATGGCTCTTCTACAGGCTGACACTGGTGTAATGTAATTTTACAGATGACAAATATAATTCATATTATTGTGTTACAATTACATTTGCCTTTCTTTCCCAGTGTTTGTGAGAAGCGTCAGTGGAAGTGTACGCAGCGTGTGTGTGATGGTGTGTGTCGTGTGATAGGAGAGATGCACTACATCAGCTTTGATGGACTGAAGTTCTCGTTTCCTGGACCTTGCCAATACGTACTAGCGCAGGTAAAGTCAATATTCTCGCTCTCTCTGTCCCTCAAATTCATCCATGGTTCTGCTCATTCTTCTGTGTCTGTCTGAATAGGATTACTGTAATGGATTGGATGGCACGTTTAGGGTTCTGGTGGAGAACTCCGCTTGTGGGATCGCAAATTACCGCTGCAGTAAAAGCATCACAGTGTTGTACATGGGAGGACTGATTGCAATGGAACATGGCAAGGTAACACTAAAACTCATTAGAAAGTGACTAGCTACAGTCTTGGATGCTGTTGTCAATAAATGCACAGTATAACAACAGATATTTTTGGCAGAGCATCATGATCCATGTGTGAAGTAAAAGCATAGACCTTTTCTTTCTTTCTTTCTTTCTTTCTTTCTTTCTTTCTTTCTTTCTTTCTTTCTTTCTTTCTTTCTTTCTTTCTTTCTTTCTTTCTTTCTTTCTTTCTTTCTTTCTTTCTTTCTTTCTTTCTTTTCTCTAGGTGAGGATGATGAGGCCTGTGTTGAAAGAGACAGAGGTCGAGATTGTGCGTTCTGGACAGTATTACATCGTCCTTCTGGGTAAACACATCTCCATCACCTGGGACACAGGGACCCGAATCTCACTGCAGATCAACGGACAGTACAGGGTAATTACAACTAAAAACGCACACAACTACTGCACCTAGCTATCTAAATGACAACATACCATAGACGACTTCATTTTTGTTGTTAAATAATATTTACAAAAATGTTTACCTTTGAGTATGTTTTTAGAGTCAAATAAAATATTATGTAAACAATGATTTATGATTCATTTTTATCTTCAAGCATGTCCCCAAAGAAAGTCAGATATATAAACATAAACATAAATATGACAAATATTTTAAGATAAATCAATCATTGATTTGATTTGATTTGATTTGATTTGATTTATTTTTACCTTTTAGAATGAAAGTGAGTTTATCAAATGTACCAAATAAACAGAAAAGAAAACTCATTTAAGGGGGTTTTTCACACTTGGGTCCTTTTTTAAAGAACCTTTAGTGGACCAAGAGGTGAACCAAGTGAAAAAGGACCCAGTTCTCATCATGTTTACAATGGAAAGGGATCTGAGTCCTCTTTCAGGGACAAGGACAGTGTGAACGTGAAGAGAACTGGGTCCTTTTTCACTTGGTTCACCTCTTGGTCCACTTAAAGGAGTCTGAGGGTGCATTCACACTTGTAGTTCGGTTAGTTTGGTCCAGACCAAAAAACAAAAACAAAACATATAGTTCTGGTACGCTTAGCGTTCACACTGGCATTTTTAACAGTGAACCTAAAGTTACCGAACCAAAGGCATAGGGAGACGGTCACAACCTGATTGGTCGGCTTATATGACGTAGGAGCTTGCTTACCGAACATTCAGAACAATGCTGTGTGCTGGATTAAACGCGATCATTTTATGCGTATACATATGGCATTATTTTTACCCGCTGAGAACTCATGAAGAGCTCTGTACCGACAAATGGGCAACACAGGTCCTTTGAGGAGAAGAACCAAGTATGCTTGTTGTGCGTTTTTTCTAGCATTTTCAAAACATGCTCGGACCAAATATTGATGAGGCACTTCCTTGTTGCTCCACGTTTACCCTCTAAAGTTTACGTTATTCATTTTGGATACACAGATCTATCCACGGCGTCAAATCAGCTGACTATGCATTGCATCTTGTGATAAAATATTATTTACAATTTTTATTTTACCTTTGAGCATGTCTGCAATATGGATTATGGGTTAAGACTACTTATCTTAGAGTATACAAAGAAATGAAGAATACGCTTAACATAAGTTTGTGTGCGTTTAAGGGGAAAGTCTGTGGCCTTTGTGGAAATTTTGATGGTAGTCAGAACAACGATCTGTTGAGCAGCAGTAACCAGATGGAGGTGGACGCTTCAGACTTTGGCAACTCATGGAAAGTTCGACCTAGCTGTGCTGACGCTGTTCCGGTGAGCTAATGGACATAACGGCCTGAACGGCCGTGTTTTGCTAGAGCGAGTCAAAACATAGAGACATGAAATGATCCGAGATGACATATTTTGATCTGCATGCAGGTTGTGTCTCAGTGCAGCACAGACATGGTGAAGCTGGTGACAGTGGAACAGTCCTGCCGTGTTCTCACCAGCACCATCTTCAGGGAGTGCAATGCTGTGGTTGGTAGCACTTATACTCAATAGTCACAATTAAATTATGACAATATACTGACAGGTGGTGCTTACTCTGCTTTCTTATTACTTCATACACTATTTAACTTTTTTACTCTTGACTGTATCAGGTGGACCCTGAGCCATACTGGGACATCTGTACTCAAGACACATGCTCATGTCCATCGGTCGGGGACTGTGCATGTTTCTGTAACACCATTGCCGCATACGCTCATGAATGTGCTCAGAAGGGGTTGCTGGTGAACTGGAGGTCAAACGATTTGTGCCGTAAGTTTCAGCACTGTACCCCTAACAAGGCACGTAAGGTGAAATTAAGGTGAAATTAATTTATTCCAGGCAGTTAATATTACCCTTTAATTTAATGATAATAAAAAAAAAAAAAAAAAAATATATATATATATATATATATATATATATATATATATATATATATATATATATATATTAATATTGTAAAAATTTCACAGTTAATCTCCAAATTAATGGATATTTTAAATATTTGTTGTAATGGCATCTTTTGAGGAATGAAGGCCAGTATCACTGATACTAAAACGGCTACTGCTACTATGAAATACATTTAAATAAACAAAAAAGAAAACATTAATGATAGACATTCAACATGACTGTATATTTGAAATCTATCAATTTCAACATTTATTAGGCTTTAAAAACAACTTTAATTTTAAGTGAACTTAAAACGATCGTCACATAAATCTATTATAATAAATGTCAAATTAACTGTGGCCCTCCTACCTATCTAACAGCTTACAGACATTAAATAAAGTTTTTAAACACTTTACAGACTTAAGTGCATAAATGATTAATTAAATATAGATTAATCCTTATTAAAGCTACTAATTTCTGTTACATTTTTTTTTTGATTAACATGAATGACAGATATCACTACTGGCTGCAGTCACTTTAAGATCTGCTGCTGCCGAACACAACGCACATCTGACGCGCTGTCACGAGCAACAATTTTCCTACAACAAGTTCATTTAAGACGTCATTTAAGACTGTTCTTATGAGAATACTCAACAAAATACTGATGCTAGCCAAAGTATGAGTATAATAAATATTTATTTAAAAATAAATATATATATACCGATCAGGTATAACTTTATGACCACCTTCCTAATATTGTGTTGGCATCCTGGTGCCATGTGTTCCCTAGGTAGGTGACGCACACGCACTGGCATCCACGTGATGTAAAAGAAAGCATGATTCATTAGACCAGGCCACTTTCTTCAATTGTTCTGTGGTCCAGTTCTGATGCTCATATGCGCTTTCGGCAGTAGACAGGGGTCTAGCCATCACAATTTGGCCCTTTTCCTGCTTCTAACGCATCAACTTTAAGGACAAAATGTTCACTTGCTGCCTAATATATCCCACCCACTAACAGGTGCCGTGATAAAGAGATAATCAGTGTTATTTACTTCACCTGATAATGTTAATATTATGCCTGATCGGTGTATAAATCTAAATCTAAAATCACTAAATCTGTAACTGCACTAAGTCTGTAACTGGCAAAGCATAAGTTAAGGCAGATTATTCCCTGAAAAAAACTAAGGCAGATTATTCACTGAAATAAGGGTATAGAAAGTCAAACTTTACAAAAGTGTGTGCTGAATGACTGTTTACTTACAGCACTGAGCTGTGAGGAGCTGAATAAGGACACAGGGGTGGAGTGTGAGTGGAGATATAACGCCTGTGGTAGCGCTTGCCCTCCCACCTGCCAGCATCCTGAACCTCTGAAGTGTCCCATCACATGTGTGGAGGGATGCCATGCTGTCTGCCCACCAGGTAGCACCAATTCACAGATACCCACAAGTAAATTGACTTCATAGACTTCAATCTCACTTTTATTCACACATTCACACGTTCTGTCTTCTTCAATCCTTCAGGGCAAGTTTTAGATGAGGTGCTGAGGAAGTGTGTGGAACCATCAGAGTGTCAGGTGTGTGTGCACGACGGAGAGAGAATCTCCCATGGAAAACAGTTTATCCTTAACCGTGAAGATCCTCACCTTTGCCAGATATGGTATGCTATGCCACATTTTGTTTTGATCTTCATCACTCATTACTCTTTGCAGCGTGTAGGAGAATCTCATAAATACATTTTGGGCCACATTTAAAGGACAACTCGGGTGAGAAATGAACCTAGAGGTAATTAACAGATGGTTACAGAGTAGATCGTTCTCTGGGATGCGTTTTCATGAAAATAGAATGTAAAGAGTTTTATCTCTAAAAACAGATTAGCTTATAACACTTGTCTGTGGGGCACAGGGTAGTAAAATTAAATCGCTAGTTGATACCACTAACAAGGCTCATAATAGCCTCACACTAACACGGTAGCATAATGAGGGTCCCTACATGTAAACCGAAGCATTGAGAACTTTGTATGTGTACAAACAGTTTAATAAGAAGATTTATTTACGGACAGGCGCCATCTTGCAAAACAGTCTCGACGAATCGGTCTACGAGCACTCTGCTAAGTGAGCTGGTCGATAGGAATTAAGTTTGTGAAATGTAATTACATGGACATTTTTATTTTTATTTATTTATTTTCTCTGTCACGTTCAGTGCTTTCTTCCGGAAACAACAGACCATATGAGATTCCAAGTCACAGTTTATCACTTAGCAGAGCGCTCGTAGCTCGACGAGTCAAGACTGTTTTCCAAGATGGCGCCTGTCCGTGAACGTGTAATGCACTGTAGCTGCGTCTCATTTCGTTAAATTTCGAAGGCTGCATCCTCCGGAGGACACGTCCTGTGTAGGATGCAGTATACGAAGTGTCCTCAATCAGAATTAAGAGAGACGTCCTTTGTAGGACACACAGACAGGAAGTATCATGTAGCTATGCCAACACATTCAGCCTCGTTGCGCTCTCACGCCAGTTTATATGAATGAAAATTATTTATAACTTGAAAATTACTATGAAATGTTTCTTATCCTGACAGCAATGTACTGTTCTAAACGTTTAAAAAGCACTAAAGCGTTGTAATCCTGTTAACCACAACTATCTGTTTGAGGTAATAGAGCTTAAGAATAAAAACAAGCTTGACCTTATATTTTAAACACCACACCTACGCTCGCATGTATATCTGGCAGTGGTGCAGTTTTTCATATGATATAAAAAAATATATATGACGGTTGTTAACGGAGACGCAAAGAATTATGGGTTATCTCCAGCCGCGAAGGCTACACCTCATGCACACTCCGAAATCCTGTGAAAGAAGGACGCATTCGAAGGTCGCATTTGAAGTGTCCTACTCACTTTTTTGAAATGAGACGGCCTTATGACGTATGCACCCTTCAAATGCGATCTCCTGAGGACGCAGCCTTCTGAAATGAGACACAGCTTGTGTTTATAAAGTATCTTCTTATTAAACTCTTTGTACACTTACAAAGTTCTCAATGCTTCGGTTTACATGTAGGGACCCTCATTATGCTGCCGTGTTAGTGTGAGGCCCATAGACAAGCGCTATAAGCTAATCTGTTTTTAGAGATAAAACTCTTTACATTCGATTTTCATGAAAACGCATCCCAGAGAACGATCTACTCTGTAACCATCTGTTAATTACCCCTAGGGTCATTTCTCACCACAGTTGTCCTTTAACCTCGAAATTAAAACAATAGGGAAAACTTAAGAGATTGTTTTATAAGATGTTACATACTTAGTATATATTTTATTAATATTTTATTAGATTTTATATATTTTATTTTAAATGAATCTTTGATTAAATTTTAAGTTTAATCATTTAGTTATGTTATTTTATCATTTTATTAGTTTTTGTTTTGTTAATATATCTATTTAGCTTTATCTTATTTTTATTTATTTTTAAATTGTCGGACAGGTTCTAGATATGCTTTGTGAGATTCATATATCTTTAGGTATATAAAACTCATGTTTTTTATATTTTCAGTCACTGTGAGAGCAACACGCTGACGTGCGGCCCATGCCCTCTAACTGGTTTGGCCTCCACTCTAGCACCAACCACTGTCAGCAACACTCCTACGCCACTCCCGTTTTCCACCCCGGTGCCAGCCGATGCTTGTGATAGGGCGATGGACCTGGCCTTCTTAGTGGACGGCTCCTCTGCTTTGAGTGAAGAAGACTTCAGTTTAGTTAAGCTCTTTATCCTCCGGGTCGTGGAGCGGTTCCGAATGGGCTCCGCCCACACTCGCGCCACAGTTCTGCTCTTCCACTCTGGTGTGAAAAGTTATGACATGCAGGTGCAGAAATGGATGTTTAAGAAGATAGTGCGTGAGATTCGTTACAGTGGTGGTGATGTCGCATTCATGGACGAGGCAATAAAATATCTATCGGTCTACATTTACGATAAAAACAAGCGCGAGCATGCGGGGCGCGTCGCTATATTGCTGACGGCGAGCTCAAATCCTAGACCCATGCGCAGTACTCAGCGTCTGCTGCGTAAAAAAGACATCACCATCCTCACTGTGGCTCTGGGGCCTGATGTGAACATGGCACAGGTTAATGAGATCACGAAGGCCACGCCCAGCAGTCGCTCATACATAGTGAGTAGCGCAACAGAGCTAGACGATGAGGCTCTGGCCGTCACAGACTACCTCTGCACTTTGGGACTGGACCCTGAACCCCCAAAGAAACCCCCTACCAGAAAGCCCGGCACCACTTCAGTCACTCCAACAACTACCACGACCTATAAACTCACTGCCGCCACGGTTCCACCAACCGCTTTTATTGTAACTGCTTTTCCTAGCATCCCCAGTCCTGGTACGACATTTCCTCCGCCCACAGTAACAACATATGAGGTTGTCTTCCTTTTGGAAAGCTCAGATGCAGCGGGTGAGGAGGGCTTCAATAAAACACGTGATGCTTTGGTCGATGTTATCGCTTCACTTGATCAGAAAGAGGTGGAGAATCTACGGATCACGGTGATGCAGTACTCAGTCACGGTTACCGTGGTAATCAGCCGCATGGAATTGCAGAACAGGGAGCAGGTGCTGCAGAGAATGCGACAGTTACGTTGGACCGAAGGTGCGGAGGTCAACACAGGCCATGCAATCCGTTCTGTTTATGAGACTGTCACTACAGACACGCCAAGCAATACACCAGACCAGATGGTGTTCCTTATAACACAGAGCCCTCCAACTGACGTCATTCAGCGGCCCACGAGTTCCACTCATAAAAAAGTGTATCCGATTGGGATCGGCGGACAGATTCAATACGAGGATCTTGCTAAGTTGAGCTTCCCAGACGAGCCAATCATGCTGGATAATCCCTCGGACCTTAGGAGACTGCGGCCCATGCTGATCAATATCAGTAGAACAATCAGGAGGCCTCTGCTGCCTACATTACCACCGAGAGCAACACTGCCCCCATCAGGTCAGATACAACAATGCCAAATTCTCTTCACATCTTGCTACTTTTTAGGGCTTGGGGTAAAAATTTGAATTGCTATTTTAAAAATGATAAAAATTGTGATTGCAATTTAAAATGCAATAAAAAAGGCCTCTATGCTTGTTTGTAGGGAAAATCTAAATAGAAATGAATAGTCATTACTAAATAAAAATATTAAACAAAATAAGAAATATTACTATTGTAATATTGTAAAATAAATTAAATTGAGTATTTACGGAAAAAATAAACTACTACTAATAATTTTTTTTTAGTGCAACGGTTAAACTACGATACTACAATTTATGTTTGTCTTTATTTCTGCATTTTCAAACACTAAACTATTGAACTTTGGTGGAAAACCAGAGGGAGGCCTTAAAGCCTCTTTTTAGTTGACAACAGCCAGTTTATAAGCGCTTTTCATTACAAATCTTAGAATGGTGAATGTTGCATTTCACATTCATGCATAATGCATGTTATAAGTGACATAAACTCAAGAAGAGATAAGTTACTGTGGAGTAACATTTGCTGTGAACCGAACCTCTCTAAAACCCTGGATCATGAGCTGCTTGTGTTTAAAAGAACACAGTGTGCACTTCACTCTGAAACATGCAGTGTATATATTTATTTAGTTACATCTCAGCCTTCGCGATTTGATAATCACACTAAACCATATTTAAATTTTGTTTTTGTTTTAAGGGATAGTTCACCCAAAAATAAAATGTCTTTCCCCATTTACTCATGAATGAATGAATTTCGTTCTTCTGCTGAACACAATAGAAGATATTTTAAGGAATACCGGTAACCAAACAGTTGATAAACTCCATTAGAGGTTAGATCGGGCTCAAAAAATCAAGCCCAACCCTACCCGAGCCCGTGCACGTTGTGTCCGAGCCCGGCCCGACACATTAACTGTAATTATGAGCCCGAGCCTGATTTAAACCCGACCATTTTTTAATATGTGGGCTTTCTGACGAGAACGAGCCTGTAATGCGCAAAGCGGACTGGTGAGACTCATGGTAAAACTAACATTGATAAACTTAAATGAGTTGATAACATCGCTGTTTTCTCCACAGCGACTGTACAGCCAAATCAAATTTTGTTGCAATATTTTCATGTTTAACACTTTGAAGCTGCTTTGAAACAATCGTCATTGTAAAAGCGCGATATAAAATAAAGTTGACTTGACTCCGCTCAATAATCTGCAGGTGCGCGCTCATGAACCGCTCACCGGTAAACTGATGTTTGCTCAAATCCAGCTCAGACATTTATCTGTAGCATACTTTGTTGTAGCCATTAAACTATGTGTTTTTTCTGTTGTTTACAGACAACAGAAAACAATGTTGTTTAAATATTATAATATTATTTTTACATTTCATATGATTATGATAAGTGAAAAGATGCGAGTGGGAAAGAAATGATTTTGGTGGTTATATTTAGTTTAATATTTCGTTTTGTTTTGTAGAAAACATTTCTTTCGTTTTGTTTAAATTGTATCTTAATTTTAAAAAAGGTTTCTTAGGCCAATTGCCTGGATTCAATAAATAAAAAGCAAATACCAGACTATAATCGTGACATGAAGTCGTGTGAGTGATCGCTTTCATTGCTCATGAACTGGAGCGCGCGTCTCATAAATAAACCGAAACTCAGCAGGCTACTTGCCTCACAGACATGTGAAATATGCATATAGAAAGCTTGAAATGTCCACTTTTAAACGAAGCGATTAGAAGATATTTAATTAAGCAAAGTGCAGTCTTCACGCGAGCAGCTCTTAGCACAGAGCGTTTCTGTTTAGAATGCTGCGCTCCATCACTGCACGAGCTGTGAGTTTAACACGCATTTTTACAGTAATCCTGACTTGTGCAACTTTGTAGCCTACACATTTGTTTCTTAATTGTTGTATTAGTTCTTACTCTGCAAAAATATATATAATTTCTGATTATAGCATAGCTTTCTGCCCAGTAGGCTAATGATTAAAAAAACAAATGCTTGATCAAGGGTCCGGCCCTACCCGGCCCGAGGAAAGTGCCGAGAAATCTCGGCCAGACCCGCCCCGCGGGTCGGTTCGGGTCAGGTTCGGGCTCGGGCAGAGAATCCAAACTCTAAAGCCCATTGACTTCCATACTTTGTAAGTCAACAGGACCCATCAACTGTTTGGTTAGCGCCATTCCTCAAAATATCTTCTTTTGGTTTGGAACAACTTTTCAACAAAACAGGAAGAATTTTCATTTTTGGGTGAGCTATCCCTTTAATAGCAGCCCTGCTACATTCTTTCTTTTCAATTGTCATCACAGTCTATTCACTGCACAAGGTCTTTTTCCTCTCAGTTCTCCGATTTTTCATTGACAATGAGTGTGATTGATGTAATTTCAAAGAATGAAAGATAAAAGGAAGAAGGAGGCAGCAGAGAGAGTGACTGGTACGCAACAATGGAATGATGTATTTCCCTTAATTGGTGTGAAAATTGGCTGGCAAATCATGCAGAAACATGGTGTTGTACACAAAATGATTGGATTTGTATTTGTCAGTGGCATAGTGCTAGCCTGTCAGATGTACTACTTTAGTTTAAAATTAAGAACTCCTAAATGACAGGCTATACATTAGTCTGTTAACACCTTACTCTAATTAAAATGTCAGATGGCTAATTTCAGATGACATATCAACGTATCTTATATATTTTAGTACTATATTATACTATGGATTTTTTTAGACAGTAGTGTATGACAAAATTGGTTTGACTATCTATCAACTGCCAAACAATCAAAAAGAACACCTAAGCAAACATCTTAGTAAAAAAAACTCCCTTGAACAGAGTATATGTAACATTTATCTCTTTTAAAACAACCTGGGTAGCCAGACTACTTAAGGCCTATGCAAGGATAGTCAATATATACTCTAGATGTGTATGGAGTGAATACATGCATGCTCTCTTTGTAATTGTATATATGTGTGTGTATATTTGCTCAGTGCCTTGTTCAAAGCCCATGGACTTGCTTTTCCTGTTGAGAGCCTCTTCTGATCACCAGTTTGAAGACTTGAAAACCTTTATGAGAACTATTATAAAGAGCACAAATATCGGTAAGTCTCCACAATATTGATTTTTTTCATTGTGTGTGTCTGTTATAATTGATACTTCTAGACTTCCACTTATCTGTGTTGCAGGTCACAATCAAACACAAGTGGCAGTGATAGTGTATGGGGAAAAATCAGCAGTGGCGGTCACATGGAGAGATGAACAGACAGAAGACAATCTTCTCAAGCTTTTAGAAACCCTACACAGCAAAACAGACAATACACCAAGATTGGGTAAACATGCTGTGAAGACGCAGCAGCTTCGATACAGCTGACAGTTAAAACATATGCCACACTACATTACATGTGGGCGTTCTTTCCCCTTTCTCTGCAGGAGCTGCTCTGCGATTGGCCGTGCAGACAGCCGTTTCCTCCACCAGTGGGGGACGGATGGGCATCCCTAAAGCTGTGGTTATGGTGGTGACTGACAGGTCAATAGACTCTGTGCAAGAAGCAGCAAACGAGGCTCTGACTGCTGGTTGGTGAAATGGTTGTATAGCTTTATCAATGCACTCATTTAAGTGGTCCTTAGGATTCGCGGTTCAATACAAGTTAAACTCTATCAACAGCATCTGTGGTACATTGTTAATTTCCACTGAATGTAATTTCAACTCAAATCCAGCAAATAACAACAACAAAAAAACCTGTTTAAAGTAATGCACTTACCAATACAATATAAGTCTATGGTGCAATATATTCCAGATCTACTGTTAAAGCAATAATGTGCAATTTGTGCTTTTGTTTAAGCACTTTAACTGCATAAATACTTTGTTAAAAAAAAACAAATGAAAATTATTTAAATAAATTGTGTGATTTATGTAGTACTTCAACTGCACCAGGAGAAAACAAATGTAATAGTGTACCGATCTGAGTCAGCTCCAATTTTAGATAATGGTGGTAGATGAGGCACATATGTTTAAAAAAAGAGAGAAAGAGATTATCCTACTGCTCATAAAACATTCTAGGCTTAAGAGATATAACCAGATTAGATGGAAATGATCTCCAGCTGACTAGTTGAAGATGTTACTGTAGCTATACCCAATAATATTTAAACATGGTTCTTCCTTGAATATAAATTCCAGCACAGCGTTAAAACAACCCAAAATGAAATGACCTCTTACAATATATTATTCTGTACTATTAACTCTGTTATAAAGCTACATATGAAAATGTATCTGTTCAATAAAACACATTACTCACCTGTTAAGTAATAAAAATACCACCGCTTGCAGTATTCCAAATCCCTCGGTTCTCATCATCTCAAGCCAAGCCACTGTTGATTCTGGTTTTATTACGAGCTCTGTCGTGCTCTCTTTTTGCAAACAAACTCTCCTCAGTTTGCATTTTTTTAAGGTTTGATATTTAGCTGCTCCATGTCAAACTTTGTCGCTCGTGACAACTAATCCACACCATGCAGGCGCCAAAGTAGCTGAAGCAAATTTTATAACTTAAAACTTAATAGTGAATCAGGGTAACATCAAAATATGTTTTGGAAAGAGGATTGATGATGTATTGACTCATTATTTAAATTTTGTTCATTTTGAACAACAACAAAAACATTTCATAGTGTTTCATTTAAACTGTAAAGTTAGGAATGAGGAAGTCGAAATTATTCTGTAGTAATCGACAGCATGTCACAATGACTACATAACTTAGAAAAGTGTAAAACAAACAAAAAAGTGTAGAAATGTACAATAATGCAATGGAAATATATGGACTGAGACATAAAAAAAACAATTATACAGTACTTTAACTGCATGTAAAACATTTTTTTATTTTGAGCTATAAAGTTTTTGAAAACAGAGACAACTAAAAAAGGCCTTTTACAGGCCTTTTATGAGAATAAAAAGTCAAATTTTTAAGAATGAAGTCATAGCATTATGAGATTTAAGTCAGTGTTATTGGATTATAGTCATCATATTATGAGAATAAAGTCATAAGGAAAGCAACATCAAAGTGAAGTGGAGTCGACCACCGATTGCTATTTCAGACTTGCACAAAAGAGGCAATTTCCTGAATGTCTGATTCTTTCTTCAGAATAAATTCGATTTCCTACATAACTGCTGCAGTGTCCTTATATTACTGATAACTTGGTGCTGATGTTGCAAAAGACCAATGATTTCTTTGCTGGTAAATCCTACAGTGTGATTTAACTAAATGCACCACATCCATTTCTTCAATTAATCTGTCTGCACACTATTTCTATTGTAGTCTTTTCTCAATATATTTCTACTTTATTATTTACACAATATTATTTTAACTTTTATGTTTTTATTCTCATAACATTATGACTTTAAAAAACACGTGTTCATTGCAACAGGTGTGTCAGTGTTTCCCATTGGACTGGGTAACCAATATGACCAAACTGAACTGAGCACGCTCACGGGTCCACACGCTGAGGACAACATCATTCGGCTGAGCAGCACAGAGTACCTGCTCGCCATGGCTGCACTCGACCAATCGTTCACCGACAAACTCTGCAGGGGTGAGACTCAAGTGTACACACTCACACACACATAACACAGTAAAACAGGACTGATGAAGCATTTTGATTTTAATGATGATGATGATGTCCCTCAGCGGGTCCTCCTGGAGTGTGTGTGGATGATGAAGGGAATGAACGGAAGGTGAGCTGTTTTTAGTAGGATGCTAAATTCCCTTCATGCCATCAGACTTCCATTAAAGAACTAAACTTTCGGAACATCTGCTTCTAATGTTCTTCCTGATGCAGGCTTTCCGGGAACTCTAATCCAATCCATTTCACTGGATCTTAAGATCCATAATCTCTTTCACTGGATCAGGCATTCCTGGCCAATAACTTCATCCCTCAGAAACCTTTTGAAAGTTGAGCTGCTCATTAACCAGATGAGATCATTAGATCTTTTAGGCCAGAAACATATTCTATGCAAATACACAAACATGAATGCTTGGCCAATGCATTACAAGCTTGCATGATGAATATGCATTTTTGGGTGACAATGGCAGTAGCTAGTCACTGAACTCTAGGGGGCGATAGAGTTAAGATTGAAATGTTTGTACCATTAAAACAGGATGTGGTGATTTTCAGATAGTTAGTTATAAATGTTATCAATTGAACTGACTTGCACATCAGGAGAGTCTCTTCAAACTGTTGCTCTGCCGTGGCAAAATGACCAATGATAATGAGAAAAATTACCATAGAATTTATGCTAATGCCCCCTATTGCGCCACATTTAGCAATGCAATTCGCTGTGTTTGTGTTTATTACTTGCATAGTATGTTTTGTTTATCTAGGGCTGCACAATTTGGGGTAAAAAATTAATTGTGATTATATAAAAATATGACTATAAAATAATACAAATAATTGTATTGTGCAATCATTATTTTTATAATTATGATTATTATCACTAAATTAAATCACTAAACTTTTGTAACATTTCACAGTAAAAATATTTAAGAATTTAATTTATATATCTATATATATATATATATATATATATATATATATATATATATATATATATATATATATATATATATATTCATTTATTTTACAGTACAACTACAAAATTAAAATACATATATTTATGGATGCTTTAATTTTTTAAACATTAAATCATCAACCTTTTATTTTGGTGAAAAAGCACAGGGATAAGGGCCCTTAAAGATTCTCTTTTGTTGACAACAGTTGGTTTATAAATGTTTCTCTTTACAAGTTTGGGAAGATGGTTGGCGCATGTTGCATTTCCAAGAGCAGATACAGAGATGAGTTTGTGCGGAACTGCATTTACTGCTACCAGAGTCTTTCTAAGACATAGAAAAAACTGGATTATGAACTTGTGTAAAAAAAAACACAGTGCCACACTTCACTCTGAAACATGCAGCACAATATTTATTTAAGTCAGTCACAGTAACTAAGCCATATAGCGATCGTGGTTTTATTTCAATTATTCGTGTAGCACCTGCAGACTAACAAAGGCTCCTGAAGTTCTGGTTTGTGCATGTAATTGTGCAATAACTATTCTGACTATTTCCATCCATTAGCCTGGTGAGACATGGATGTTGTCAGACGGCTGTCACTCGGTGCTGTGCAACCCATCAGGCACAGTGACGGTGCAGAGCCACCGCATCAACTGTGAGAAGATGGAGCCTCCCGTCTGCAAAAACAGCCTCCCGGCCCTCCGCTACAATCACACCTGCGGCTGTTCCTGGACCTGCCCTTGTATGAACACACACATGTATTTTTCACATATTTTACATTTGCAGCACCTCTCATTCCAGTCTGTCAGTAACACTCTGGGCCCTATCATACACCTGGTGCAATGCAGCACCAGGTGCGACGCAAGTGTTTTCTGCAATTTTCAGTCCGACACAATTATCATTTTTATATCCTGTGCCACGTTGTTTAAATAGCAAATGAATTTTCGCCCATTTGTGAGCCCATGGGCGGTGTGCTGACTCATCTAGTTGAATGTATCTATATTCCGACCATGTAAAAGCGAACCCTCCATGGTGCAAGCACAACTGGCTTTTAAAGGGAATGGGAGATGAGACTCTGTTTAATTATTTGCACATTACGCTAAAAACACACCTATTACTCATTAAGAGAATTGGGACAACCCTTTTAGACCATGTGGCTGGTGTGCCGACCCCTAAATTATAAATTAATACATTTACATAATACATTTTAATACAGTTTGTGCATACATTTTTTTTTTAATGTATGGAAATGCACATACTGTAAACTTGTAACTTGAACATGCTTATTTTCTTTCCTCAGGTAGTTGCATGGGTAGCTCCACAAGCCATGTTGTGTCATTTTCCGGTGCGGCTCTGAAGCTAAGAGCCGCTTGCTCCTATTTGGTGCTTCGCACAGGAGGGGCGGAGCTAGTGTTACATACGGCTGCCTGTCAAAGCTCACCCAATCAGATCTGCATGAAGAGCCTGGAGCTGAGGGAGGGCGGGATGAGTGTTGTGCTACAGGATGACATGAAGGTAGAGGCACTGAAAAAGCATGCAAAGTGAAACAGCTTACCAAGTTAGCAGATAGTCAACATTTTCTCTTTATTTCAGGTGACTGTGGGCGGTGTGTTAACCCCAGTCCCTTTCAGAATCGAGGGAGTGACTGTGACACAAATTGGTGCAATACTACACCAGCTGAGATCAGAGCAGCATGGTTTCACACTCACCTTCACTCCCCACAGCAATGAGTTCATGATCAATGTGGACATCTCCATGAAACCCAACACCACTGGCTTATGTGGTAAACAACATAAACAGTTCCTTTAAAGGGATAGTTCACCCTAAAATGAAAATGTGACATTTATCTGCTTACCCCCCAGGGCATCCAAGATGTAGGTGTGTTTGTTTCTTCAGTAGAACACAAATGAAGATTTTTAACTCCAACCGTTGCACTGTGCTAGTCATATAATGCATGTTAATGTTTTTCTATGAGAGCCACTATGAGAGTAAAAAATACATATACAATATATATATATATATATATATATATATATATATATATATATATATATATATATATATATATACGAATCCATATTAAAGGGGGGGTGAAATGCTGTTTCATGCATACTGATCTTTTTACACTGTTAAAGACTTGGAATCCCATACTAAACATAGACAAAGTTTCAAAAGTTAAGGTGGATGTTTGATGGGAGTATTTCTTTGTCAAAAATACTACTTCCGGTTAGTCATAAGTTTCGGCAAGTTTTTTGAGATCATGCGTCCCCTTTGACATTAATGGGGGCGGAATTTCCTTGTATGGGCCTTACGGACAATTCTACCGGAAGCGCGTGAGAGAGAGAGAGGGAGAGAGCGAAAGTAACAGGCTACGCCCATCAAAGCGCTGGCTTGTAGGATGCTGGACAGGTGATGTGCACAATTACAATGTCACCAAAAAAGTGCGTTTTTGGTTGCCAGACCAAGACAGTCCTGCACAGATTCCCCAAAAACCCCGCGTTAAGGCAACAGTGGATGTAATTTGCTTTTCCGGATCAGCAACTGAGTTTATATCTGTTCGCTGCATTTCGGTGCCGACTGTTTCATAAACAAGGCCCAGCTCGACGTCGGATTTTCCCGATCGCCTAATGCTGAATGATGGAGCAGTCCCAACGTTAGAACCGCAGGCGGTGAGTGAGACTGCTTCAAATGTCTGTGTTTTTGCCTATGCTCATCAAGTAGCCCAAACATGATCACGTATAGTTAATTGATCAATGGAGCATGCGATGTGTAGTGCGTGTACATTTGTTTAGCTGGCCACTATATGTGTAACTTTATGTTTGTGTATTGTAAAAGCACTCCAAACAACAATACACAAAGAGGGGGGAAATATGTTGAACTAAATAAGCACGCTTCTTCATTCAAATGCGCTACTATTCCGTGTCTTTCTATGTAAACACTAACTTAACCTGCCGTGCAAAACCAGTCCGCTTACTGTCTACACAAACCACGCGTAAACACACAAACACACGTGCACAACTGCACTTCCCACATGTACACCTTCAAAGACAAAAATACGACGATATAATTCAAGTATAAATATGTAAATAACACAAGCCGCTAAGCATATTATATAGTTAGTGTATAACTTGTACCACATAGAGACGTCCTGCTCTAGTCGTTTTTGCTGCTGCTCCTGTTCAACTGCAGCCTCTGGGTCTGATTCCGGATCATAGATGTATGGCTGTATCTGATTAAAAGCCATATTTTTATTTTGAATAAAGTTTTTTTCCCGCTGTTAGGGATGACACAGCTTTACGACACACTCGACTCAACACAATAGCAGCAGCGAGCACACGTCATTATTTAGCTCCGCTCACACGATACGCCCCCACCCGCTCGGCTTTTTTCGGAAAGACTCGGAACAGCGCATCTTTCTTATATAATTATAAAAAAAATAAAGACTTTTCGGAGATATGCAGGATGCAATGCTACTCTATAGGTACTCAAGATTGACATGACACTGACTGAAACTGAGTGTTTCACCCCCCCTTTAAACCCTGTGGCTCGTGGCGAACCATTGATGTCTTAAGACACGAAATGATTTCTTTTCTGTGAGAAACCGTATTTATGTTTTTTTTAGGGCCGGGACTTTAACGCGTTAATTAAGATTAATTACGCAAAAAAGAAATAACATAATATTAACCACACTTATTTTTGCACCGCGGAACCTTTTTTCAATGAATGAGTTTCGACGGACCGATTATACTGGAACACCAACTAGCGTTCACGAGTCACGACAACAACAAACCAGTGAACATGAACGAAGAAGCTGATGAGACTGCTTTGCTTGGCCCCCTGTGGATGGGAAATTTTGTTTTAAAAAACGAAAGGAAGGAAGCGTCGACAAGAGCATGGTTGTGTGCAAGCTATACAACAAGGAATTTGCGTATCACCGCAGCACATTGAGCCTCAAATATCACAAATATGCTTTTGCTACACTTAATGGCAAACATTGCGCTGGTCTGCTGGACTGAAATAAATAAACAATATTTTGTTAATTAAGCTTATGTATTCAATCATTATTCAATGGTAAAATCCATGTGAAAAATTACTTCTCACTGTTCTTAGGTCAAATATTTATTTGCAATTAAAATGCGATTAATTTAGATTAATTAATTACAAAGCCTCTAATTAATTAGATAAAAATTTTTAATCAAGTCTCGGCCCTAGTTATTTTTTTACCTCATATCAGACATATTTTTGCCTCATCTCATCTAGTATTTCCATGCCATTACTTCTGTCGAATAAGGCCAAAATCGGCGCGATCATATAAATATATTTAGATTCCTCATTACTGTCATTAGTCCCGGTCGAATGAGGCATCTATGTCAATATATTTATGATCGCGCCAGGATTTTGACCTTATTCAATGGAAGTAATGGCGCTGGGGAATACTAGATAAGATTCGTCTGATATGAGGTAACAAAATAACAAAAACTGTTCGGTTTCTCACACAAACGATCGTTTTGTGTCTTAGACATACAAACCCATATTAAACCTTGTGACACTTGGCGACACATTGATGTCCTAATACACAAAACAATAATTTTGTGTCTTAAGACATCAATGTGTTGCCACGTGCCACAGGGTTTAATATGGATTTGTATGTCTATGTGTTTTTTACTCTCATAGAAATACACCCCATTGACATGCATTATACGAGCAAAGGTTGGAGTTAAAAATCTTCATTTGTGTTCTACTGAAGAAACAAACACAACTACATCTTGGATGCCCTGGACGTAAGCAGATAAACATAAAAAAAATATATTTTAGGGTGAACCATCCCTTTAAGCTTACGTCTGAAATTGTTTAGCTTGTGAGAGTATTACTGCTTTTTAGAGTATTACTTTGAGTCCCCTGTATCAATGTTCTGTGGTGTTCAAAATTAATTTTCAAATGCCAGTTCAGTTCCTGAAAGTGATTTGAGGTAGAATTCAGGATGCAAAAGTGTAAAATTCTATTTTAAAGAAGAATTATGAAATGGTTATATGAAATGAAATTCAGACATATAATTACTCTGTGGGTTTTAACATTTGTTAACACATTTTTTGTATTTATTCATAATTCATGAACAAATGGAGTATCCCTATCAGATGTTATTAATAATTTAATGCTATCTATAGAAATTTGTATTTAGTTTAATAGTTAGAAAGTTTAACAGTTAATTCATTTATTTAGATTGATAGAAATTCTCTCTCTCTCTCTCTCTCTCTCTCTCTCTCTCTCTCTCTCTCTCTCTCTCTCTCTCTCTCTCTCTCTCTCTCTCTATATATATATATATATATATATATATATATATATATATAAACAAACAAAACAGATTTAAATTTTAATCATATAATTTATCTAAAAGTAAAATTGACCTTCCTCAAAATTCTATATATATTCATTACATATACAGTGTACATATACTGTTATTACACATTATACATATAATGTTTTGTTTGTTTTTCTTTCAAATAAGTTGAATACAAAGTAAAATGTAATCAGTTGATAAAATATATAGCAGGAAATAAATTGATCAGTCCAAATTAACATTTTGTTGCAAATTGCAGTTCCTCTTCTTGTCAATCTTATTCAAAGTCCAGTTCAACAACCTATGGTGTGTTTAAAGTACATACAGTAACTTGTCCATCTCTCTTTCAGGTTCCTGCTCTAATGATCCAACAGGTCTAGTGTTATCTGACGGAAGTGTGACCACAGACCCTGACGTGTACCTGAAGGGATGGGCTCTGGGCGAGTGTGTCCGGCACCAGGAGGTTGTGTCGTGTGCTGTAGGCGGGGCGGAGGGCTGCGATGTGTTAAGTTCTGAGGTGTTTGGCCGCTGTCACGCGCTGGTCCCTCCGCAGGACTATGTGCAGATCTGTCAGAGTGTGGCCTGCCAGCCTAATGCGGTGTGCGACCTTGTTACCGCCTACAGCACAGTGTGCCGTCAACAGGGAGTGTGTGTGGACTGGAGGACGCCCACCCTCTGCCGTGAGTTTTCTGTGATTAATAAGTCATGAAGTGAAGCGTATGAGGACCCTCTCAGATCAGCGGCTCTAGGCCTGTGAGATAGTGGTACTTTGATCAGTGTGCCTGAAAAAGAGGATTATACGAGGTCTGTGTGCAGTAATGAAAGTCTTAAGCTTGAAAGAAAGTTAATGTGGGAGCTATACAACTAGTGGCTTGTATTAAAGAAACCGATTCCCCCAAAAATGAATAAACCACCCTCATGTTGTTCAAAACCGGTATTCTGTTATGATCACGAACAAACCTTTTAACCAAACTCTAAAAAAGATAATAAAAAACATAAAAATATAATCTTGTTGAGCTATTGTCTTTTGAAGTCATACCATAGCTTTGTTTGATTTTTTTTATTAGATTTTTTTTTTGTCATTAATTACTGATATCTGATAATCTTCACCCCTCTGGCAGAGTTGTAATTTATTTAAAAAGATTTTTTAAAATAGTATTTTTTTTTAAATACTATTTAAAAAATTATTTTTAAATAAATTAATATTTTTTGTTTGTTTCACATAATATAATTAATCATAAGACTTATTGTACAACTCCTATGGAAAACTTTTCTGGAGTTTTTTGTTGTTGTTATTTTTGTCTCTGTGAATTGTTTGGCAAGAGTCAGATGACATTTTTGTGTGTGAAATGTGACAGTTTCGTGTTCCATAAAAAAAAAAACAGCATACGTTTTGAACAACATGAAGATGAGTAAATAATGATCGTAATTTGAGACTTTATGTTGCAACAACTCATCAGTGTACATTATTCTAAAAAGGTCTTCATAATTTTTTTTTATAACTTCACCTCTTTTCCTCCAATTTTCCTTAGTACTGACTGAAACAAGTCACACATGTGGGGGAAAAAGATATTAAACAATGATATAAACATTGTCCAGATGGACAAAATCAAGTCCCATCCCACAATATTTCCTACTGTTCTCTTTTTCACTCTGAAATGTTGTATAACATAATTAAATATGTTGTGAACTGCATTTCATATTGTTAATAATTTTGTGTTTGACACTTAATAGAGAAGTGTCAAATACATGAATTTTACATGTATTTTTTTCTGTGTGTGTAGCCATGTCATGCTCAAACTCTATGGAATACACTGCCTGTCGAACGGGATGTTTGGAGCAGTGCGGCCAAAGCCAGTTCAGTCCTGGTGACATGATGGGTGATGGTTTAATGAATGGCAATGGATCGCTGTGCTTGAACACTCCCACAGAGGGCTGTTTCTGCCCTGAAGGGTCCGTGTTGATGGGAGATAAGTGTGTGGGCAAAGAGGCCTGCAGTCAGTGTGTGGACCACCATGGGAAAACCTATCAGGTATATTCATTTTACCATTTATTAAACATTAGTGCCTTTTATGATATTGCTATTGCCACCTTTATACAACCAATAAGCCTTTGTCAGATCTGTGGTATAGCATACAACAGCCTCATGATCTTGGTGTGTTTCAGTTTATGGAAAGCTGGAATCCTGAGGACAACCCCTGTCTTCTGTGTGTGTGTCTGGATCAGCAGCGCATTAACTGCACTGCTTTACCCTGCAGCAATGCTAAAGGTAAAGACACAATGTGTATATATTCACCCTCACTGTCACTCTCGTCCACTACACGATTAACAGCCCCATTTCTTGAAGTGATTTCTCAATGTGTGTTGTCATGGCAACTGTTGCTGTGCTACAGCCCCAGAGTGCGGACAATGTGAGGTTCTCCAGGAGAAGATGGGATCCAAGTGCTGCCCTGAATATGAGTGTGGTGAGCTGATAATACACACAGAACAGAAGAGAATCCAGATACAGTATGTGTATATATATATATATATATATATATATATATATATATATATATATATATATATATATATATATATTAGAACTTTGAGATTTTCACTTTGAGATTTTTTTATAATTAGCACTTTGAGATTTTCTTTAAAATGTAAAGTGCTTTATAAATAAAATGTATTATTATTATATTTATATATATATATATAAATAATTCAACTGTATATACTGTACATTTGTTCTATTAGTGTTATGTTTCTCAATATATATATATGGAAAGAGACATAACACGCATAATACATTTATAGTGTATACAGTTGAATTAAAGAGAACAGTAAAAAATTCTACCCTAAAAACTATAATTCTACAATACAAGTCATTTTTCACAGTGCTGTTTGCACAAAATACACACAGTTTACACTAACATATGTTTTGCACAGTATATCCCGGAGGTGGACAAAGTACACAACTTCATTACTTGAGTAAAAGTAACAGTACTACTGGTCGAATATTACTCCGTTACAAGTAAAAGTTGTAAAAACAGATTTTTTTCTTAAGTAAAAGTACAGAAGTATTTGTTTATAAAAGTACTTAAGTATCAAAAGTAAATTTCCTTTATGTCAACACATTATTTTGTATTATTGTTGTATAAATACACACTATGCTAGCCTACGACTAACTTAACCTAATTTAAATACTTGTATGAAGTTACAAAGCTCTTTACAAAGCTGCTATCACTTTAAGGCTGAAAACATCTGATATTCTCCCAACTGTTTATCTTCACTTAAGATATAATCAGCTTTGTTTATGTGAAAAAAATCTCGAAAAAAATTAACATTTTGACATCCGTCTTCTTCCATTTTGCTATAAACTATAAATCAGTGCTCAAAAAATCCTGTGAAATCATTGAACTTCACGTGACCCTACAAGAGTGATTCCTGAAAGGCTTTCTGCAAAAAAAACCAAACACCTTTTAAAGAAGAAAAAAAATAATCCACTGACTTTCAAAGCTACTACAGAAATGACTTTCGACTTTGAGGACCTTGATAGAAATGTAGTGGAGTAAAAACTTCTTCAGAAAAAATAATACTCAAGTAAAGTACAGATACTCAAAAAGTGTACTTAAGTACAGTACTCAAGTAAATGTACTTAGTTACTGTCCTCCATCAACACTAGATGTTGGTAAAAGTATTTTTTTTAAATTTGTGTAAATAATTTAATATAGCCACCAACATTCTAATATCAACAAATACAGCTAAATACTAATATCAATATCTAATATGGCCCCGATATATTGTGCATCTCTAGTACCCAATATATATATGGGCATGCTATTTCTCTAATTCTTTCATATTTATTATACATGCAATTGGTAAGCACGCATATTAGTTTAGAGATTGGAGCATTTACACTTTTAACATTTATTTAATCACACAGGTGTAGATCAAATGTAGAATGCAAGTAAGTGTAAATTGTAGATCTTTACTTTGTTATATTATTATAGTTATATCATTTCCCTTATACAGTCTTATAAATCTTAACCTTAAGTCTTCATGGATATATTACACTTTCACTACCCATATACTCTCAGGTATGATGACATCTAATAGCAAATTGGCAATACTAAAATAATGTGTTGTGATGTACTGTGTGTGTTTGTAGTGTGTGATGCAAACTGTAAGCGGTCAGATCCCCCTCTCTGTGATCATGGTCTCAGTGTCGTCCTCACAAACCCTGGAGATTGTCTGCCAGTTTACCAGTGTGGTGAGAGCTCATATACACACATACTCCAGTTCGTTTCACATAGATGGTTTTCAATCTCGTAGACATTATCTCTTTCACCGCCTTCTCTCAGTTTGTAAAAAGGATCAGTGTCCTGTGACAACAAAACCATCCTGCCCCGCACACAAGAAGCTGTCTGTCAAACCGTCAGAGTGCTGCGATTCGTATGAATGCGTGTGCGACTGCCAGAACATCACCCGCACATGCCCTCCAGGTTACATCACGAATACCAACACCAACGATTGCAACTGCATAGAGGTCACCTGCACGCCTGATAAGGTTGGCACGCTTTGCGCTCTCGCTGCTCATGTGTTATTTGCTTGCCCTTGCAGCTCCATGCCCTGATGAGTGTACTCTGCAATCAGCATGTGATGGACTATTTATATGTGCAGGTGTGTGTGGTGGACGCTGTGGTGTACCAGGTGGGCAGCAGGTGGGATGAGAAGTGTAAAACCTGTGCCTGCACGGAGCAAACAGACAGACAGACTGGCCTTCACATCGCTCAGTGTGTGGACCCTGTCTGCAACCAGATCTGTCCTCTGGTGCGTCCTACACAATTTCGTTTCTGTCTTTAAGTTTGAATAATATTCGCTTTGTATGGATTTCATTCAATTTTATGAACTTTGAATATATTAAAATGATTTTGTTTTAGGGTCTACTAGAATATGTTTTCATGCTTGAAAGAAAAAAAACAAAACAAAAATGTGTATACATATTTTACACATACTTAATACATGCTGCACCACTGTCTGTCGGTAACACTTTGTTTAGTTCCTCTATCTATGGAGCCTCCACCTTCCAAAAAGAGAAAGTTGCTCTGATTGTTCGGCTGGACCAGTGAGTTGTGATTGGGCAACCAGTTTGAGAAAAATATCACGCCCTTACAATAACCGCAAGTTTCAACAAACCACTAATACAACTCAACCAGGCCTCGCACCTTTTTTCCGTATGTTTTTGCCATGAATTATTGAAAGAATCAAGGTTTTAATATTGTTTATATGTCTATGTGGTGTTTTTTAATATGCTTTAAGACAAACCATGTGCAAATTCATCAGTCAACACCATTGCTGCTGAATGTTTTCTCATTAAAACTGCATGTACCAAAGACAGCCGCAAAAACACGGTTTGAAACTGCCCCTCTCTCCTACCGTCACAAACTTGTAACCAATCCCATCGGCTTTTATTTAATTCTGAATGGATTATATACAAGCGGCAACTTCCCCCAGTTTCTGCTGAAGCCAATCCGGAAGTAATTTAAACTGCAATTCCTCGACTGGCCACTAGGAACAGGCTCCAGAAGGGAACAGAATCTCATTGACTTCTATGTTAAAATTCCCAACTTTACAGCAGAAAAAACATTTTTACAGCCTGGTACAAATTGTGGTTTTGGCCTATACAGCTAATTTTGCCCTTCATGACAACTGTGAGGGGAGTGAATTTTTTATAACTCATTCGTTTAAATTAAGCCTTAAAGTTCTGCATAATTATGGGGCGTGGCCACTTTAATTGACAGGTGAATAGCCATTTATCCGCTGTCTGTTAGCCATTGCATCACCTCAGCTCCGCCCACATCCCGCCTCTTTGACCATTTTCTGTTATCCGGTCGTGACACGCAATGAGGATGCTGCCAAGATGGCAACGGCCAGCTCATCTCTACTAAGGGTGTCCCCGACTAAGGATTTACACATTCGAATCAGAATTGTCGAATCTTTCTATGGTCGACCGATAGTCGAATCATCTATGTGTGTGTGAATGGGTTGGGAGGGGCATGACACTAGTCAGCAGGAGGGTAAAACTATTTGTATTTTTCTTTGCACACTGCACACAGCAACAACTTTTAATGAAGCGATCAAAAATGCCTGCCGACAAAACTGACAGACGAACTGACAATGGCTTTCTTATTTAGGTTTAAATAAAAGGTATGTGGTGGATAAACATTCGTAATCCGTTTTTTCGAAACATGTTAAAGCTGCGATCGAAATACAGAACATCACACAAATATATAGAAGAACACTTTTAATAAATAAGCCTTAAAAAAATACCTGCCTAGAGAGGAAAAGAACACTTTGAGTGCGTTTACATGCACGTTCTTAAGCCGATTTCGTCGCACACCAGACGTGAAGCTCAGTGCCACGTCTCAGGTATCTCTCACCACCACCAGACGTGCACATTACACGCAAGCTCATTTTTTAATCGACTTCTGACAGAAGAGCTGCACGATGAGTGTATCTTGTAGCACAGGGTGAAATCAGTATGTACATTGACGATTTGAGGGAAATATAATATGAATTTAATATAAAACCTTGAAATGGCGGTCTGTGGCTCCACCGCGGACAGGCACCGAATGCCGCCACCGGTGTGTGTACACTCATTGAATGTGTTCGAATTTGAAAGGCACAGCGCTGAGCTTCGCTTTGCGGTGCGAAGCAGAGCGCCCTTAAAGGGGTCGCACATCGGACGCGAAGCTCAGCGCCGCGCTACGTCTTCAAAAAATTTGAGCACCCCCATATTGCCAAAATGGTATGATCCTCATTTCATAACACCTGCGAAGATTTGACTGTGAGATTGGTGGTTGAATCCGTCTCCGCATATCGATGCATCAAATCTTCGACTATTCGGGGTCACCCCTAGTCTCTACTTTATGCTTCAAAACTGCCTTTCAGAATCCTATGGGTGACATCACGGACACTACGTCCATATTATTTTATAATCTATGATTATATATAGCATAGAAAGCACGCAAAGACCTCTCCCTTTACAATTTCTCACCCCTTTGCGATCTCACAAAGTTTCGTTATATTCAATGAAGATGTCCACTCTGCACAATGAATCTCTAATTTACTTTGTGACATTCGCAAGCATTCAGAATTTGGGACTAAACAAAAACTACAGTGAGTGGATTCTGACTAAATTAAACACCCCTGATTGGTTACTGCATTCAAAAAATCAACAAACATGTCTGTGATTGGCTACATTGCTCACCGCTGCAGAAACACATTGTAAAGAGAAATATTTGACATTCTCCAGAGCGCAAACACAAATACATACTAGAGCATTCACCAAATCTGTTCGGTTATATATTATATTATTGCAAGGGTGTAGAGTTACATTCAAGCTGTTTTAAGGCATGAAGAAATTATTTTCACAGGAAGAAAATGCTTTAATATGTCATTGTGATCATCAAAGATGACTTTAAAGGGATACAATTATTAACTGCGGGGGGACTTTAAATGAGGGATATTGTGATGTGTTCGTTCCCTGAAGAAAACTCAAAGACTATAATCGAGGCGTTTCAAGGCTGTTCAGAAACATAGCTTATTGATTTAGAGAATAACTCCCTTTGGAGTGACTTTGTGCTTTGTAACTTCACCGACATTTTTTATGCTCAAACAGCAACATTACCGGTACACACTAAAGAAAAATAATAATAGGTCCTTTTTTAAAAGACAACATGTATCAAAATTTACAGTGCATTTAACTTTTGTATTGTGACATACTGTATGAATATTCACATGGGCTTGATTTAATTAATTTCAGGCTATAATATTATATGTAATTTTTTCTAAGGCATCCATTAATATTACTCATTCTCCTAACCTCAAGTATTACATTTGTCTGTACTCATGCAGCATTGAATGAAACTAACGTCCCTAAAAAGTCATGATGAAATGAAAGTAGTGATGGATCTTTTCTTCTGTATTGTGCATCCGAGTGAAATCGCAATGGGTTATCCGAAAATAATAAGAAAAGGAAAAAAAGGGCAGGGACTTGGTTCTATACACCAGTTTTTGATTGGATTTTGAGATGTGGGCTTGTACTCAAAAATGGATGTGAGAAGTCTAGTTTTACTAGAAGATTAACCCCACCCCTCAAAAAACATATCGATGTAAGAATACACAGTAAGATCAAAACAGTGCATTTAGAAAATACAACTTTAATAAATGCCAGTCAACTTGGTGAATATCTTGGTAACAACCCAGACAGTGATTTCCAGTCATGAAAAAAATCAAAATGTTATGCTTAAGTAACATATTTCAAATCAAAAATAAAATCTTGCTACAATAGTATTGTACTGCTTTTAAATCACACAAAATACTATAATTCTCAGACTGGTCCAGCTAATGCATATGCACATTTAAAGTAACCACCGTTTCTTACATACAGTTTCTTTAAGCTGTCTATCATGTGTGTTGGAGAGTTATTTTGAATCTAAGTGTGCTTAAATATATTAATTTAAAGATGAAAAGAATGATTCAATAATAAAATGAGATAAGCTTTCTCGTCCAAAAAAAGGATTTGGGTCATTTTGACCTGCGAGGAAAGGATTTGTTGCAGGATGTAAAGGAAAACCATTATTACATTCTGATGAAACAAAATGAAACCAAATACGTTTTCCCATACAATAACATGCAGTGATGAATCATGCACAGTAAGTCTACAGATATTTATAGCAAAGTAAAAATGATTTCCAATTGATTTTGTATATGTAGGGAACCACATACTCTCATTCAGAAGACGAGTGCTGTGGCCACTGCCGTAAATCCAGCTGCGTGGAAGGAGGCCATTTAAGACAGGCGAGTATTTATCTTTTTCCTTCTACTCTCTGTTTGGGTTTGAATGTGATAAGATCTGAAATAAATTCTCTTTGACTTCACATGTGTGCAGGTCGGGGAGCAGTGGGTGTCTCCAAACAACAGATGTGTGTGGAGCGAATGCGTACAGGTCAATGAGGAAGTGTTCATCCAGCATACAAACGCGTCCTGCCATCTCATGGACACGCCAAGCTGTCCACTGGGCACAGAGCTCCAGTGCAATACAGCAGATGACTGCTGCCCGACCTGTCACTGCGGTACAAACAGCCTGTCTTCCACACACAAACGAACACAGTCCAAAATGAACTTACCTTTAATGCCACACCTGGGGCCTGTACCATGATGGTATTTTAACAAACTCAGGGTTACAGGATAAGTTTTGAGTTGACAAAACCAAACCAAGAAGAAAAGTGCTGTCTATGAAAGGGGACAACTGCAAGTAAAATCTTATATATGTCCAATGCAAGTAAAAGTTATGAAGTTAGTTTAGTTGATATCTCAAGAGAATGGAACATTTAAGCTCACATGTAGTAAGTTTATAGCTTTATTTTGCTTATATTGGTCTTAAAGCTTATTTGTATGACCTTTATATAGGCTATTTATATTAATTTTAACAAAGTGCCTATTGATGATTGATTAACTAAAATGATACATGATATTTCATTGATTAAGGGTATAATAATTACATAAATTATGTTGAAGTCATTCATAATTATTGTTATTATAAATAAGCATTGTTAAAATCCAGGTGCTTTAGTCTTTAAAAACAATTTGCTATGTCTTCACCTTTAATTTGGAGTATAAACAGGGGAGTGATTTATTGCATCAGAGGTGTGTCACTTTGCTCACAGCTGATTGATCGAATTTCAGCTTGAGATCTCTTATCCAGTAGCCTGGTTAAAACCAGACCATTCTCAGTAGTAACTGAGTTATGGTCTGGCAAAAATTCCTGCTGTAGTCCAAACCGGCCGTTCGCTGTAGGCTTTGAAAGGGAACTTCTGTTAAATAAAATATCTTGCTTGGCATTGAACTTTGTGCTTTATAATTTTACAGGTATTATTTATGCTCTAACAGAAACATTACAGACTAACTAAAGTTTGAAAGATGGAATCGCGAAGAACGGGACCTTTAAAATAAAACTTCTTAATATTAGTTTTTTTATATATTAAGTGCATTCATTTACTTTCCAAATCCAATTTTATTCCCATTTTTTGTTTGAAGTGTAATTTTTTTGACCTTGCATACATATACGGCTTGTTCGTTGCTGCTCTCTGCGATTTCTTTCCTTTCTTTAGATGTTAATGCTTTTTTCCCTCTCTGCAGTTCCAATGGATGCCTGCGTGCTGAATCAAACTGTTATTGCGGTAAAGACGTTGAGTTAACATACAGAATACTAATGTGCCGTGTGCAGATGTCTTGGTGCATAACAGATTGACTTTGGGGTGTCTTGCTCTGTGTGTGTGAGTAGGCTGGAGAGCGAGTGATGGTGGATGTGTGCACACACTGCGAGTGTGTGGGAGATAAGAGGAGTTATCGGCTCTCTTGCAGGAAGATGAGCTGTTCCCCCTGCTCAGAGGTAATACCCTCACTCTGGAGATTATTAAAGGGATAGTTCACCCAGAAAAATGGCAATTCTGTCATCATTTACTCGCCCTCATGTCGTTCAAAACCTGCATGGCTTTCTTTCTGCCATGGAGCACAAAAGCAGATGTTTTTCACATGCTTGGAGAGCATAATTGGAAAAAAAAGAAAGTCTCTTAATGTAAATCTCATTCACCGGGTTTAATTTCAGCAAACCCAAATGCCATATTCCTTGTGTGTCATGATGTGTCACATCTGAATATGCAAATAAGATGAGAGAGTTTTTCAATTTGAAAGGTTTTAAAATGACACAAGGATGAGTAAATGATGGCAGAATCTTAATTTTAAAGTAAATGGAGCTTTAAAATGACCGTAAGCCCTAAATATATGAGTACAGTCATATGTGTTGTTTTGTTTTGTAGGGATATACAATGGAGCCAATACCTAATGCTTGCTGCGGTCGCTGTGTACCAACTTCTTGTAGCATCCGACGACCTGATGGACAGCTGGTCACTCTGAAAGTAAGTGAAAGTCACAAACTTTAGTCAGTATAGTCAGTTTAGAAGACACAGATTTGAATCTCGTCAATTAGTACCTCTGCGTGCCAATGAAACTGTTTAGCCATCTTAAGATGGGCACTTTGAAATAATTGTTTTATACATTTCAAAGTCACCCGTGAAATATATACACTACTGGTTATTTTATTCATTTATTTTTCATCAAATACCCATTAAATTGCTCAAAAGTTACAAAATATATCTACAAATATAGGCTGAACTTGCTATTCATCAAATAATACTAATAAAAGTTACAAAATACAAATATATTAACTGTTTTGAACATAATAATAAGAAGATAATAATAAGAAATGTTTCTTTAGCAGCAAATCAGCAAATTAGAATGATGTCTGAAGGATCATGTGACTGGAGTAATTATGAAGAAAATTCAGCATAATTATATTTTAAAATATTATAGTTTTACTGTATTTTTGGTTTAATAACTATAGGCTTGGTGAGACTTCTTTCAACTCATTAAACAAATATATAAAGCAATTGTTTATGAATAACTGAAGAAAACTACATGATATTAAACCAAACCAGAAAGTGAAGTGACTGGCAGGCTAATAAAAAAACACTTTTAATGCTTGATGAGTCGAATGCTTCAGATGTTCTATTGCTTTTTAGATAGTGTCATAAATGTGTACATGTGTGTGTGTTCAGGCAAATACAACGCGTACGGATGGCTGCACTAAATACACCTGCAGTGTGAATAAGGATGAAGAACTGGTGCTGGAGACTCTAGTGACAATGTGCCCTCCGTTTGACCGAAAAACCTGTATGGAGCATGGGGTATACACACACACACACACACACACACAGACACACATTGTGTTTTTGTGAATTGTGGGGACTTTCCATAGGCATAATGGATTTCATACTGTACAAACTGTACACCCTATCCCCTTACACTGCCCCGCCCCTAAACCTATCCATCACAGGAAACATTCTGCATTTTTTCATTTTCAAAAAGAATTTATTATTTTTATGAATCCATTTACATTGTGGCTGGCTGTTGCAGGTGATCTCAGGTTTATATTATATTGTCCTCACAATGTAATATAAACAAGTACACATACACACACACACACACACATAAATATTACTTAAAGTGCACTTAATAGAAAGATATATGTGAACTCAGTAACCGATTGTATTAAGCAGAACTCAAACTGAACGAGTTACAGCTGATTCCTAGTTCCCAGCATGCTTTGCTTCAGACTCTAAGGAGAGTACATTTTTAAATGAAATGTTGTTTTATTGCACAAGATTAAAAGAGTGAGATTTGTTAGTGTTTAATACTCTGTCATGTTGTGCTATTGTTAGCAATAAAACAGGGTTGTTAATGTTTCTAAATTTAATAGGTTTTAATTCATACAGTGAAGATTCAGTGGCACAAAGTCTTTAAATGAAGTGTATAGTTTAACTGTTGTATATTATAGGAAATATTCTCAAATGAAATAAGGTCACAGTAACTATGAACTATTGGTTTCTAAGCTTAAAGGGATAGTTCACCCAAAATTGAAAATTCTGTCATCATTTAGTCACGCTCAAGGGGTTACAAACCTGTATAAATATCTTTTTTCTGTTGAATACAAAGGAAGTTTTTTGTAACCAAGCAGACCTCGGCAGCCACTGACTACTATAGTGTGGGAAAAATATTATGGTAGTCAATGGCTGCCGAGATCTGTTTGGTTACAAACATTCGTCCAAATATCTTCCTTTGTATTCAACAGAACAAAGACATTTTGGGGTTAACTATCCCTTTAAATGTATAGAGGCAACCGGTTTCCTCAATTTAAATTAGTTATCCTAACAGTTGGGTTTTACAGTGTAGAACAACATTATAAAACTATCATATAACAAACCCTATTCCTTTATTCATAATCTACCAAACCCTAAACACCAGAATATATTCTACATGAATAAGTCACATTTATGTTTGACATGATTTACATTTTAAATAAATGCACAATGATAGAAGTAAAACTATGTCTTTGACTAGACTATGTATCCTTTATCTGCAGGGTAAAATAAGCCAGATTGGAGACACCTGCTGTGAGATGTGTAAGTATGAAACTCAGAACAACCGGGACTGCATTTCCCAAAAGTATTGTAAACTTAAACAGATTAACTTGACTCACAATGCCTTAGGAAAACGCAGCCCTGCTCGTTTTAAAAACTCTATCCGTCTGATCTAAACATGTGCATACTATGTGTCTGTTTAGGTACCGAGCCAGAGTGCAGAATAACTTTGGGTCATCTGAATTACATTAGAGTGGACGACTGCCAATCAGAAGAGAAGATAGAACTCACTTACTGCGAGGCAAGGCGATGCACTTTTATATTATCTGCCATGAAGTTCGCAACTATATCATGACGCTCTATATTTATAATTGATCCATCTGTCTTTCTCGCTCACCCACAGGGAAAGTGTAGCAGCAAGTCTGTGTATTCTCTGGACAAGCACAAGGTTGAGAGCGAGTGTGTGTGTTGCTCAGCCACAGGCACGGTGCCCATAAATGTTTCTCTACGCTGCGCTAACGGCACACAAACACGCCACCAAGTCCTCGCTGTCACTGGCTGTGACTGCATGTCGCACGCCTGTCCGACCGACTGAGAACAGGCACACAAACCTGATAAAATAACACACTAGGGAAAAACTGCCACAATACACTTTCATATATGCATCTACAACAGGTATGTTGCTCAGAGTTTGTAACAACTGATAATGGAGCACTTTATCGTACATTTCTGTTTTAATTTCAGTGTATAAAGGACACATCATTAATCAATAAACAATAATCTCAGCTAATGCATTGCCATTTTGCCACTAAACAATCTTTCCATACAAATATATTCTTGTTTATAAACAACTATTATGTGTGGTTGTAATTTATGTCTGTCTATTAGACTAAACTACAGTAAAGAGCCAGGCTAAACAAGTACTTGGCTTGGACCACTCGGTGGTGCTCTGAACACTTGAACTCATTTGTGTGAGAGCGTTCATGTGCATGGTGAATACTGATCAGTCAATTAGTTGTGAAGGGAGTTGAAGAGTACAATTTACACATCTGGAGGACATGAGTCACACTTTAAAGACTTGTTATTCACTTCTCGACCTCATGAAATATTGAGTATAATAAGGTAGAACTTTACATTTTTTACACATTTTCATACGCAATATTTATATGGCATTATAATATTGTATAATATGTGATTAAAATGTCTTAGGGAGGTTAGTAACCAAATGAAAACATTAATAATTTGTTATGTGCATAAAAGGATTAATCTCAATTTCAGCTGCCATGACCTTCAAATCATCTGAAAATCATGTCAGAAAGTATGTTTTTTAAACCCAGTGAGTCACTGCATTATTATGATGTGTTTTGAAGGTAATTATGAAAGTGCGTGCATTCTCTGATGGGATTTACTTAGCAATCATTGTGTACAAGAGCATCAGATGTTTTTCATTTAGGCCATTTAATATTCTCTCGTTAATGAATTGACTGAATAAACACTGATGTAAAGTGTGCTAAGGCAGGTAAGGTAGTGGTTGTCTCTGAGGTTTAATCCTGTTGACCCCAGAAAATGCCACTGTGCTTTTGAACAACGCACATAACCCCAGATTTATCCAAGCAGACAATGTGCTACAAATCAGTTTTGACATAAAAAGCATAGAGACTATTACTGACTCAGTTTAAATGTCAAAACAGTATCTCAACACTCTTTATTTTATAGACTCCGTTCACAATGAATATCATTAACAAGTATGATTTCATTATATAATGCGTATGGGAATACAATAGTTTAGCAAAAACTAAATGTATGTCATTATTTACTTATGTTGTTCCAATATGCCTACTGTATGACTTTATTCCATAAAATACAAAAAGAGAAATTTAGCTGAATCTCCAAAGTGTTATAAAAGTAGCCCATACTAATGCTCTCTATTCCATGTCTTCCTCTACATCTCTAAGATTGCCACGTCATTCCCACGTGTTCGGTAGTATATGGCAGGAGTTTTCAAACTGGGGTCCCCAGAAATTTTCAGAGAATAAAAAGACAAAGCTAAATTTTACAGAACATACCATTTTTTTCACTCTTAAATGTTTCACTCTTTTCTTGCTGTACATACTTTTTAATGAAATGTATATGTTTGCTTGGAGTTATTTTCACTATAGTCCATTTTATCTTGCTCATTTAAGGCAGTATTCTTAATGCAGTCTGTAAGTTAAACATTTATTGTAAAAAATGCTTATACAAATCATTTTTAATTGAAAATGTTCTTCAAATTTATACATCCAACATTAAGCATAGCCAAATTTAAGTTTGGGAAAAAAAATTCTAACAGTTTAAATGTTTTTTCATACAAATTTTTTTTTTTATTATTATATTCGGGGTCCTTGGCATCA
The DNA here is from genome assembly GCF_024679245.1 of Pseudorasbora parva. NCBI lineage: Eukaryota > Metazoa > Chordata > Actinopteri > Cypriniformes > Gobionidae > Pseudorasbora > Pseudorasbora parva. Next base: position 25,377,336 of record NC_090187.1, read on the forward strand.
TAAAGTTTGAAAACCCCTTGTATATGGACACAAAAGAAGAATATTAAATAAGTATGTATGAATATGCCGTATTTAAATAGGATCTGCTGATTCTGAGGTATTCACCCATATACAGGTGCTGGTCATATACTTAGAATATCGTCAAAAAGTTTATTTATTTCACTAATTCCATTAAAAAATTGAAAATTGTATATTATATTCATTCATTACACACAAACTGATATATTTCAAATGCTTATTTATTTTAATGTTGATGTTTTTAACTGACAACTAAGGAATATCCCAAATTCAGTATCTCAGAAAATTTGAATATTGTGAAAAGGTAAAATTTTGAAGAAACCTGGTGCCACACTCTAATCAGGTAATTAACTCAAAACACTTGCAAAGGCATTTAAATGGTCTCTTAGTCTAGTTCTGTAGGCTACACAATCATGGGGAAGACTGCTGATTGACAGTTCTCCAAAAGACGACCATTGACACCTTGCACAAGGAGGGCAAGACACAAAAGGTCATTACGAAAGAGGCTGGCTGTTCACAGAGCTCTGTGTCCAAGCACATTAATAAAGAGGCGAAGGGTGGGAAAAGATGTGGTAGATGATGGTCCACTGTGTTTTCTGAGGTCCAAAGTCAATGCAGCCAAATACCAGGACGTTTTAGTGCACTTCATGCTTCCTGCTGCTGACCACGCCAAATTGCTACAGTAATTCAGGCAAAAGGAGCCCCAACTAGTATTGAGTGCTGTACATGCTCATACTTTTCATGTTCATACTTTTCAGGTGGCCAAGATTTCTAAAAATCCTTTATTTAAATTGGTCTTAAGTTATATTATAACTTTCTAAGATAATAAATTTGGGATTGTCATTAGTTGTCAGTTATAATAATCAAAATTAAAAGAAATAAACATTTGATATAAACCAGTCTGTGTAATGTGAATGAATATAATATACAGTTTTCACTTTTTGATTGGAATTATTGAAATAAATCAACTTTTTGATAACATTCTAATTATAAGATAGGCTCCTGTATACCATAATGCCATACAAGCCAAAGAGCTGATTTTCAACAAAAAATTTGCCACTTGTGTTTTTCTTAGTGCAAGTGGTGTAAATGGCAATAAAAAATACTTGTGGTTAAACTGTATACTTGAGTAAATTATGTTTACGGTTGGTGATAGTATCCTTAGCCTACATGAAAAGTCAATTGAACTCATGGGTCAAAGGGCATGTCAAGATGGCGGATATACCTTGTACGGAATGTTTTCAAATTTTGCAAGTTCAATTTGAAAGCAGTTTAAAAAACGTATGTCCTAAAAAAATCAAAGGTCGAGAAGTAAATTACTCAGAAGTTGTAGTTGTTTTGAATGGAGGGGCATACTGAACACGACTTTTCATTCGAAAATTGAAAAAAACAAGTAATCTCGCTCGTAAACGAACCGATTTAACGATTCAAGCTGACTGACTGAGGAAATGCGCTATTTTGGAGTAGTATTATTATATATGCAGATTTGTAATTTTAATAAGAACACGAAACTTTGTCAAATCGGTATTTTTAATGAATCGGTTGTGTGAATCATTAATGCCCTCACAGATGTCGCTTCTGATTTCCATCTCCGTTTGTGTTTAACTTAAGAAATTAAGTAAAGAAGGTTTGGAACAACATGAGGTAAGATCATTGTTGGGTGAACAATTACTTTATTTCTTATTTAATTGTTGATCATAACATATTACAAGTTATTTTTTCAAGAAAACATGTAAGATTTCGCATGTTTGGACTTGCACTCTTACATTTAGCCTTTGTGTATAAAAGAGACCGTGTGAGGGGGAGGGGGGAGTGTCGGCTGTCACCGTTCTCTCGGTGCACGCGCGCTGTGTCCGACTCTCGCTGGAAGTTTGAGCGTCTCGAGTGCTCCACGGAATTAACGGCAGCAGCACGAGCGCGTTAAGCTGCGCGGGGCCGCGAGCGGATTGTCCACCATCTCACCGGGGACATGAACATGGCACTGAACAGGTCGCCCTCTGCCACGGGTGAGTACTAGCCCTGGCACTCATGTTGATGTTGTTTTGCGCGCGCGCGCATTGGTTTCTCTGAGCCCAAACGAAAATGAATTCACTGCATCTATGAAAATGTCACTTCAACAAATTGGCTAGTTTCATGATCGCTTGATATTTAACTGTTAAAGATGCATGCTTGTTATTTCATTTAATCATGCATTTATAGCCAGTTTTGTGTGATCTGATTAAAACTGAACATTTAAGGGGCACCAAACTGGTCGTTCATGTTAATTGCAGTGAAATCACTAAGGCGCGCGCCATTATTTGCTCATTCAGACAGGCTGTCACAGTTTACCACTCATTGATGTCATTAATTGTGTAAGAATTTATCTTTTTGCTTTAGAAAACAAAGAAAAGGCTCAGTGTCTCGGAGGGGGTTTGTATAATTAGCGGGGCAATAAGCTGGAGCTATTTCAAGCGCCAACTGACGCCATGTGTTTAAGAAATCAAATGCACTTTGATTTCTTTTTCTATTTTCTTTCTTTTTTACATTGACGACATAATGTAAACTGTGATTTGACATGAAAGAACAGGGAAGGAAAGCAAATAGACTGTGGTGTGATGCATGGTTTGGTCAGGTGGTGTAAATGCGCTTAGCTTTCTCTTAAGAGTCATGAATCCCTGTGTTTGTTTACCTGAGGGCATGAGGCATATTTAAGTGACGCTTTAGTCTGGTGTGAGCATATTTTTTAAAGAATAGAGTTGTATAATGGCACTGTTTCTGTAATCAGAGTCATGTTTAGGTCTTGAGCATTGACGCACATCCTTCAATTATGTCGCTGTCCTTGGTGCTGAAAAGGCTTTCGCATCTACTTTTAAATAGCTGCATTCTCTCTCTCTCTCTCTCTCTCTCTCTCTCTCTCTCTCTCTCTCTCTCTCTCTCTCTCTCTCTCTCTCACTCACACACACACACTCATACACTCACTCGCTCGCTCTCTCTCTCACACGCACACACACACACACACACACACACACACACCCACACCCACACACACGTTTGTTTTTGTGACATATAGGGACATTCCATAGGCGTAATGGTTTTTATACTGTTCTATCCCCTTACACTGCCCCTGCCCCTACCCATCACAGGAAACATTTTGCATTTTTACTTTCTAAAAAAAAGTATGATTTATAAGCCTTTTGAAAAGTGGGAACATGGCCAATGTCCTCATATTTCCCCTACTCCTTGTAATACCTATGTCATACCGATGTCATTATACACATTTGTGTCCTCATATGTCACAAAAACATGCCCACACACACACACACACACACACATACATATATATATATATATATATATATATATATATATATATATATATATATATATAAATACATTGTGATTTAAAAGAAAATATTTAAAATGGCAATATACAATAATTAACTATTAACTAACTAGTGAATATCTCTTTCTCTTACAGAAAATTGGAACGGGGCTCCTGAGCGCATGCGTGTTTCTGTCATGAGAAGTGATTCCTCTTCGATGCAGAGTGAGAAACTCCGCTGTCTTGCCCGAGATATCTCTGAACTGGGCCAGCAGGGCATGGCAAGCAGTGGGCACGATGCCAACGACATTGCAGAGGACACGGTGCGTGGATCCTGTTGTCTAATGCAGGAATTATCATGACATTTTGTTTTTTATCATAGAAAGGCCTTTTAAAACACTTCATAATTGACTTAAAGGGATAGTTCACCCAAAAATGATCATATATAACATCGTTCTTTCAGACGAACACAATCTGAGATATATTTACAATATCCTGGCTCTTCCAAGCTTTATAATGGCAGTGAATGGCGTTCCTGATTTTGAATTCCCAAAAAGTGCACCCATCCATTTATCATAAAAGATATCCAGGGGAATAATAAAGACCTTCTGAAGCGAAGTCGACTTGAGTAGGCCGTCTGCCAGAAGCTAGTTATTTGAGTTTATAAAGTTAAATATGGATATATATTTTTTTCTTACAAAATGCGTTGCTTCAGAAGGCCTTTATTAACCCTCTGGGTGTGGGGGAAAGTGCCATTTCTACCATTATAAAGCTTGGAAAAGCAATTATATTTTTTAATATAACTCTGATTTTGTTTGTCTGAAAGAAGAAAAACTTGTACACCTAGGATTGCTTGAGGGTGAGTAAATCATGGGATAATTAAAATTTTGGGGTGAACTATCCCTTTAAGGTGTCACAAGATGTTTTTCAGTTGTTGGCTGGTCACACAAAGATTGTTGGACCCACAGGGAAAAAAACATCCTCATAAAGCATTGAAAAAGCAATATCACTACTGGACAGTTACAGTTAGATTCCAGAGTTCATTCATCATTGAAGGAACGTACTTCCCTAGATCCCAACATGCAATATGCTTTTATTGTATCACATTGAATACAAAACATCTGCTAAATGAGATCAGATTAATATTCTCAGCAGATTTGCCCAGCTGTTAGCCTATATGTGTTCTTTCACAGCATTCATATTCCAATTAACTATCATTATTTTAAAGTTCTTTAGCTTATGTAAGAAAATGCTCCCATAGACACTGGTAAATATTACAACCTTAAAAGGTGAGTTCACCCCAAAATGAAATTTATGTCATTAATGACTTACCCTAATGTTGTTCCACACCCGTAAGACCTCCGTTCATCTTCAGAACACAGTTTAAGATATTTTATATTTAGTCCAAGAGCGTATCTAAGTGTATGCACACTATACTGTCCATGTCCAGAAAGGGAATAAAAACATAATCAAAGTAGTCCATATGTTGGTCCAAAAATATCAAAAACTACGACTTTATTCAGCATTGTCTTCTCTTCCGCGTTTGTTTTCAAACCTCAAATAACGAATATGAATAAATTAGTAGTTTTTTGCTATTTTTGGACTAAAAATTATTTTCAATGCTTTAAGAGATTTTAATCAACTAACTGATGTCACATATGGACTACTTTGATGATGTTTTTATTCCCTTTCTGGACATGGACAGTATAGTGTGCATACACTTAGATACGCTTTCTGACTAAAATATTAAATGTCTTAAACTGTGTTCCGATGATGAACGGAGGTCTTACGGGTGTGAAACGAAATTAGGGTGAGTCATTAATGACATAAATTTAATTTTTGGGTGAACTAACCCTTTAAAACTGAAAACTGATTGAAGACTTTTTAATGATACATTTTGTGCTTTTATCATTAAAATTTAATATTCAAAAAAATCTGATCTGCATAAATCAGTCTGACAATGTCTTTTTGGAAAATGAATCAAACATAAAAGTTTTCCTTTTCATTTTGGGGAAAATATATAATCTTATATATTCTGCACATAATATTCTTGGGGATGTTTCTGTAGTGTCGAGAGAACATTATGAAAACCACAAGTGACAATTTCAGCCGACACACCTATCCATTAATTTGCTAACCACAGGGACCGTCCTAGTTATGCACCTTCCTCAGAAGCAGAATTCTAATCAAACGTGTGTATGACTGAAACCACCGACTGCTTTGAACAACCAGCCAATCAGTGGATGACCCAGATCCTCAGTTTTTTGTTGAAACTGCCAACTATATGCTATGCAGCTTTGAGAGAGCTCCAGGAATCTGTAATGCACTGTCTTTCTCTGTGGAGCCATGCAGATGTGTCTAGATGGTACTGAGATGCTTGTGTGTGTTTCCAGGTGGAGCCAGGCCCTGGTCCAGGAGGAGGGCTGTGTTTTGCAGACGGCCACAGAAGAGTGGACTACGTTCTTGTTTATCACTGCAAGAGACGTCAGCTCCAACACCGCCTCTCTGTTGTCTCTAATGGTAACGTGCCGTCTCAAAGCCCCACCCCGTCACGCAGGAGTACGAAGGGCGAAATTTCGGAGGTGGTGCTGGAGGCGGGGCTTGGGACGGAACCCGCTGATGGACTAAAAGATAAAATCAGGGAGGAATTTGAAAGAGGACTTCAGGAGGAAGGCTTGGAGATTGAACATGACAAAGAGGTTTGTGTGTACAGTGTGTGTCTATGTTTATGTTCAGAATGGAATACTACACAGTATGCTGACTACTATGTTTAATTTTTAAATAGTACGTGAAACAGATGCATTATACAACATTTAAAACAGTAGTATGCTATTTTGTCTATTTTTGTCTATTCTATTATATGATCTCAGATACTTAAATAAAATACAGCAAAAACAGTAATATTGTGAAATATTGTTACAATTAAAGTTAGAATTTAAACAAATCATATATTTAATGGGTTAGTTCACCCAAAAATGAAAATTCTGTCATTAATTAGTCACCCTCATGCCGTTCCAGACCCTTAAGACTTTGAGTTCATCTTTGGAAACACAAATTAAGTAGCCTAGAAATTTAGACGCACCCTAGCAGCAGCAAATCTAATCTGCCGGGAGTGTCGTCTAGCAACTCTCAATACACTTCTGAGCTGTAAAAACCAAACTCTGGTCGGGCCAATCACATCGTGTATAGAGTCGGTCGGTGGGGCTTAACATAGTGAGAGCAGAGTTGCGCTTGCGTGCTTCTAGTAAACACAGAGGTTGTCGGACGGCGGTCTTTTGAATCAGCTTTGACTGATTCGATGCGACGACTCTGGAAGACTTGGGAGTTAAGCTTTTCTCTGAGAAAAGAACAAAGAACGGCACTGAAGTCATTTTTAAGAAGGGGAGATGTGTTCTGAGTTTTGCCGACCGGATATGGTGAAAGTTTAATCTATCAACGAGCTCCGATTCACGGTGCTCTGGTTGGTTGTAGCTCTATCCTATAGCGTGCAGAGAGAGTTTGAAAGACATCCGTTTATCCCGCCCCTCGGATTGAGCCCTGTCAATGGTGAGTTTTCAGACCAAACATCTTGATGTGTGACAAATTAAGATATTAGTGTTGAAATCCGATGGGTCAGAAAAGCCTCCATTGTCCACAATGTAATTTCCTCTTTCAATATTCATAAAAGGCATTAAAGACGTTGTTACAAAGCCCATCTCACTACAGTGGTTCTACAATCCTTTTATGAAGCGACGAAAATAGTTTTGACAAAAAAAAATAAAAATAACGACTTGTATAGTAATGGCCTATTTCAAAACACCCCTTCCTGAAGCTTAGGAGCTTAATGAATCAGTGTACCGTTTCATGATTCGATACACTGGTTCATAACGGTTCGAAGCTTTACAAAGGGGTGTTTTAAAATCTGCCATCACTGTATAAGTCATATTTGGGTTGTTGTTTTTTGCACTCAAAAAATATTCTCGTTGCTTCATAAAAGGACATTGTGGCCTTTCTGAGCCATCAGATTTCAGCAGAAATATTTTAATTTGGGTTCCGAAGATGAACGGAGGTCTTACCGGTGTCGAACAACATGAGGGTAAGTAATTAATGACAGAATTTTCATTTTTGGGTGAACTAACCCTTTAAGAATGTAATTTATCCATGTGATAAGATCCTTCAGAAATCATACTAGTATGCTCATTTGGATTTTAAAAGAACATTTATTTGAAATAGAAATTATAAATGATAAATATCTTTACATTTTAAATGTCGACACTGTCTTTTTTGACCAATTTAATGCATCTTTGGTGAATAAATGTGTTCATTTCTTTCTTTTTTTTAAATAACTAAACTTTTGAAAAGTAGTGTATGTCATTTCTCAGGTTATTTTTATTTTATTAAATATCCATCTTGTGTAAAATGTCTTAATTGAAGTAGTCTACTCTGATCAAATAGCAAGTCAAGAAAAAGGTAAAACCATGCAGTGCATTGGAGTTTATTTATCATAAGTTTATGGAAGTTGAAGTGTATTATAGGATTTTTTATGTTTTTACAAACATAGGCCAGACAATACACAGATTGCAAAAGAGTAGCATAGTAGTATGCCGTAGAATTCTGAAAATAGCCTATGCCTGTTCTTGTCTGGAGATGCATGTATTTATATAAATTTCCTTATAAATATATTAATGTATCATCATCTCATATCTTGAGCCGTGAATAATCGGGGATGAGCTCAGTTTTGAGTGCAAAATTAACAGAATGAGCACAATCAAAAGATTCCCAAGGTGACCTTGGAACTTAAGAAGTGAAGACCCAGTTTAGAAAACCCCAAAGCCTCCCACACTGAGAAACGTCTGTCTTGTTTTAAAGGGTGAGATAGTTTTCATTTTCAAGCAATGCAGCATCTTCTAATACTAGTTAACAGCTGCCAAAAAGCTTTGTGTTCGCTTTCCTGCAGTGATTGCCCCAAGGCAAGATATTTGCAAAAGGCACAACTGTAGTTGTCAAAAGTGATGATCTCTTCCCCTTGCTTCATGGATTTTCCCAAGTTGAAGCAGGGAGAGTTTAGTATTTCTAAATAGGAGTAAATTGGTTGACTCGTACAGCTTTTTTCCACAAAACTAGCTAATACTCAGGAAATACCCTCATGAAACCAAATATAGTTCTTTCTATTATTATGCAGGTTTGATTACACCTTAAAATAGGGTACATGGGTACATTTATGGGAAGAAATGTTCTGATATTTTAATTATATATATTTTATTTTGCATAAATAAAATAAAGCCCATTTTAGGACCATTATTTTTTTGTTTTAATTTCCATAAAAATAATGACGAATGAGTCAATAAAAACTGAACATCTGCCTGAACATATTGTTATTTATTAATCAGCATAAATTAAAATAAAAACAAACAAACACTACCACGCTGCTAGTGATTTTTGAATGTTGCTTATTGCTCAACTAACTATAATCAATTCTAAACTATAAAGGCATGTTCCTATGTTTTAAGTCTGTGTAGATCTAATTGGCTCCAGGAGTCCAGGGTTCATTTTAGCATAAAGATTGAATGATAAGAGCAAAATCCTGAATGGAAGCTGTGACGTGGGTGTATTTTTGATTGTTGGTGGTGTGATGGTGGTAGATCAGTTGTGTTATGCTGGTGTGGATTAAATTTGAGTGCTGCTGTCTCCATCCCAAAGGCAGATTATGGTTGATCCTCATTGCCAGAGGTGTGTGTGTGTGTGTGTGTGTGTGTGTATGTGTATGTGTGAGTGTGTGTCACTCATCCACGCTGAATAAGACCATTTTAGTAACAGCTGCTTCTTATAGACTGTGTGTGTGTGTGTGTGTGTGTGTGTGTGTGTGTGTGTGTGTGTGTGTGTGTGTGTGTCTTTGTGTGTGTGTGTGTGTGTGTGTGTGTGTGTGTGTGTTTGCACCTCTGCTTGTGTTAATCAAGACTGCCAAATCACCTTATCTTGAACTAAATTTTCAGTTGCATCCTGCAAATCTAAATGACATGAACTGCATTATTCATGCATTATAATTTATGCTTTACTCTTTAAACATATGCCGATTCTTTCTTTCATTTTCTTTCAAGATGAGGACAGTCCGGTTTACTCGTCTTCATGTTCCCTGGTCTGTTCTCAGTCGTGAGGCAGAACTTCTTAAGATCAGAGTGCCCACTAAAAAGGTGAGTCACTATAAATCATTCTAATAGAAAGCCATTCTAAAGGGGGAAACAACCACATAAAAAGAAGAATTTGAGAATAATTTGAGAATAAAATATAAAGCTGTGATGCAGCATGTAATGTATAATTTATGGGGTGTAACAATGCATCGTAATATATTGATATCGCGGGATAAAAAAATCAGATGTATTTTTAGGGGTTAAAGGTGCACTATGCAACTTTCCATCCGCTAGAGAGTGCCTATTCAAAACAAATGTGTAGTTTGATGACGCAAAGTTTGAGCACAGCATCTTGGGACATGTGGTCTGCACCTCACAGCCGATGGAAAATAGGACTCGGGCAGAAATCACGTTCATGCATGCGGTTATTAACGTTACTGTAGTCTAAAGCAGAGCAGGGCCGAGGGTTGTGGACCTGAGCACAGCTGCTGGAGCGATTGTTAAACAAACACACGGCTCGCGAACACCGGGACTTTTATTATGACGGAATGGGACACATTCCCCGGGCGCCTGCACTGATCCGCTCTTCCGGTTATGATTATGAGGTAATGCAGCTCTGTTTATCATATTAGATACATTTATGTGTGTTTAAAACAAGGTTATTTTCGTAAACGAAAACTGAAACTAAGACTAAAACTATTGGTCAAAAAACATTTTCGTAAACTGAAATAAAATTTAAAAATCTGAATAAATAAAAAACTAAAACTAAACGAAACTAACTACTCTTACTAAAAAACTAACTGAAATAAAATAATAATTAGCAAAAATAAATATTCGTTTTCGTTATTAATAAGCTCTCTTTAATGTGGTGGAGAATCTGACTGTGGCGGTTGAGGGAGTGTCTATTGCGCAACTGCGCGTGAATTGATCTGAGGAGGAGATTAACCGCTGCCCTGACGGAAGCGTGCAGACAGTCAACACATCGCCAGTCCTAAACGGCAGTTCACAAAGAATCAATGCGTCCGTGGCAGTGAAATGGGAAATAACACAAGGTGAGATGCACGTTGAACTTCTTTTAAGCTCACTGTTTTAGAATGCCGTTTCTTACGTGACGAGAGATGCAGGCGCAAAAGTCAGCAACTATATTAGCAAATAACGTTACTAGCCTCCTGTGCGTTTGAGATTTCATGTTTGCATAATATTGACAGGCTCAAAGGTGTTATCATAATCATTTACTACTAATAATATTATTATCTGTGTGGAGACATTTCCCCACAAAGTAGGGAATACCAGGACACACACACACAGGTTTGTTTCACTATATAAGTGAGGACATTGTAAGGACTTCCATTGATTTTATTGGTTAATGATATTTTATATCTCCTAACCCAACCCCTATCCCTAAACCTACCCATCCCAAGACCGTGCAAAACAATAGATTTAAATAAAGACATGTTTTGGCCGATTTATAAGCCTTTTTAACTAGTGAGGACCAGTCAAATGTCCTTATTAGTCAGTTATCATAATATTTTACTAGATAAGTGAGGACATTGGTCCCCTTTACAATTATAGCACAACAAACACACACGCACACACACATGTCTGGTGCACTATCTTTGTGGGGACTTGCCATATAGACGTAATGGTTTTTATACCATACAAACCATATTCTATCCCCCTACACTGCCCCTGCCCCTAAACCTACCCATCACAGGAAACTTTCTACACTTTTACATTTTCAATAGAACTCATTATGTATGATTTATAAGCTTTTGTACCCATGGGGACCTCAATTTAGGTCCCCACGGTGACACGAGTCCCCATGAGTTTGTGTGCATTCAGGTTGAAGTCCTCACCAGGCTAGAAAAACATGTACACACACACACACACACACACACACTCACACACACACACACACACACACACACACAGAGCAAAACTGCTAGCCTACATTGTACTACTGAAGAAATTAAAATAAGCTTTTAATTGTTTAACAATATTTCATCTGCTATGAGTGAGTTTGTCTGGAATTTATAATTTTTACTTTTATATTTGACGTTGCATCTATTTTGTTCTTTAAGATAGATCCTCTGAGTATTAGCCTATGTCAAAAATATCAAATATAATTTTTTAATATCAAAATATAATTTCTTTCATTTTTAATCTCCAGATCGTTGTTTGTATAGGTCATAGTTTGACTCAAGCTTTTTTGCTCAAAGAAGAAGACCCAACTTTATGCATGTTTTGTAAGACCGTCCTGGGTTTAAACAATAATGCTTGTTTATTAAGTTATTTCACTTAAGGATGTTTAGTAAGATTAAACTCTAATCTGTTAATTAAACTTTGCTGAAATTAAAAACCTTGATTTGGTCTCTACGCTTCATTATGGTAACTCTGCTAAACTATAATTACTAAAACTAAAACTGAAACTAAATAAATAAAAACTAAATAGAAATGTATTTGCAAAATAAAAACTAAACTAAAACTAGCAAAACCATTTGTAAAACTAACTAAAACTAAACTGAAATTTGTAGAAAAATTGAAAACGATAATAAAATAAAAACTAATTTAAAAAAGCGAAACTATAATAACCTTGGTTTAAAATTATGTTATGACGTTACTCTGTGCGTTCACTTGTTCACACTGCTAAGAGTAAAGCGCTCCTGCAGAATAAAACCCGAAACCGAGGGTAGCGCAGATATGACATTTGGGATATTGTTAGTTAGAAACATTTGGGATATTGTAGGTACAATTGAACAAAATATATAACACCGACCTAGTGGTTTTTGGATATTTTACTGCAAAAATACTACATAGTGCACCTTTAACAGTTTATGACCCAAGACCAGTTATGGAAAATGAAGACCAAGAGTCAGGAGTGCAATTAATTAAAGAAAGATGTACTAAAGAATAGTTTACAGTCTACATCAGCAGAAGCCAGTTTGTTTGTTCAGAAGCCGCATTCCCCTTCTCCCCATCTCCCTGTATATACAATTGTCCCAACAGTTATACTGTTTTTAAGGTCTAGCCACGTCATTATTGCAATGTGGATGATTCTGATTGGCTCAGAGAAAATGGACAGTCATGGTAAATTTCCACACATCGTCAGTTAATCAGATGCACGTGTCCATAGATCATGTGTTGACGCTTTCACCCCCGAATTAACACATACAAAGATACACAGTTTCTCCATGGTTGGAGCTGATTAAGCTCCAGTTCTGACCAGAATGTTTCCCAAAACATACTGATAGAGATTCAACAGTGCTTTCTCTCACTGAGATACAGACAATAGTACAGGCAAAATGCATCTTGATTCTCTAGTGTTTCAGCAAAAGGAAATATAAAATTAATAAAATATTATAAATTAAATGAAAGACAAATCTATATTTTATATCTGGTAGCCAGACTAAGTGAGCACGCACTGTTTCTGCAATCCTGGCACGTGTGATACCTCCAAAATCCAAACACACGACAACTCGTTGCTATTAGCTGTTTAGTGACACATCACAAATCTCTAAGCCAGACACTCAGCCCCTCCTCAGAAACCAAATACACACTTAAGAAAACAACAATCAGTGGTTCTCTTAAGCAAAATCATAACTGGAAATCATAATAAAAAAAAATCATGATAATGAGAAAGGAGGATATATATTGATTAAGGCTTTGATTATTAATTTAATTAGGATATATACAGGTATATTGAAGCAGCAATTTCAGTATCATTGACATAAACAATATGATTTGTGATGTAGAGTTTGTTTTATCCAAGACTTAGCTTACTAACACACACATGTTGTTTTAAACCTATAAGAATTTCATTAGACTTCCAAACGCAAATCATGATATTTTTATACCTGAGAGATTTCTTTCCTTCCATTTAAAGTCCATTTCTCTAAAACTTAAAAGATCCCAAAAATGTCATAAAGACATTGTAAAAAAAATTATCAATTAAAATCCAAGTCTTCTGAAGAGACACATTGGCTTTGTATGATGAAGAGATTTACAACGACACACATACTGTAGCAAACACAGACGTTCAAATGCTTCCATGATGTGCAAAAACAACAGCAGAATTTAAATATTTGGATGAACTAACCATTTACAGTTTAGGAAGAGTCATTCTGACAAGCTTTCTTGCGAGTAGAACTGTAACTGATTGTATTGATAATCTGAAGTGCACACGCTGGAATGGCAATCCTTAAAGTGAAAGTGCACACATAATTTTAACATATCACATTTAGTTTCAGTTGTATGATTTTTATATGTATAGTGCATTAATAGTGGGAGAGGCGGGTCATAACGAGCACCGGGAGAGTTTGTGCGCGCGGTTTGTCTGTGTAAGAGATCCAACAAATACCTGCATTAAAAAGTACTATGATTCCAAAAAAAAAGTTTTAGTGTCATTACTACATTAAACTGCTATGCTATATATAAAATGTATAATAATGCAAGGGGGGAATATTTATGGGTCTTGATAATAATAAAATAATAATATTTTAATAATAAAAACCTCTTCTTTATTTTGGCTCAAAATATTTCTATAGTATTGTATTATCAAGTCAAATCACCTTTATTTATTTAGCGCTTTTTACAGTACAGATTGTTTCAAAGCAGCTTTACAGTGATAACAGGAAAATAATGCAACAAAGTTTGTTTTGGCTCTACAGCAGCTCTAGAAGAAAACAGTCATTGCCCAGCTTAAGTAAGTTGAATCTTTGCTGTTGTAAAAATATTATTCATTTAGTTAGTTTATATATATATATATATACAACAGCTCTGGAGAAAACAAATGTCCTCGTCCAGCTCAGTTCAGTTCTCATGCAAAGGTGTCAATGCACTCAGACCCCAGAGGCAACAGTGGCAAGGAACACAAGCTCCATCAGATGACAGAATGGAGAGAGAAAAAAAAAACCTTGGGAGAAACTCAGTCGGCTCAGTCGGGGGGCCAGTTCTCCCCTGGCCTATTGAGAGTTCAGTATTGCAGTTTGTATTAAATCGTGACACGAGTGTATCTTTACATATGTCTCTCAAACAGGCCCACAGAAAACATGTAGGCGTTTGACAGAACATTTTATCTGATGCAGATTATATGTTTTTCACTGGTAATCAAAACCACAACCTTGCTTTGCTAAGGTTTTGAACTGATCTGATAGATCTGATTGCTGAATTGTGACGCATCAAAACGTAAAAGATCCCATTATAATCAACCAATCTGTCGACACAGGTCCATCGGTCGACAGTTGGAGGGATGCTTTTTTTTGTCACATTGCACAGCTATTCCAGACACTTTATTTTTCCCAATCCATTGTAGATAAATTACACTATTGTTCTAAAGTTTGGGATCAGTAAGGATTTTTTAATACCTTTATTCAGCGAGGAGGCCTTAAATTAATCAGAATTGACCGAAAAGACATTTATAATATTGGTTAAATGCTGTTCTTTTGAACTTTCCATTCATCAGAGAATCCTGAAAAAAAAGTATCACAATTTGCACAAAAATATTAATCAGCAAAACCATTTTAAAATTGATAATAATAAATGTTTATTGAGCAGCAAAGCAGCATGCTAGAATGATTTCTGAAGGATCATGTGACAATGAAGACTGGAGTAATGATGCTGAAAATTCAGCATTGCCATCAAAATAATTGCCATTTAATTATTATTATTTTTAAATAAAAATCAATAAAAAGGAAGGAATTAATGAAATGTTTAAATATATTAAATCAGAACATTTTAAATGGTAATATTTCACAATATAACTTTTCTGGTTGTTGTTGATTAAAAATGCAGCCTTATGAAAACTTTCACAAAAAATATATATTTTTAAAATTACCGACCCCAAACTTTTGAACAGTAGTGTATTTATTCACAAATATTTTCAATTGATGATCACAAATGTATTTATATATTTAATTAATATTACATTTAATAATAACTAATTAAGGCCAGTTTATGATATGTCGACTAATTTAAATAATCTTTTGTTTCTAATTATTTTGAAATAATTTTGCTGTTTTAATATATGCAGTGTTAGTTTTTAAACCAATATATTAAAAAAAAGTAGAATATGAAATTTGATCCATTATACTGTTGCTGAACTCTCACTTCTAGTTGACTGCTGATTGGCCTGTTCTGACAGATTCAAGCAGTCATGCTGGAACGCTTGATCACTTCCAGTATAGGTCCAATGTTAGAATATTTCACATTGCATTGGTGAACATAACACGTTGAACACCAAACCATTAGAGCAAATGTTATCCTTTCATTGAAACCTTATCATTGTTACCTTGTTTCATATACATATACATGCATGTATAATTTATGACTTGACATTTTACTGCGTATTGCATTGACTAATAAGCTAATGTCAATGATAAGAAACAGTTCTCTTCCCTATGAGAATGTTTCACTGGTGTGTCAATCTGAGCTGCACAGACTTCACAGTCACCTCAACTATGGCGACTGGCACAGCCCAAGAGTGTCATGTTTTTTTGGTGTTAAGAGCTTTGGCTCCATGATCGTCTTTGTAAGTGCTCCGGGTTGGCACGGTCTAAGAGCAGTTGTAATGCCAAAAGTCAATTCTCAAAGTCTGAACACTGCAGAGAAAGAAAATCTGATCTGATTATACAGTCAACAAGCCGATTACTTGTAAAATGTTTTCAAATTCCTGCAAGGGACATTTGTCATATAGGCCGTATACTAAGATTATTGTTAGCGATGCATCCCCCCCATATATTTAGATTTGGCTTTCATCCTGAAATAATGATTTGTCCTTTGAGGTTGTGAGTTGTATTGAATGATATAATCAGATAATGGTGGATTAGCTATTGAAACATATGGACCCACATCCTACATATGCTTCTGTTTGCAAAACAAGATATCCCCAATCTACACTTGTGGTTTCACGTCATTTGACCCTAGTCTCAACTCTTAGTAGTGTCTCGTCTGTCTTAAGCTCTGGATATAAATGGATTAATCTCTCTTTAATTTCAGCTCCCTTATGCTTGTTTTTCCAGACGTATCGACTGAAAGAGAAGACGGGGCTCATGGGCGTAATAAGCTCGTTTTGGGCGAAGATCAATCAGCCATTCCAGCCGGGTGTACCAGAGCCCCAGAACCCACGCACACGTGTCCTATCCCAACCGTTCAGCAGAGACAAGCTACACCTGTGTGTGCCAGCGCTTGCAGACAGCCAGACTATCATAAAAGCACATTCTCAAATGGCAAACCCACACATTGGCCTAATTGTTTTTCTTTTGTTTTGCAGATTTGATATAAAGTCAAAAGACAGCTTGTTCAGCAATGCAATACGAGGTCGAATTGTGAGTATCGAACCCAGAAATGGAAAGGATGTAATTTACTCACCATTGTGTCATTCAAAACACACAAAGGGAGACATTTTGAATGACCCATTTTTCTCCCTGTACAGTTACAAGAATTGGGGACTGGAGCTTTCAAGCTTCAAAAATGACAGAAAAGCACCATAAAAGTATCATAAAACCATACCGATCGAGTCATATAGGCCCTTTTACGGTCATTTTTTGTCAGTTGGTCCAATCCTCATTCACCCTTCATTATATTGAAAGAATAGCCATGATAGGACAAAATTGGACTTTCATTTTCTCTGGGTAAACTCTTGTATTTATGTATGTTTGCAATTCTTTATTTTATTGAATTTACACTTATATTCAAACGTTTTATCTTTTTTCTTTTTAATAATTTTTTTATTCATCAAGGTTGCATTAAATTGATCAAAAAACACAGTAAAGACATCTATAATATTACAGTATATAATATTAAAGATTTCCATTTCAAATAAAGGCTGTACTTTTGAACTTTCTATTTATCAAAGCATACTGAAATAAATGTGTCAAAAATGTTGACACATATTAAGCACCACAACTGTAATCTGTTTCCTTAGCAGAATATTAGAATGATATCTGAAGAATAAATTACATTTAAAAATCTACTAAATAGGGAAGTCATTTTAAATTGTTATAAAATTCCACAATATCTCTGTTTTATGCTGTATTTTGATTAAATAAATGCAGCCTTAGTGAGCAGAAGAGACCTTTTCAAAAACCTTGAACAATTATTACAGCCCTGAATTTTGAACGATATTGTATTTTTG
Organism: Pseudorasbora parva; assembly: GCF_024679245.1. NCBI lineage: Eukaryota > Metazoa > Chordata > Actinopteri > Cypriniformes > Gobionidae > Pseudorasbora > Pseudorasbora parva. The sequence continues at coordinate 25,394,893 of NC_090187.1, forward strand.
TGTTGTCCTCAGGTTTATGAAATTCTGAGGCGCACAGCCTGCACACAGACCTGTCAAAATATGGGTATGTTCCTGGAGATGCAAGTGCAACAATTTTAACCAACCATTATTGATTTATACTATATATTGGATTGTTCTACGGACATTTAGTTGATTTCATTAAATATTTTGACTACAGATATTGAAATTCTCTCTCATTACTGTCTCAGGCATTTCGTCACTGCTCGCCAAAGGGGTTTATGATTCTGCCTTCCCTCTACATGATGTAAGTGTGACGTTTTGCCTAGTTTAGGTGAAGCTGATATGTATTTTGTCTGTTAGTTCAGTTTAAATGTGTGATGAGGTTTGGGTAGAGTTTCTGTGTATATTTTCATTGCTATAGGGAGACTTTGACAGCTCAGAAGATAGAGATCATCGCAATGACAGACAGGTGAGTTCTGTGGCATTTAGGATAATATTTCTTTTGACTGATAAAATGGCAATAAGCCGCTTATTCCTGTAAGATATGTATTTGAGTGTAGGTCTATGTCTAAAAAGATGCAAATGATATTGGTTTTGTAATAGAAAGGCTGAACAGTTAATATAACAGAGTGATATTTGCGTGATATTTGTATTGCAGATGTTGCATGAGGAATGGGCCAATTATGGAGCTTTCTACAAATTTCAGCCAATGGACCTTATCAGGTATCAGAAATGATAAACTTCACTACCATCTGGTTCTGTGAAAGTTTTTCTTTCAGTTTAGAGTCTTTCATTCAGTACGCAGATGGTTATTGTCTGGTTTCCCTTCATGTGAACTGTCGTATTTGTGTGTATTTTTGCGGACAGCTATTAATAGTTCTGCCTCAAAGCATATGGCCCCTTAAGGAGAGATGTGTCACTTGTCAGTGCCTTTTTAAGATTTTCACCTGGTAGGTGATGAAAAACCTGGAAAAAAAATCCCATTGCCTATCCCAAAATGCCTACTTAAAGGGATAGTTCACCCAAAAATGAAAATTCTGTCATCATTTACTCACCTTCATGTTGTTCCAAACCTGTTTCTTTGTTCTGCTGAACACAAAAGAAGATATTTTGAAGAATGTTTGTAACAAACCAGAGAGAACAACGATTCACATAGTATTTCCCCCTACTATGGTAGTGAATGGTTGTTCTATCTGCTTGGTTACAAACATTCTTCCAAAAATCTTCTTTTGTGTTCAGCGGGGGGAAAAAGCTCATACAGGTTTGGAACAACATGAGGGCGAGTAAATTATGAGAGAATTTTCATTTTTGGATGAACTATCCCTTTAAAATTTAAGATTTTTTTAAGTTAAAATACTCTCTTAACACTGTTTATTGTTAATTGACTACCATTAGTATGCCTTTCAGGGGTTTATTTCCCATTGAGACATTTATTAGCTATGTTTCCATCCAAAGTTGCCAATTTAACTTGTTTGGGGCGGATGTGGCTTCATGTATATTGTCTACAAACCGGAAGGTTGGTGGTTCGGTCCCCAGTTCCACCTGACCAAATGTCGGGGTTGTCCATGAGCAAGACACCTAACCCCAGCTGCTCCCGACAAGCTGGATGGTGCCTTACATGGCTGACATCGCCATCGTTGTATGAATAAGTAAATGAATGGGTGAATGTGAGGGAATATGTAAAGTGCTTTGGATGGCCATAGGATCTGTTGAAAACGCTATATAAATGCAGTCCATTTACCATTTGTGTCCAAATTTGGAATTACTTTGTGAAGAAAGCACTGTGCCAATCCAGCGAGACTTAAGCCCTATTCGGACAATAATTGTTTCTCATGGGGTAAGGTATTTTTATAATTGACAGGGGCTAGTCTATGATTTTATTTCCATCCGAATCCAAAATGTCAATGCTTTTCTCCCACCACCCGTGGAAAAATCCCTAGCTGAATTACGTACTGTTTTTTGACAAACACCAAGGTCGTGTGGAGTGAGTTTTCAAGAACTGTTTATATCCTTTTTGACCACTGCAGAGCACCATATCGTTGCGTTTTGCTGTAATTTGGATGCATTTTAAAGATCTATAGCCTACACTTTTATTACGGAAATGCTGGAAAGTATTTACAAGAATAATCTTTCATCGCCGCTCAAAAGAGAAAGAGAAGAAAAACACTTACGTCAATTACGGTCCGAATAAGGCTTTAGAGAACAATTATGACAATTCACTTCCTGATAAACTGCCTGCAAATATATATATTAAAAAAAGCAAGTTGATGCAATAGCAGAATCCACTGTGGGTCTTTTTTCATATACATCATGAATGAATTGCCCCCTTTAGAGCATGCTGACGAAACACAACATTTTGTCCTGTCATGTTATTTTGTATTCAGAGGCAGATGCCTTTTGTTTGGGAACACTGACGTTTAAGGTAGTTCTGGAAGGTAATTATTGACTATGGCCAGCTGCCATATCACCCTGTAGCCCAAGACTGGTTTCCCACTGAAGCTAAGCAGGGCTGAGCCTGGTCAGTACCTAGATGGGAGACCAACTGGGAAAACTAGGTTGCTTCTGGTAGAGGAGTTAGTGAGGCAAGCAGGGGGCGCTCACCCTGTGGTCTGTGCGGATCATAACACCCCAGTATAGTGATGGGGACACTATACTGTCAAAGAGCACCGTCCTTCGGATCACATGTTAAACCGAGGTCCTGACTCTCTGTGGTCACTAGAAATCCCAGGATGTCCTTTGGAAAAAGAGTAGGGGTGTACCCCGGCATCCTACCCAAATTTGCCCATTGGCCTCTGTCCATCATGTCCTCCTTATCACCCCCATTTATCCTGATTGGCTTCATCTTCTTCTCTCCACCAATCAGCTGGTGTGTGGTTGGCGTTCTGGCGCAATATGGCTGCCGTCGCATCATCCAGGTGGATGCTGCACATTGGTGGTGGTTAAGGAGATTCCCCCCTTCAATGTAAAGTGCTTTGATTGCCTTGAAAAGCACTATATAAATGTAACAAAAAGCTAATTATTATAGACTTTGGCTAAGGCATTTCAGAATGGATAAAACATTTCAGATGCTGTGCAACGCTGTCCGCAAGTAAGTCCAGCTAAGTCCAGGAGGAGCAGGTTTTGATAATTCACCTAATTAACACAAGAGTTGCGCCTTCAATTAACAAGATAAGAGGTATATACAGCAGACTTACCTCTGTTTGTTAACATTTTCCTTTTCATCTCTATCTCTTGAGTCCTAACTATTCCTATCCCAACCTGGTTATCTGGGTTCGAGACAAATTCCAAACTCTGAGCCCTCCGCCCGGACAGCACGGCAACTACGTATAACCTTTACTCTATTTAATTATATGTAAGTGTGAACTTGTGAATTATGCACATTTAGGAATTTATTCTGTAAATGTGTTTTTCATCGTAGTTTATGCACGTTTTCTTATCGGATAAAAATAGGTGAATGGAAACAGAAATTGAGAACGTTCTGTTCAGATCTGTCTCTTTCCAGCTCAACCTGTAGTAAGAGTTTGGGGTGTGGCTACTGCAGCAGGCGTTGCCAGAGGGTGTTTCGCCACAGTGGGAGCACTGACTGATATGCGTTACATGGGTGCATGGGAAATACATTCAGCTTCGGGTACTGAAGAGCAAAACAAATTGTGCTCTTTTAAAGATTAAACAGGGCATGAACACCTCAAAGCGAACAACAACGGACACTTCAATACCATACAGCATCGTCATGCGCCCACTCAGAAAGACAAATGTACCAGTTCATAAAGGTTACTTTGTGTCTAATGTTGTCCGCTTCAAATAGTTGTAAAAAAAATCCCACCTGGTGCTTTATTATTAATAAATAAAGTTCGCTCTTGACGCTCTTAGTTTTTTCCTAATCAATTACTTACTCATGACACATAGCAACACAACTAAAAGTATTCCTAATATGTTGGTTATTTTATTAAATTTAGCCTAATTTTACTTGTTGAGATATGTGCGCGAACAGGGCGTTTGCAAAATATGCTTTATTTTTGTAATTATACTACAGTAGGTTCCACTAGTGTCACAGAAACTGCATACTTCAAACTACTAGCCTGACAAGCCAGACCCACATCAAGATGTTTGGTCTGGAAACTCACCATTGACAGGGCTCAATTCGAGGGGCGGGATAAACAGTTGTCTTTCAAACTCCCTCTGCACACGATAGGACAGAGCTACAACCAACCAGAGCAACGAAGGTGAAGCAGAGCTTGTTGATAGATTAAACATTCGCCGTATCCGGTCAGCAAAACTCCGAACACATCTTCCCTTCTTAAGAATGACTTCAGTGCCGTTCTTTGTTCTTTTCTCAGAGAAAAGCTTAACTCAAAGTCTTCCAGAGTCGCGGTCAAAGCTGATTCGAAAGACCGCCGTTCGCCAGTTTCTGTGTTTACTAGAAGCACGCAAACGCAACTCGGCCATTGTCATTATGGCCCCGCCCACCGACTCTATACACAATGGCCCTCATTTATCAATCTTGCGTAGAAACTGGTGTATATGTTGGCGTAAGATTATGCTTACACTCCTCTCATCGCCTGATTTATGAAGCTGTGCGTACCTCTGCAATCCAGGTGTACGCAATACTTGCCCTTGATAAATGCGGCGGCTGAAAACGATCGTCATTAGAATAACACGCCCCTATATATTAAAGTCTCCGCCTCCCCCACGCCCTCATTTTACGCCATGGACAAACAGAAGACGGCAAAGAAGCGAAACTTCTCCGACGTGGAGATCGGGCACGCTCAATCATCTCACTAGTCCACTAGTCAGGGCACTGATTAGGACATAAGTCAATGGGCTGACTCCCTGATCAGTGCTCTGACTACTGAACTATTGAGATGATTGAGACGCGACCATCGAGATCACCAGGGAAGTGGAAAAAAAACCTGAAATTGTTTTATTTGGGAGTTTAAAGAGTGGAATTAAAGGCACCTACAAAAACAAAATATGGACACAAATAACGAGTACTGTTAATAGTGTGGGGGTTGAGAAGCGCACTCCAGCAATTTAAAGCTGTTTGGATGATAATTACCATCACTGCATTATTTTACAGCACGTTTTGAAAAAAATAGCATTTAATTTCGTATCACGGCACATGTATTGGGGTGTACAATAGTGATGATGATGTGATGTGGAGTACCTTTCATTCACATTAATAATTACATTACAATTTGTAAGATTCTTCTTATTATTATTATGATTATTATTCTTAATAACGCTTGTTATTTAGAAGAAGAATGTCGTTTTTATTGATTTTATTATTATTTAAAAGAAGAAGGTCATTTTTATTATTTTGTCAGTCTGAATTATTTTAGTCCCAGTCCGTGTGCAGCTGCCGGGCCAGGCGGGCCTGAAACGTCAGATAAAGCGCACATGCAGGCTCGCGACTGGAGGAACATATATGCCTAAAAATCAAACGCTTTGGTAAAGTCACAAAAATTAAACATTGACGTTCATGTTGCACAAAAATAAACACTGAATGTTGTTGTTGTGGTTTTTAACAGTGGGTCATAATATAGCATATCTTGTCAGTGCGTTTTGTGGTGTTAGGAATTGTTTTTCTGCGCATTTTCACACTAACACAAACGTGCGTACACCACCTCCTGAGCTGGCGTAGGATTTGAGCGTGCCGTACGCCAACGTCCATATTGATAAATCTCAAAGTTACCGTGGGTTTGGGTGTACGCAAGGTGTACGCTGGAAATTTGGTGTACGCACTTTTGATAAATGAGGGCCAATGAGATTGGCACGACAAGAGTTAGGGGAATATAGCTCAGAAGGGTATTGAGAGTTGCTAGACGACACTCGCGGGCAGATTAAATTCCCTTCAAACTACACCTTCAAAGCAAACTATTCACAAAGTGAAAGCTCATCAAACAAGTATGGATGATTACATTTTCAGGATAATAAAACATTATTAAATGGCCTACAAATAGAAACTGAAGCTGAAATGGAATATGAATTGCATCTGGTGAATTTAATATGCCATCTGGATATCACATATATTAAATACGTGCCCAGTATGCATGCTGTGAACTGCAGACAGCATGTCTTTGACAGTACAATAGGAAGATTACTTGGTAAATGCATCACTTATCAGTCGGCTCACATGGAGTCTGCATACTGATTCACATTTTCTAAACTGAATATGGGGGAGAAACTCCAGAATGTACTTTAATATGGCAAAATGGGCGTGTTTATTAGTTGCTGAAAGCATAATCAAAATATTTAAATAAATTAACATGTAAGTGATGGGGGATGTGTAAAACTCAATGGCACAAAACATTATGTATGTGTTGGTGTTCAGTGGTTGTTTACCTTTTTTTTTGTGACAGTTTGGTAATGCGTTTACCTGTATTCAACAGGAAGTACTTTGGAGAGAAGATTGGCCTGTATTTTGCCTGGTTGGGTGTGTACACACAGCTGCTGATTCCTGCCTCGGCTTTAGGAGTCGCAGTATTCCTATACGGTTGCCTCACCGTAGACACCAATGTGCCCAGGTAAACACATTCACAAACACATTCACATATACTTTTGTTTCCTGTCCCCTAACCCTAAATCATAATTTTAGTCTTTATTGATAGTGTCTATTAAGCTATTTTCTTTGTGGAGGCTTACTGTTGAAATCAGCTTTTCTTATTATAAGCTAATCTAACTCTAAAATATGTATTTTGGAATTTACATTTAAATTCAAATTAAACAAAGGTAAACAACCTTACAAGAAAAAAAGGGTTCAGAAAGCAAAAAACTCATTTTCTGAAATTTGTGAAGCACAAGTGTAACTTGTAAAACATTAGGTGTTGATGTATTAAGGTGATTTTTATTATATAATCAATAATTCATTTATCTTTTTTTTTCAGTCAAGAGATGTGTGATGAGCGTCTTAATTTCACCATGTGTCCTCTATGTGATCGTGTGTGTGATTACTGGCAGCTGAGCAGTATCTGCAGTACTGCACGTGCCAGCTATCTGTTTGATAACCATGCCACTGTGGGCTTCGCCATCTTTATGTCCCTCTGGGGTATGAGCTATATGAATATGTAGTGTGTTTACTGCGATAAACTGTACATTTATAATATATTAAGAAGAGAAATAGTGGTTTAAAGAGGAATAGATAATTGTGTGTGTGTGTGTGTGTGTTTAGCGGCAGTGTTTCTAGAACACTGGAAGAGGAGGCAGCGATGTCTACAGCACAGCTGGGATCTTACCGGCATGGAAGATGATGAGGTGAGTAAAATCCAAAGCATTTTAGAAGCATTTTAAGCATTTTTTAACAATCAATTTAATGCGTATTTGCTGAATGAAAGTATTAATTTCTTTAAAAAAAAATAATAATATTACTGAACCCAAACTTTTGCATGCTACTATCTCCTAAAAGGGAACTTTTGGGGCTTTCACACTGAGTAGTTCTTGGAACTTAGTTATAGGAAATAACCACCAGGTTGCCTGAGAATTAAATGTTCCCTTAGGGCCAATTAGTTCTCAGGCCATTTTCCTGGTTGCATGCTTGTTGTTGTTGTTGTGACTTTTATTTTGACGGCACAACCAACCTTTTTTTTTGACAGCGTTGAGAATGTCAGAGCCTCCGATTTTTTTCTTAAGCATAAAGGTTTGCCGCGTTCCAGTTCGCCTACTTATACTATGTCCTAAAATTATGTACTCTTTTTGTGAACAAAAAGTATATACTTTTGAGTGTGTAGCAGAAGAGTATGCAAGTTTTGGGACATACTACTTTGTCATCTTTAACGGACTCTGTTGCTTAGTTACGTGCATCTCATCACAGTTTAAACTGCCCTGTCAATCATCATCACAGTTCAAATCCTCCAAATTCAGATTAATTTCCTACCATATCGGAGAGAAATGTAGCCGCTCATTGATCTGTCATTCGTGGGTCTTTAATGCAGAGACTCTCCTCATGTGTTTGCAGTTTAAATATAATGATGCATTTAAAAGTTAATGGCCAAACGTGTCATTACAAAAGTTCACAATGCTGCTGCAGGTGAAATATAATGTGGACAACACTGAATAAATATCTTTTTGTCAGGCTAAATACTGATAAATGATCACTCAAACCCCTTTATTAAACCTCTCTACTTAACCGTCTGACTTGCAAATCCATCGTGTTTGTAGTTTTTTAGTTTGTATTTCTAATCAAAATCACATCAAACTCGCAATGGGTTGTGAGCAATATCAGCTGTTAAAGTGTGCGTCGATCTGTACTTCGAATTCTGACAGGAAATAGTAAACCATCCGGGTATCTTTGGCATACTCTTTTCAACATACTCTGATTTGAGACATACTAATTCTTATTTCGAATACTATTTAGTATGTTTAGTATGCGAATTGGTACGCAGGGGTTAAGAGCTCAATTTATCACTGTTTTCTATGTTCGAAGAGTTCGTTTCTGGAGTAAATATAAAAAATGGTGGGTGCTGGTGTTTCACTTGTGTTCGGGCCAATCAACGTACACTTACGCCACTGGTAGTTCCTATTGTGCTGGCTTAGACCCTAATGTGACTAGTACTCCCCAAAAGGGTTCATAGTTCCTGCAGTGTGAACACGCCAAAATCTGGGTACTTCCGCCAATAGTTCTAGGAACTATGAAAAGGTTCCTCCAGTGTGAAAGCCCCCTTTGTCACCATTTATCATCAGAGATGAGCATCAAAAGCAGATAACGTCATCCTCAAAAATAACAGGCACGAGCTAAAAGCGATATCATTTTCATTTGGATTCCATAGGGTCTTAAAATATTTATTGAAAATCGAGTGTCTTATATCTTAATGCTTTTGGTGCAGTTTTATAAAACCAATTAGCCACTTGAAGCAACATGGTTCATGTCATGTCTAGCATCAACTCTTAACTGTGGAGTAATCATTTTTAAGCACAGCCTTCAATAGCCGCCCTCTTAAAAAACACTCCAGAATCTCACCCATGAACATCAACATAAACTTGTTGTGACACAGTTTATAATATAATAGCCAATTCTCTCTAATGCAACTCCAACAGACCCTCACACTGGCTGACCTGGTCTTCATTTAGCTTTATGAAAATTCTAGCTTTTATTGTTCATGAGGGTCTGAACTGTTCACCTGGTAGCTGATTCAGTTTGAAGTGTGTGTACTGTGTAAGTGGTGGGAGAGGATGGCATGTATGTGTGTGTGATAGAATATGTGTGAGTAATAAGATTGTGTTCTGCTTAAAGCATTGAGCTGAGTGAATGAAGGACAGGGCTCCATGGAGATCATTAGCATCAGGCTTAATGAAGTTCAATTATACTGCATATTAAGCACTGTAAATATGTGTCTAACTCCATGTTTTCTTTGCTTTCATGCTTACCAATAGGAAAGGGCTGAGGTAAACCTATCTTTTGCTCTCTTTCTTTCTGTCCCTGTTTCTATATTGTTCCCGACACGCTCAAACGCACACCATATTTTCACCACGTCCTTCACACTTCCCCCACCACTTCATCTTCGCCGCATCTCCCGTTTGCGATTTTCTGCGCAGCGGGAGGATCAATTTTGCATCTGAGTCTATGGTGATGCTGTTTGATGAATCAACCCTGAATTCATCGGAGGAGGAGAGATTTACAATGGATTAACTTTGTAGTAACCTGTGTGCCAACGAATCCTTTACCGTGATTTTATACCATTAACCTCAATGACATGATAATCCTGACCACAATGTACTTGCCAGATAATCACAACCTTATTTGTAACATTGAAAATGCTACCTGTCACCTGACACACATTTTATGTTATAAATATATCATTTTAAGCATTGTGTTTTGAACATACAACTATATACCGCTCTTGTACAGGATGGTGCTCTAACAGATTGAGTGTACAGCAGTGGGTTTGCATATTAAACCAGAAAAACCCTGCTGGTTACGTGCTTTTTAATGAACTTGCAGTTTAGTGCCATATCGGCATCTTCGCCTCAAGACAAGAAAGTGATTTAATGCGGAACCAAGATAATTATTTCTTTTTGTGCATGTTTGTGAATCCTGTTTCTATGGAGACTGCTTTGCTTATGCTTGTCTGATGAACTGATGTTGGATTTGGTGTTTTTTTTTTAGTCCTTTATCCCAAAACTTGACATTTATATTTGTGTGTTTAAATCTCAGAATGAGCTACGACCAGCATACGAGGACTTTCTTCTTAAGAAACAAGAGAAGGCGGCAAAGAATAAGAAGAAGGAAGAGGTAAACTGCACTATTACGTACAGAAGTACAAGGTCCCCACACATTTCGACCAATTAATTAATCCATGATTTTCCCACTTTTCATAAATAAATGATTTTATAAAGATTGTACTCACAGAAAGCAATGCATTTCTGAGCTTAGTATAATTATAGGAAAAAAATTATATTCATGATAAAACAAATTTCCATGATTTCTCCATGTCTTATTCCCGATATCATGCAGATGTCATCTCTGATTTTAGTGTATAGAAACCTACTGATTTATTTTTGTTTTTGTTTTGTTTTTTACAAATAATTTGATTCTTAACCCTCTACAGAATGGCAACGGAAAGTTTTCTTAAGCCCCATGTTCAGTACATGTTTCTTTAAATGATTGCATCCAATTAGAATGGTAAAAAAGTATCAAGAAAAGTCTAATAAAGCATGGGAGTCACTATCAAGCACCATTTGAAAGTGGGACTTCCTTAGAATAAGCTGAAGTTATTTGCTTTAGTGATGTTATTTAAAATAACACGAACTGTACATAAAAAGTGTGTATGTGTGTGTGTGTGTGTGTGCCCTTGTTTATATTACATTGTGGGGACCAAATGTCCCCATAAGGATAGTAAATCCTGAGATCACCTACATTGTGGGGACCAGCCAGCGGTCCCCACTCTTTCAAAAGGCTTATAAATCATACAGGATGAGTTTTTTTTTTGAGAAAGTAAAAATGCAGAATGTTTCCTGTGATGGGTAGGTTTAGGGGCAAGGGGCAGGGTAAGGGGATAGAAAATACGGTTTGTACAGTATAAAAATCATTACGCCTATGGAGAGTCCCTGTAAACCACATAGACCAACGTGCGTGTGTGCGCGTGTGTGTGCGTGTGTGTGAGAGTGAGCTGAAATACTTGGAATACCACACAAATATTTCCAAGTAGATGTGAGAGAATGAGTGTGTGTGTTTTTAATCTCTGCTTTGTGTTCTAGCCGGATGCAGGAACAGATGACAAAGGAAGAGAGAAGCTACTGTCTGCTAAAGGAGGCCAGTCACCGGTGAGGAGGGGGGAGATAATTTGAGAGTTTAATGTTTTGCTTAGGAGAGAGCAAGCTAATCAACTTAACCAGAAGAGGCGGGGCTTCAGGGATAATGCAGTTAGTTCTCAGCTTTTAGTCACCGAGTGGTCACTGAGCGGTCACTGCGCGGCCTCCATCAGACCCCACCTGCCCACCTAGCTCATCCGTCTTTCCCCTTATCTCATCCCGCATTAGCACTCTCTTATCTTTTTCTTCTTCTTTCTGACAATTTAATTAATTAGATAATAAATTACACAGTCCAACAGAGAGACTGTTGTTGACTTGTTTTTCCCATCTGAAATGAGCAGTTTGGTCGCAATTTCACTTGATGTGATTTTGTGGATTTTTGTTACTGTCATTGTGCCCTTGTACGTAGTGTCAGGCCTATGCCGCATACACACAACACACGTATATGCTCAAACACTATCTCTGGCATACACGCTTACTACACACGGCACTCAAAGCAGATTACCTCTCTGGGTATTCCACACTAGATTATACAGGATTAGAGTCAGAGCTGGATTAAAACACGCGAGTTAGAGTGGCGTCCTTCCTCTAATCAAAGACACATGTTCACTGTTTATGTGCGTGTACCTGAGAGAGTGTAGTGTTTTTAATTCAGATTTCATGCGTGTGAGGGGGGTGGGAGGTGGATCTGTGCTCTGCATTAACTTCAGCGTGCACTTTAATCAAATCACCCTTACTCACATTAAAGGGTTAGTTTACCCAAAAATGAAAATTCTGTCATTAATTACTCACGCTCATCTAGTTCCAAACCTGTAAGACCTTCGTTCATCTTCAGAACATCTTCAAGCTCTCGGATTTCATCAAATATATCTTCATTTGTGTTCCGAAGAGTAACAAAGGTTTTACGGGTTTGGAATGACATAAGGGTGACTGATTAATGACAGAATTAAAATTGCGGGTGAATTAACCCTTTAAAGTCCTTGTGAAATCAAAATTGCCACTATTTACTTTGTTAGCATACATTACATGTCTTAGGGTGAACAATGAATCTGTGCAAGTTAATCCACAGAAAAAAAATAGTTTTTGCATGGTAAGCTTTAATCAAAATCTGAAAAGTTACTTCCGTTTTTTTAAACCAATATTTAACTGCGTTACTTTTTAAACTATAGCCAACTACGCCATATATCGGAAGCCAAATTTGTAATGGTATTATTAGCATATTTTTAAAGATCTGTGTCATTGTTGTTGATGTTGCACTTTTGTAAATGTTTTAAATTAAATTTAAGTAAATATTGCTAAAATAAATGTTAATTTAATCTCATGTCCTAACATAACATTTTTAATCAATGTTTTTCTTTTTCTTTCACCATTTAGAAGAATACAATAACCGGTCTTAAGGCCCTTTCACACCAAGGATGAGAGCTTTAATGATGATAATAATGATAACTATAACATTTTAATAATCCTAATTCTATGAAAAAATAGGGAAGTCCAAATCACAACTATAACAGTAACTCCACAGAGGAACAATACCATTGGAATCACTTTCAGAAACATTTTTGACAGCCAAAAAGCATTGAGAGCCAATCAGAATCCATTCTGCTTTAAAGAGCTCAATCAGATTACACCAGCGCAAACTCTCTTTTGGCGTTTAAAAAATACTGCCAGGATTTACTAAATCCTGAGACGTGATGAAAAACTTGTGCTAAAAAAGGCGTGGTCATTTTTGCGGCTGACCATATTGCATATGCATTTATAGGAGTTTTCCTTTCAGACGCAAAACTTATAGGGGGAGAGTATTTTAATGAATCATGCAAGGTGATTTAATAAGGTTTGTGGTGTGTAAAGTCACAAGTCACATTTGTGGTGGGTAAACGAGGCCCACCCAGGCCCCCTCCTAGCTACGCCCCTTGTTTAAAACATGCTTTATTTGGGCGGTAAATAATGGCGCATATACCAGTAATTTGACAAGTGCGAACCTTAGTAAATCACCTTGCATAATTCATTTAATGCATCAAATACTTTTATTTTTAGTGCGATACCTGTATTTTTGTTGCCTTTTTAATTTATTACTAATATTTTGCAGTTGAACCTAAAAAATATGAATCAAATGCGTCGGTTTAGCAAATGGATATTTCCTTCAGTTATTTTCATGCCTTTCCTTCAGTTATTTTCATGTAAGTATGCCTGCCAAAATTTATAGGAGCTACTGTTACTTTCTCTGTTTATATTATTGCTCTATCATCTTTTATCTTTAATTTAATAGCACAGTGAATATTTAGAGCTGCCCCAGCAAGTCTCAACCAGTCAAGAGCAGGGAAGGATTTTCTCTGTCTTTTGTTTTTAGATTAACATTAAGGAAAAATACAGCAGTTATCTGCTCGTATCCAACATACTTGTACAAACATGTTTTCTTTTCAACTCTTTAAGTTCACTTAAGATAATAACTGACTATATTTCACAAGGATACTTGCCTAGATGGTCATTTTTACATAATTTTGTTTAAATTTGTCTGGTAAAGCTCAAGAAGACATTAGAGAGAGAACTCATTTCAATTCACTATTCAAATTTTTCCGCACAGAAACCGTCTTGTTTACTGTACTGCCTTTCTGTAATAATGTCAGAGGTGGGAGTAAGTCACACATGTGCAAATCTCAAGTCTTAACCTTCAAGTCTCAAGCAAGTCCAAGTAATTTATTGTGGCAACCAAGTCAAGTCATAGCTTGGGTCAAGCAAGTCACTGGCAAGTCATACAAATGTTTGATGATTGAACTGAATTAGCGGACTATGGGCGTTTAATTGCAACAAAAAATGCACTATGCATTTCTACTCAAAAAAAGTGTCCACATACAGCTGAGTTGTTAATACAATAAATAAAAAAAATACTAATTAAAACTACATAGCCTAACATGGAAATGTAACTGAAATGAGGCCAATATATTGGGTGAGATGCATTCTCTTTGTATTATTTGACAGTCCTAGTCCTGTACAGCTTGACCAGGTGATGACTAATATTATGACTAAAAAACTTCATGAACTTAAGATTGTGTTTGTGGCTCATACCCTGACAAATGCTCATTAGCCACAACACAGATGTCCAGTACTTGTCACCTGTTTTTAAAATATTAAAGCCATAATGAAACAAAGACATAATTATGTCTAAATGCCCAAATAAGCAAGTATCCTTGTGAAATATAGTCAGTTATTATCTTAAGTGAACTTAAACAGTTGAAAATAAAATGTTTTTGTACCAGTATGTTGGATGCGAGCAGATAACTGCTGTTTTTCCTCTATTTGCTAAACCAATGCATTTGATTCATATTCTTCTTTTTTTTGGTTCCTCTGCCAAATGTTAGTCATATATTAAAAAGGTTATGAAAATACAGGTATCGTAGTAAAAATAAAATTGTTGGTATCAGACCTGTTCTTGAAAAAGTGGTATTGGAACACCCCTAATATAGACAGACAGACAGACAGACAGACAGATAGATAGATAGACAGATAGATAGATAGATAGATAGATAGATAGATAGATAGATAGATAGATAGATAGATAGATAGATAGATAGATAGATAGATAGGTAGGTAGGTAGGTAGGTAGGTAGGTAGGTAGGTAGGTAGGTAGGTAGGTAGGTAGGTAGGTAGGTAGGTAGGTAGGTAGGTAGGTAGATGATTGATTGATTGCGCCCCCCTCATTTTTAGATGAGACCCCTCAAAAATAGAATTATGGCTAGCTACGCCACTGTCTTAAGCCAGAGGCTAATTTGTGCTGCTCTCGGTAGATTGCGTTGGTCATTATGCAAATGATCCGGCTGCGTCTGTGTTCTTTAATTTGCGTGTCGTCAGTAGATCACATGCAGAACTTTCCACTCCCATCTGTGCTTTTATGGGATTGTCAGCTCTCGCTAATTTGCCCCCTTTTAGTAAATCTGGCTCTTAGTGTGAACATTGATGTTCTGTTAAAAAAGGGTGGAAAATAGCATATATTTATAGTATGGGCCATCATATTGGTTATTAACGTAACATAACAATATGCATTGCTTATCAAAATCAGGCAAAATTTTAATTCATGTATAGTTTTCTCCGAGTAGCGAGTCTGATATGGTGAGCATATGGAGTAACATGATGTTGTTCTTGTAGCTTGCCTCAGAGTCTTTGTCATGGACGGACCGGCTGCCAGGATATTGCATCAACATATCCTCTATCCTCCTTATGGTGGGTACCTTTCCTAATAAGAGCCTTTCCTAAGTGTCTCATTACTGTTTTTATATTGTCAAAATTCTTATTTATCTGTTTTCTCAGGTAGGGGTCACATTCTCTGCAGTGTCTGGAGTGATTCTCTACCGCATCATTGTGTTTGCTGTTATGTCAATGAACCCTGATCACGAGGCCAAGGCTAATGTGCGTGTTACCGTGACAACCACTGCTGTCATCATCAACTTACTGGTGGTTCTGGTGCTGGATGAGATCTACGGTGCTATAGCGGCCTGGATTACAGAGCTTGGTGTGTGTGTATATGTGTGTGTGTTTGCACAACAACAATATAAAAACATGTTGCATTTGAAAAAAAAAATCTACTGATTCTAAAAAGGATAAAATTATGCATTGCCGATGATGATTACTATAAATATATGATGTTAATGATGCACTTGCAGAGATTCCAAAGACTGAAGCGACATTTGAGGAGCATGTGATCTTGAAAGCTTTTTTGCTGAAGAGCATGAATTCATTTGCACCTGTCTTCTATGTGGCCTTCTTTAAGGGCAGGTAAAATGGCATCCCATTAGCATCCCACCCAAACTAATGTGACATTCTGTCTCTGTTGTGAGCTATGATAATTGGATTATTATAATGTACTTACTTACTGTTTGTCATGTCCAGTGGGTTGCAGTGTTGTGTGTGCTTACTGTAGTATTGTGTTAATTGTATATTGTAGTGTTTGTTTTACTGTAGTGTTGTGTGTTTATACTGTATTCTGTAGTCTTGTGTCTGTCCTGTGTAATGCATTGTTGAGAATGTTTACATTGTACATATCACTGCAGTGAGCATTTGTTTCATAATAACATTTTATATAGAGAAATCATACAATTTTATTTAGATTTTTGACAATATATATATATATGTCCTGCTCTTTTAAGATAATTATTGTATATGAGTCTCATGCTGTGCATTTAAATTAAATCTTTTTTTAATCAAAATTATTTTTATAATATTAATATTTATTATATATTAATATAATATTAACATATTTTATTAATAAATTTCCAGCTGTGAATTACAGTTCTATAACAACTTATTTTGTGGTGTCTGTGTGTTACATGTTGTGTTTTATGTCTATATAGTGTTTGAGTTGTAGTGCACAGTGTAGTTTGTCGTCGTGTAGTGTGTGTGGCATTAGTGTCTAAAACCAAAATGCTGAATTTCTGGGTTTGCATAGTTTAATCCAGAGAACATTTTAAAACATCTATCATAACTCTGGTGTGCTAATTTAGGTTTGCCGGTCGTCCTGGTGACTATGTTTATGTCTTTAAGGATTTCCGCATGGAAGAGGTAATCATTAAAACAACAATATATTTGACTTCAGTGTTTTAGCGTAACATAACTAACTATTTGCATATACATGTGTTTTTGGTCTAGTGTTCTCCAGGTGGCTGTCTTATTGAAGTGTGTATTCAGCTGGGAATCATTATGCTGGGGAAGCAGCTTATTCAGAATAATGTGTTTGAAATTGCCATTCCGTAAGTGTTTTACACACACATACTGCACACAAACACAAAGTCTTCCCTGTGGCTCATTTTCTTTGATTCCGCAATGTCCTGTTAAAGGAAGCCCCTGGAGTCTCTTGTTAAATTAAATTTTAATTCTCAAAACTGTTTAACATTACCAAAGCAGTGAATATTGAGTACAGGAGGAAGTGTTGGTTTAAAATGACACAGCTTAGGTGGCATTCTGCTTGACATTACAGGAAGCTGAAGAAGATGTATCGCACGTACAAGGAGGAGAAAGATGGATCTGCAGATGAGGAGGACAAAGACTCCAAACGAGAGCCGCAGCGCTGGGATTTGGACTATGATCTGGAGCCATATGAGGGTTTAAGCCCAGAGTACATGGAGATGGGTGAGTACCACATGCTCGAACTTCGCTGGAACCACATGATCGCTTTCATTATTTTACTTGTTTTAAATGCTGTGCATCCTAGAGATATTAAGCAGCATGTCTTGTGCTTGGTACATAGCTAATGACATTGTTGTCGCTCAAAGTCAACCAAAAGAAAAAATAATTATACACATTCCTTTATAGTTGCCACACAATGCAGTTTAGTTGGCTTTGTCAGTGTTTGTTTTGAGGTCACATCATCATAATGTACCTCTACTCTGGGCGCTACTGTCCAATCAGACTTAACATTGTTTTTACTCTGAATTGTCACATAGCTGTTAGTAGCCTGGACAACCAAGGCCGGAGACACACTGCAAGCATGGCGTGAGCGTGGTGTTTCTGTTGCGTGTCAGCCGCGCTTTCTCTCTTTGCACACCAGAAGTGTGTCTCACATGGCGCTGCTGCTGCTATTGATGTACAGGGAAGACCTATACTTCATGTTAAATATAAATATATGTAGCCTACCGATACAGCAAAACAACGTCGGCAGTAGCCTATTGACCATACTTATCTAAGGTATTTATTGGCTAAATAGGCTACAGAATATTTCATTCTGTATTGACAGGTGCAATATTTCAAAATCGATAATTGTTGTTTTTTATTATTAAAATTATGATGAATTGAGAAATCAACTTCCCCTTGAGCCTTTGATATATAAAAGATCATGTTAATATAAGAATATCCTGTAAGTTTCAGAGCTGAAAACTTCCTTGTTAGTCAAAGAAAAGCTTTTATAGACACCAGCCTCAGCAAACGGTCCTGTGCTTCATTCTTACATCATTGCGCGACGAAACACTGCCTATACAGTGCGTCTAATCCAGTAGCCTCGTCCACCGACTCATGGAGGGCTCGTGCTAGCAGGTCAACAACAATAAACATGCAGAGGAAGATAGCAAGATATTGCGCTATTCCTGGTTGTGGAAGAACACAGTCGCTGCATAAGCTTCCTTCGGATCCTAATATTAGGAATGAGTG
Organism: Pseudorasbora parva; assembly: GCF_024679245.1. Classification (NCBI taxonomy): domain Eukaryota; kingdom Metazoa; phylum Chordata; class Actinopteri; order Cypriniformes; family Gobionidae; genus Pseudorasbora; species Pseudorasbora parva. The sequence continues at coordinate 25,413,229 of NC_090187.1, forward strand.
GTTGAACTTTATTTTAAAGCTCACGTGGGGAAGACATGTTCACTTCATTTCACTGCGGGATCATGGGGAAGACATGTTCACTTCATTTCACTGCAGAATCGTTTGTAAACTTATCTCCGGTCGATGCTGGATTTGGATCCGACAGAAATGGTGCAACACACTGATGTGAGTAAAACGTGTTTTATATGTGAAAGTATTGCATTGTTATAGATCGTTTTGCTTGTCTCTCTCTATCTCAAGTTGACATCTGAAGGGTGGCGCTTATATCGTCCGATCTTGCGGGCTATGTGTAATATAAAAATAATAGTCCAATTAATCGCAGGTGGAGGAAAAATACATAAATCATAGTGTTTGTTTGATAAAGACGTTTACGAGCCCTGTGATTGAGAAAATCATTCCGGTAGCTGCTTCTCCCTCAAAAATAGGCATCTCTTCTATTTCTAGCATGCATGCGTTTTCCTCAAGCCGTGGTTGTCACGCAGGCAGTGTGCAAGCTCCAACCTGCTAACATGGGAGACGAAAATAAAAATGAACATGCGACGCAGCCGAGACGCTCACGCCACGCTTGCAGTGTGTCCCCACCTAAGGGTGTGTTCACACAGTTCAGTTTGCTTGCTTTGTTTGGTCTGGACCAATTTTTTTTTTATCCCTGGTCTGCTTAGCAGTCACATTTTACTTATGTTTTAACACTTAACCTATAGGCATTGGAATATGTTCACAACCTGATTGGTTGGCTTTTATTACGTATATTTGTCAGCGTAACTTACCGAACATCCAAAACAATACTGTGCTGGGCTAAATTCCCTCTTGTATGTGCGTAGCCTACTTATGGTATTTTGACCAGCTGAGAACTCATGAAGAGCTTATAAAATTTGTAAAGGAGTTAAAACAGCAGCAGGAATCCCTTGGTCACACTCACACAAACAAAGGTATACTGCAAGGAGACGTGGTTCTGATGCCTGTACCGAACTGTGATGGGCAACATTGCGATTTAAACAGGCATGCTTGAGTATTCTGTCCACTTCAGCATTGTGTCCTTCAAGACACTAACAGAGCAATCGCACCAGGGTTTGTTTTAGTCTAACCAAACATGCCAAGTATGAACACACAATAAGAAGCTTAGTCTAAATTTTTATTAAAAATATATTGCTAGAGTAACTGCTTTTATTTATTAACATTTTAATTGGTTTAAAAATAGACAGCTTTAAACTAAAGACTTCTTCACACTACAGCAATGTTGTTAAAAATTTTAAAAAAATGTAATGTGTAAATTGATCTATTTTGATTGCAACAAACATTTGCATGCTATCACACTGTGAAAACACTGCCCAACCAATAAGATCTGCAGTTTCAGTCACATGCCCAGAGCTGCTGCTGTTAAAAAAAGATGATTAAGGGAATTATTTTGCTAATGCCAGGTACACACAGCACGATTTTTAAAGTCGTCAGATTGCTGTTTTTCTCACACCACACAACTGTCTGGGGAACCATTTAACTGCTGTACAATGATAGCCCGCAAGAAGCTTGCGATTTCAAGTTGTCTGTGCAAAAAACAAGAATATGAAGGAGTGGTTGCTTGAAAAAGCCATACTTGCTGATGTTCTCCCCCTGAACTTTCCCTTGCCCTGTATTTTGCTCTTTCATTAGCTGTAGGTCGTCGCAAATGTTATTTCAGGCAAAACTAATTTTACACTGCAGGACTCTGTGCCATAAAAAGGTTCAGATATTTAGAATGCTAAATAGCTCACAGGATTAGTGACGCAATGACGCTAAGGTTGGTTCTCTCAGGTTGAGTCTTTGATCAAACACCAATGAATGAGCACTGATTTGCCTCTGATTTTCGGGTACTTGTCTGCAGTTTCCACAAAACTGTCGGTGAGTGCAATCGTGCAGTGTACCCACCATAAGCAACCATGGGTGCGTCTCAATCAGCCTCCTAGTTCAGTAGTCAGGGCACTGATCAGGAAGTCAGCCCGTTTACTTGTGTCCTGAGCAGTATCCGGACTACTGAACTAGGAAGCTGATTGAGACACACCCCATGAATAGCAGAGGAAGAATCCAGAACAGGTGTTCTGTCAAAGTCTGTTCCCATTGTTTTCCCTTAGGTTAGTATTTCCTGTTATGCCGCCACGCACACTGCTCATTGAACTGTTGGATGGATCTTAACCAGTATCAGCTTGATAAATATTAGAACCTTACTGTATAAGAAACATGGGGGGCAGAATCCGATGGCGAGTACTCCAGCTTTTGAAATCCATTCCCCCATTTTCATAGTGAGAGATGTTGGCTTAGAAGTTGTTGCTTCTGCCCTGTATAGGGATCGATCTGCACATTTTCATTCAGCCAGTCTGTTTTTTTATGCATTAGTCTGAACAGTCAATTTGCATACAAAAAACAAACCCATTTGTGTTGGTGTAAATAGGCCTTAAGCTTTGTGATACTCAAGGAATGATCATGGTGGATGGGAGACCATAGACTCAACTTGATAGAGGAGAAACAGTATCAAGTTGATAAGGTCCATGACAGATGTAAATAAATGTAAATCAGATTAACTCTGTAGTTGGTTAACAGGTAGAGTGGCACGAAGCGGATTCTGTGTGTCAATGACTACTGCAAGCATATGCAGTGAAGACCAACATTTTAATTTCATTCTTCAGGTGTGTGATAGTGTGTGAGTACTGCATTGAGTTATTTTTTAGGCTTATTGCTCTGAATAACTCTTTTTAACTTCAAGCATGTGTCTAGCTTATTCTCATTCATGTATATTTCTTTAGCACTGTAATGTGCCAATAATTTTTAGCAGTGCCCTGCTGTCGCACATTGATGAAACTCAGGAAATGCAGCTCTTGTTATCTTTTTTCCCGCCATTCAAGGAATTTTACGGCGTTTTCACTGTATATGGTATGTGGTAGGTAGTGCTGTGAAACATCTTCTGAAAGAGTACTGAATATCCGGATCAAAGCATACCATGCCATATCATAAATATCGTAAAATAATGCGATCATCAACATTAAACATCATATAAATGAAAACTGCCTAATGTTACCGAATTAAATGTCGGCCCAGGAGAAGATAAAGGACTGTGAAGCTTTTGGGGTGTTGGACTCGATCTATTACATCTATGTTTTGATCACCGCTGTGAATCCGATCCAGACATAGTATTTGACAAAAAACATGATTTTCTCTTCTTTTTGCTCAAACTGTTGCTTTTTAGTTTTTTGTATATCACATTCAAATGTTGATAAAAAAAAGAATGCTTTTTTTGCATGTTCAGATATTCATACAACAAAATATTCTTAAAGTACTGGTACTAGTAAAATGAGAAATCACATATTTTAAGGGTATTGCGATACCTTTTTAGTGGCGGTATATTTTGCAACACTATACCTGATAAGTAGCCTGACAAGCCAGACCCACATCAAGATGTTTGGTCTGGAAACTCACCATTGAGAGGGCTCAATCCGAGGGGTGGGATAAACGGTTGTCTTTTTAAACTCCCTCTGCACGCGATAGGATAGCGCTACAACCAACCAGAGCAACGAAGGTGAAGCAGAGCTAGTTGACAGAATAAACTCAGAAAAACTCAGAACACATCTTCCCTTCTTAAGAATGACTTCAGTGCCGTTCTTTGTTCTTTTCTCAGAGAAAAGCTTAACTCCAAGTCTTCCAGAGTCGTGGTCAAAACTGACTCGAAAGACCGCCGTTCGCCAGTTTCTGTGTTTACTAGTAGCACACAAGCGCAACTCGGCCGTCATTATTTTAAGCCCCGCCCACCGACTCTATACATGATGTGACTGGCCCGACCAGACTTTGGCGTTTACAGCTCAGAAGTGTATTTAGAGTTGCCAGACGATACTCGCGGGCAGATTAGATTTGCTGCCGCTAGGGTGCGTCTAGATTTCTAGGCTACCTGACAATTTTCCATTGCTTTACTTTCTGCCAAAATGTAGCTTTGGTTAAAAAAAGAAAAAAGCTTTTGAATCTTGATGCATCTAGAAATAAATACCTTCGGGCTGTAACAGAGAATCTGGCAGTGGTCAGAAACCGTTTGTAACAAAGAGAGAGGAATATTACATGTATTGTAATATTACAATATTACCCCCCACCCCCACCACCACCACCACTTCTGCAAGGCAAAATATGTTACTTATACTTTACACACTAGTCACACAGCTGTATGGGAAGCCATAGTGGCACAATGATTACCAAGAAATCTAAAAATGTTGTATGCCAACACTTGCTCTATACTTACTATTATTAGTTCATTAGAAGAGATTTAGCGATGGTGTTTGAAGATGCCTTTGATGACTTTGAGGAAACCGGTTTGATTAAGGACATGGATCATTGATGTATGTGTTTGTTTGTCTGCAGTTATTCAGTATGGATTTGTCACACTCTTTGTGGCCTCCTTCCCGCTGGCACCGGTCTTCGCTCTGCTTAATAACATCATTGAAATCCGACTAGATGCGGCAAAATTCGTCACTGAAATACGCCGACCTGATGCAGTCAGTGCTAAAGAGATTGGTATGTAATGTAGCAGTAAATATGTACAGACTTACTCATGGTTACACTTAATATGACTGTTATTCATTCTACTTCACACTGATGCAAATGTATCTTTCTTTTCACAGGCATATGGTACAACATCTTGAGCGGAATCAGCAAGTTTGCTGTCATTACAAATGTGAGTGTTAAGACAGAGATACAGAGATTGTGACTGATGGTGAATAAAATTATATTTAGTTGCTGGTGGTGTTTAATATGATTTATTTCATTGCATGCATAGATTTTAAGGTGCTTTTCCTCTTTCTATCTTTATTCCCTCAAGGCATTTGTGATCTCCTTTACATCGGAGTTCATTCCTCGGATGGTGTATCAGTATTTGTACAGTGAGACAGGCACCATGCATGGTTTTACCAACCACACACTGGCTTATTTCAATACAGGCAACTTTACACCTGGTACTGCCCCGCATGACACAGATTTTGATAGACAACTCCGTATTTGCAGGTACGCACAACACATTTACATTTACATTTAATCATTTAGCAGACACTTTTATCCAAAGCGACTTACAAAAAAGGGGAGAGCAATAGAAGCAACGAAACAAACAAGGCCAACAACCTGTAAGAGCTGTAAGAAGTCTCAATTAATTAGCACATTACACAAGGTTTTTTTTATTTATTTTTTTATTTTTTTATAGCCATCTACAATAGCCATCTACAATAGCCACCTACAACAAAAACTCACGTACGCAAAATACAGAACACTGGATTTTGATAGCCATGATGATAATCCAACACACATGCACACACATCCTCATGTGAACTCTACACACCTATATTACCTGATATCGTTCTCTCTCCTCAACGTTTCCTCATCTTCATAGGTACAAAGACTATCGAGATCCACCATGGTCTCCCGAGTCTTACCAGCTTTCTAAGCAGTACTGGTCTGTGCTTGCTGCACGCCTGGCTTTTGTTATTTTTTTCCAGGTCAGTTTTTGCTACTGCTTTTATTGTTTTTCAAGGAATATTGTGGGTTAAATACAACTTAAGCTTTCTCTACGATGAAAAAAAAGTAGTCTTGCCTGTGCAAAATTTTTTAACGAATGTCATGGTCATGTCATCCTGATATCTTTTACATGATATCCATGCGATGATACCAGGAAGAGCCATGATATAAGTATCCCTAAAGCTTTTGCACGTGTTCATATGTCCATATAATCTTTGCATGATAAAGGTAAACAGATTTAGCTTTCTGTTCGCAATGAGGGGACTCAAGCTGTCTAATATACCCCTTTTGAACTACTGATAGGAGATTAAAATAAAGCTGAAGTATTAAAAATATAGGTGGACAAAAACAGCAGTGGCCTATTTACCCGTGATTGACAGATGGACATGATTATTTTAAAATTCCATATGCACATGGACAAATACCAGCTAATAGTATTTTTAAAAAATAATGTTAAAGTGTTAACTTTCTTTGTTATTGTCTTATGATAAAAATGCTTTTATTAGCTTATTAATATTACTAAAATGCCATATGATTTTTAATGAATAGAATTTTCTGATGATAATATGCACATTAACATAAATGTGTCAAACTCTAACAGACCAAATTTGGCAAAATGTTCAGTTTTTTTTTATTTTTATGTATAAACAATTAGTAATTACTTCGTATTCTAATAAGACCCCATTGATATGCATTATACAAACAACTATTGGAGTTAAAAATCTTATTTTGTGTTTATGTAACAACTACTTCTTGGATGCCCTGGGGGTAAGCAGAAAAACACCAAATTTTCATTTTGGGGTGAACTATCCCTGCGAAACACAGATGATTAAGAATAAAGGCATCATTGTTTTATGCATAAGACATACAAGGGCAACCTCCTTTATTCTTAAACGTTTGTGTTTTGTAATTAACAAGCACTGAGCTGTTGTTACATATTGACTTCACCCTAGGCTGGACGATTGTGTATAGAGATTTTTCAATATTTTCTTTCTGTGTATTTCATAACGTCTGTGCTTATGAAGAAATATAATATACATTGTCCTTTCTGTTTCTGTGTACACAGTTTTTACAGCAAAGCATCAAAGCCATCACTGTATGGTGATTGATTGTTTTGCACTACCGCCTTAAACTTGAGATTGCGAGCAATGCTTTTGGGGTGAGGCATATGACGCTTCATCGATAGCGCGCGCAGAGAAAGCGCACGAATACTCCTCTTGCTCTTGAACGGACAAATACACATAAAAGTATGGCAAAATAGCCATCTTGGCGAATATAATAGTAAACACAGCCTGCTATGTGTTAACTGATGTAAATGGATGTGTGTTAATATATTGGATTCAATATATTGCATTCAGCCTTAAAGTGTCAGCAGCCTAAAATAGCCTGCCTGCTTTCTGTGTCATTAAAGGGTTAGTTCACCCAAAAATGAAATTTATGTCATTAATGAATCACCCTAATGTTGTTCCACACCCGTAAGACCTCCGTTCATCTTCATAACACAGTTTAAGATATTTTATATTTTAGTCCAAGAGCGTATACAAGTGTAAGCACACTATACTGTCCATGTCCAGAAAGGGAATACAAACATCATCAAAGTAGTCCATATGTGACATCAGTTACCGTAAATCCTCCAATATATGCCCGGGCCTTTATTTTACTCGAGCGCATCGTGGTCCAGGCCTTTATTGAAAGGATGCCAGAATTAGAGGCAGGCCTCAATTTCTATTTGAGCAAATCAAACTACCAGTAGAATGAATAAAAATGAGATTTTGCATCTATTTCAACCTATAAAATACTAGGTTCATTTATTAAAAACGTACAGTTAGCATAACATTAGGGTATGCATACAGAACATTAACGACAAATACCGGTAATTCAGGCTAAATTCCAGTGTAGAAATATGGTAACAAATAAGTAGCAAACATAGGCTACCAGAAGTGCATTGTAAACACTTAACCATACACAGTGATAATTAGGTTATTGATTCATTACAAAAGGCAACAGACACCTTACCGCTCCAAAGTTTAACCATTCCTGTCTCGTTTGGTTTGAAGTATAAAAAAACCCCTCCAATTCTGTTTAATCCTCGTCCTCCTCAGTTTCCTCCTCCTCTTCATCTCTCCCTGCAAAGTCCTCATCACTCGCGCCAGCCTCTACAAGTTCATTATTGTACAGCTCCTCTTCTTCCTCCTCATGTTCCACTGCGCGTCTGTCATCCTCGCGCAGAAAAAGTCTTAACCTTACTTGCGGCCTGATGGATGGGTTCTCTCCCAAGTCAACGCGATTTTTTTTAAGGTCCTTTTTATAGAATTTTGCATCGCTGCTGTTTCTCTCATACAACTGCAAATTACAGGCTAAGTAAATAGGTTAACACACTTCATGAAGTCACGGGCGCGAGCCGCGTCACATACACGAGACAGCCTATTGCCTTAACACAGCTGTCAATCAAACATCATGCAAAAAAAAAAAAAAAATAGACTGTAAAAAACTATTTTTATTTATTCCAGTATTTGAGATGATTTTGTAATTAATTTAAAATCATTTAAACAGCTGTTAATTAACAAATATTATTATATTTGTATAATAAACTGAGGGGTCTGTCATCTTAGTGGGCAGGCCTTTGCCCGTCAGCCCCGTCCGCTGGCTACGCCCCTGATGTTGGGGCCCATCCAGAAAAACGTTGGTTCTAATAATAGCCCCGGCCGCTATTAGAGACCGGCCTTTATTTACCTTCGGTGACAGCGAGACCGGCCAATGTTGGAGACCCGGCCGCTAATGGAATACAGGCCAATATTAGAAGATTTACGGTAGTTAATTAGAATCTCTTATATATCTCATCGAAAATACATTTTGGTCCAAAGATAACAAAAAAAGATTCTAATTAACCAACTGATGTCACTTATGGGTCTATATCTCTTATGGGTGTTGAACGACATTAGGGTGAGTCCTTAATGACATAAATTTCATTTTTGGGTGAACTAACCCTTTAAGGTTAAACCAAAAATTGTCCATTTTAATTTCATGATTAGACGCAATAACTTTGCGTCTGTTAGACGCAATAACTTTATTGCGTCTAACAGACTTCCACTGTAAGTGCATTTCTTATGTTCTTGCAAACTGAGAAACCAATCAAAATGACTTAGAGCTTAAGTTGTATTTAACACAAAATATTCCTATAATAGTGGACTGGATGTTTGATTGTGTATGTTGTTGTGTTGTAGAACTTGGCCATGTTCCTCAGCATGCTGGTGGCATGGTTGGTCCCAGACGTGCCTCGTTCGCTAAAGGAGCAGCTGAAGAGAGAGAAAACACTCCTGATGGATCTTCTGCTTTCAGAGGAGACAAATAAGCAATCCACTCAGTCGCACCCACTGATGACTACCAACAATGATGTAGTAATCAAGGGTTTAGAAGAAGGATCACAGGAGGAGCTGCCTGTCTGCAGTGGAATAATGTTAAACCAGCCAGATGAAGAGCTGAAAGAACTTCCAGTGACCAGTGAGGAGGAGGAACAGCTTGAGGAAAAATCAGATGAGGAACCCATAGCATCCACCAGTGATCTGCCTGATGATAAACCTCGACATTTGACCTGTGAAAGTCTCATTACAACTTCAGAGTCCCTGTCTAAGATGGCCTGTCAAGAGGAATCACCCACAGCACCATCATCAGCAAGCCAGTCCATTCAATCCATCAAAACCAGCTCACTACCACGACACCAGGAGTTTGACTCGAATGGACCGCCCCCTCGAGACCCAATTTGGAAGGCTAAGAGCCGTTGTCGAACACTTCCACCAAGGCCTGGAGCTCCTGAAGCCGAAGAGCATGCAACCAGACCCAGCCACTCCACCACATTCACACATCTCGACCAGAAAGTTCCTCCATCTCCTTGCGAACTCACCCGGAATGTTCCCAAAACACTGTCTTCAACCAAGCGCTCTGGAAGCCAAACATCTGTCTCGGATTCACTGAATTCAGAGTTCACGTGTGGCCCTTCGATAGCACTTCCTCGCCCGCCATCCAGACCAGAGCTTTCTAGCGGCCTTTCAGCAGTCTTGCCACGTCCTCCTTCAAAACCGGAGCTCGTGGGCAGCCAGTCAACAGGACTAGCACGGCCTCCCTCCAAACCTGAGCTGATGGGAAGCTCAATGAAAGGGCTTCCCCCTCATGATCCAGGCTCGAAAGTTAAGGGCCGATGCCAGACTCTTCCTCTAAAGTATAGAGGCTCAGAAACTCCAGAGGAGACGTCAACCAGACCTAGCCATTCCACCACCTTCACACACCTCAGTCAACAGATCCCACCTTCACCCAGTGATCTCAAAAGTAACACTCCTGTATGAGTGTGACAAGCCGAAGTGGAGAAACACTCCACCTCTTCAGCACCTTGCATCCGATCACTATCAGTGCCAGGCAACCCATGCCATCAACAACTCACCTTTGACTCTCATTGATAAATGAACAAGCATCTTCTGTAACTCCGGATATATTCAATTGTTGATGGCTTGGTAGGGGTTCACTTGGTTGCTACCGAGATATGCTACTTCGGTTGATTGACAAAGGGGACTCCTTTTGCACAGAATCATCAAGTTAATATTGGAGGACCGAGTGCAACCAATCCAGCTTGTGCATTCTGGATATTCTGTCATTCTTCTAGAGCCATTTGAGATGGCTTGATGACTCTTAAACATTGTCTTATACTGTGACTTGCCATTCTCTCTTTCACACATAAACACTTGTACAGACATACACACACCAAATCGCATCCAAATCTTCAACCACAACTGGTGAGGAGAGAGAGAGGATTAGGAATATGGGCCAAAGGGCTTTGCAGTCCATACTGATTTGTTACTCAGCAAGTGGAACTTTCATTTCATAGTGTTGTTAACATGTACTTAACCAGAATAATAACTAAATGTGAACTTCTTAACATAATAATTCAGCTTCAAAATGAGCAAACTTGTTTGTGGAATTGTCTTTTTGTCTTTGGTGGCAATATCTGTAGTGTCTCATCCACATGACAAGTTAGCATGTAGCTTGGCGGTTAGCATGCTCATGACATGATAAAACTGTGATGTTGAAATGGATTCACAAAGCCAATTACACTGTACATTGCAAATACACTGTAGTGTTTTACATAAATCCCATTTAGCACTATGCTAGCACAGCTAAAGCTAATGTAAAGCATGCTATATTCACTGTGAAGAGGTTTTCAGGGATTTAGACCCAATCATCCAAGAAAAAGGTATGAATGCACACTGGCCACGTGCACACTGCCAGGTTTTTAAAGCATTATCCGCATTTATTTTCGGGAATCAATTGCTAAATGATCATTCCATTTGTTGTACAGAATGCAGGTGTAAATCCTGCTACCAAAAACAAGCAATAGTTGGCATCTCACAGCTGTAACAAAGAAGTATTTTAGCCTGTTTGATGTTTTATATTTTAAATAATACTAGCATCTGGTTGTTTTTTTATACATCATTAGTTGTCACTAATAACAAAACTCTGTGTGTACAGATTTGGATTAAGGGATTAGTTCATCCAAAATGAAAATTATGTCATCATTTACTCACCCTAATGTCGCTCCAACCAATATTTTCTTTCATTCCTGGAACACAAAATAAGAAATTCTGTTGATTGATAAAATGAAAGTGAATAGTTAACCTATTTATTATACTTTATAAAATCTAAACAGTACCAAAAGCACAATAAAAGTAGTCCATACGACCGTATGGTTGTATGTCATTCAAATTTAAACTTTTTGGGGTGAACTATTAAAACAACTGGAGTGACAACTGGAGTTCGCTGCAGTGTGGGCATGGCCACTGTGTATTAAACTCTGTTGAGTGGCAGGTGTGTATGATATGCATTGCGCTACCAGGGATCCATTAGCTAAGAACGGTTACAAACCAGCATTCACATTGAACATTCATGTCCACGTTACAGTATTTCTAGAAATGTTGAGAAACTTTGAAATATTTTGATATTATAATGAAAAAAATACTGTTCATAATAAAAAGTTTAAAGGAAGAAGTTTCTGTTTTTTGCTTTTTATCTCTAAGATATGGATTGCATAGTTACTGGAGCCTCCTGGTACAAATAAATATCTTTAAGAAATATCTAGCCTTTGTAATGCTGTATTTAAGGCATCTACCAGCAAGAGCTAACTTGATAGGCTACCGACAAAATCTTGACCCTGTGTTGTTTACTGCCCCACTAAATGCTGTATTGTTGACCACCACTAGATGGAGACAGCAAACCTATGCCAAATAACAATGAGGGCTGGGACACCAGTGAGACAAAGGCCTAGGACCAGGAATCAGGATCTAGTCACGCACAGACTGGTGAGCACAGGTGGAGCCAGTGATTCATACACCTTTACAATATTACAGTGAGAAAATATTTCTTCTGTACTGTATTACCACATACAGGACTTTTCCACTAGTAAAAAAAGTTAAGGAAAATAGAATCAGGCATTGATTAGCTGTTTCAGGTGTGTTTGATTTGGGTTGGAGCAAAACTGTGCAGGACAGTGGCCCTCCAGAACTGAGATTGGGGACCCCTGACTTAATAAATTAGTTTAATGCTAATGCTAATAAAACATAATGACACCTTTGTAAATCATTAGCTAATGATTAAGCAGACAACTGGAAGTTGAAATGCATGGCTTTGACCCGTTGTGGTAATTAACACATTATTTAAATTATTAGTTAATATAATATGTTATAAGAAATTAATACATTATGACATATTTAACTAATAACAATTTAATGATTACTTAATCTATTAATCATGTATAATCTTCATTAGTTGCTGATGCAGTAATCATTAATACATGGATTAGTTTACCATTAGTAATACATTAACTCTAATGATTATCTGTGCATTAGTTAAGCATGAATTAGTGCATATTAGTGCTACTACTAGTGCTACCAGTCTACTAATGTGTCAATGTGACTAATGTCAACAGAATGTGTTAAAGTCAAGTGACCATCATTTTGAAGTGAATCCCAACATTTGGATTGGTTCCAAATTGTGATAGAAACTGCAAAGAAATTCTTTACACACTTTAAGATCTTTTGATTGGTATACTTTGATTAGCATTGCATTATAAATGTATTATTGCTAATATGTACAGTTAAAATAATCCTACAGGTGGCGCTATATGAGTTTAAATACCCCCCCCCCGAAATTGTTCAATTCATTTTAATGTGCATTTCGTCAGCTCAAACTAGTTTTCTAAAATATATGTTTTGTGTTGGTGTCCTGTATATTCCATTAGTATCATTTTAAATAGTTTCCAGGTATGATAAATAGTTTCAAAATTATGATCTAGCAGGAATCACACATTCCTGTAGGATTTCAACTAGTATAAGTACCGCTATGCATTCGTAGTAGGCTACTAAATCAATTACAAGTTACCGAGAACCGATAGCGGTGTTTTCCTGTAATTCCTCCAGCATGACCTTAGCAATGCCAAGGTCACAGGTTCAACTCTCAGGGAATGCTGCGCACACTGATTAAAACCAAAACAAACCACATATAGCTTGAACTGAACTTGAACTGTAAGTCGCTTTGAACAAAAGCATATCTGCCATGTAAATAAGAACTAAAACACTAACTGGAAGTAAGTAACAAACAGAACATTTCTCATATTCACCCTGTGAGTTATTAACGTGTTTAGGGCATGCAATATTTCAAGGTTCATTGCCTCTCTCTTTAACAGCCTTTCTTTGGCGCTACCTGAGGTGGTTGTGGCCCCTCCCACATATCTAGTTCTCTGGCCCTCTTTCAAGACACATTTTCAGGCGGTTCAATGAGCTCTTTGTGGGGGGGTTGAGGTATGCGGTGAAAGTGTGTGTGTGTGTGTGTGTGTAGGAGAGAGAGAGAGTTTGTTTGTTCTGTTAGTTCCTAGCGGATTCATCTGGACTAGGAAACTCATCAGCTTAAAGGTGTGTGTGAGAACTGAATTACAACAGAAGGGAACAGAGGAGGAGAGAGGTGTGTAAAACCAAGAAAAAGGACAAATCTGAGGGAAAAGAAGGTATGGATGCATTTGTCTAAGTCTTTGTCATGTTATGTGTGTCTGTCTGTCATGGTAACCATAAACAGTCACTATAAGAATACATAAAGTAACTTGAGCTACTGCTCCAACAAAATGCTGCTTTTGAATTTTCCAGACTGGGACACTTTGACTTAAAAGTGAGTCTGAATTACTTTATGTTCAGGTTCGTACTGCAGTTGGATGCTCCCACTGACACTTAACAGACTCATAATAACTTAACTAGTCTTTACTTAAAGCTGTTCAAATGTTTCAAACTCTTTTTCACATTCTTTCTGCATGTTATTGTAGATTTGAGTATTTGCTCGTCTCTCATTAACATAGTCTCACTCTAATATTTCTGACACTGTTAAACACGTCACATTTCATTAGTAGAAAAACCTAGAAACTAGAAAACCTGTTTAAATGCTCAGAATGTTCCAGAAAATTCAGCAGGTGTCTGTGTTCATTTTTGTCTTTTGTCAGGGAGGGGGGGTATCCTATTACAGAAGCTACAGCATTATACTACAATAGCATGGTAAAATGGACTCAAATGGCTCTTTTCTCAATGCATATCATTCCAAAGCAAATGGTTGATTATGTACAATGGCTATTGCTTTACAACCTCCAGTTTTCTCTTTTCTTCATTCTTTCTGCTAAATGAATAAATGTACATGATGTTACTGTGTTTTTCACAAGGCGATGCTCAGTGAGTGGTTTTGGTGGGATCGGCTGTGGTTGCCGAGGCCGGTGACGTGGGCGGACCTACTGGACAGTGAGGGGTGTGTCTACGCCCGTGTGTCCCACTTGTACATCACTCTACCTGTAGCAGTACTGCTGCTAGGTTTAAGGGCATTATATGAAAGGTACACACACATACACACCCACACACAAGCCAAATGTTATTGAATAAAACAGCTTACATCAGCATATTAATATATATGCTGTTTTTTTGCTGATTTGCTGGTTGACTCATACATCCATGCTGTTCATAAGCAAAACTGAGCTGGTAAAGCCAGTTGGCCAAGGGAGCTTTACTGCTTAAGCTAATTAAGAAGCTTGTTGGGAACACCTGCATTCAGAACACAACATATGCATCATATGTTCTTATAATTGTTGAAGTGCAGTGAACGGTTTCTGGTTAACAGCAGGAGAAGGCATCACTCTTTGTGCCTTCACTGCCTTCCCCTCATTCAATAGGCTGATCGCGGTGCCACTCGCTGAGGCTCTTGGGGTTAGAGACAACATACGCAAGAGGGCGTCACACAACCCAGTGCTGGAAAAATACTACAAAACACACTCTAAACATCCAACACAGGTAACATCCCAAACACAAGACTTGAATAGTGATCTGATTATTTGAAGCCTGGATACAGTTGCAAGGAAAAGTAAGTGAACTGCTTGCAGAATCTGTGAAAATGTGAATAATTTTAACAAAATAAGAGAGATCATACAAAAATTATATTTTATTTATTTAGTGCTGTCCTGAATTTGTCTGGCTATCACCAGACCAAGCTCAATTTAAGATTGAACATTGGTCTGAGGAGTCTGCTCTGTATTTTTCTGTATTCCACTGCACAAGAGGCGTGATCATAGGGGTGGCCCCGAATAGTGGAAGATTCTATGCGGGTGTTAGAAAAACAAGGATCATACCATTTTGGCAATATGGGGGTGCTCGATATTTTAAAAACGTGGCGTGGCGCTGAGCTTTGTGTCCGGTGTGCGACCCCTTTAAGGCACCTTTAAAATTTGAACACATTTAATGAGTCTACACCAAGCGGCAACCTCCCGCGATCTCTCTTGAAGCCACACGGAAGTAATGTAAACTGCAATTCATCGACTGGCCACTAGAGACAGGCTCCAGAAGGGAGCAGAATCTTATTGAGCCCCATGTTAAAATTCCCAACTTTACAGGAGAAAAAAACATGTTTACAGCCTGGTACAAATTGTGGTTTTGGCCTATACAGCTAATTTTGACCTTCATGACAACTGGGAGGGGGGTGAATTTTTTATAACTCATTTGTTTACATTATATAAAGCCTTAAAGTTCTGCATAATTATGGGGCGTGGCCACTTTGAGTGACAGGGGGATAGCCATTTATCCGCTTTCTATAGTCATTGCGTCACCTAAGCTCCGCCCAAATCCCACCTTTTTGCCCATTTTCTGTTATCCAGAAGTGACACGCGATGACTCGCTCGCAAGATGGCAACGCCCAGCTCGTCCCTACTTTAAGCTTCAGAACCGCTTATCGGAATCCTATGGATGACGTCACGGACACTACGCCCATGACGTCACGGTGTCTATGGTCTACACACACCGCTGGCGGCATTCGGTGCCTATCCGCGGCGACTTAGGAAGTTGTTTAAAATCCTGCTGTGCCACAGAGCTCCATTTCAAGGTTTTATATTAAAATATATATTTTATTTCCCTCAAATTGTCAATGTACATATGGATTTCACCCAGTGCTACAAGATGCACCCATCGTGCAGCTCTACTCAGAAGTCGGCTTTAACATGTTATGAGAAAACGGTTTACGAATGTTTATTCACCACATTACCTTTTATTTAAACTTAAATTAGAAAGCCATTGTCAGTTTGTCTGTCAGTTGGCAGGCAGTTTTGGTCGCTTTATTAAAAGTTGTTGCTGTGTGCAGTGTGCAAAGGAAAATAAAATAGTTTTACCCTCCTGCTGACTAGTGTCATGCCCCTCCCAAACCATTCACACACACATAGATGATTCGACTATCGGTCGACCATAAAAAGATTCGACAATTCTGATTTGAATGTGTAAATTCTTACTTGGGACACCACTAGTGATCAACAAGCATTATTCGAAAGACTCTGTATGCCATTGGATAGTCCTTCAACCAATCAGACCACAAGAGGCATGATAAACAAGCAACGACCCATCGCTTCTCTATCCGTCATCATGTTAAATCCGACAATAGCCAGTCTGTGATTTGTTCCTTCAAAAGTGTAACAGAACCAGTAGAAATGAATGTACAGGTTTCCAGACTGAGTTGCAGGGGGAAATCAAATCGCTGGCAGATCAGGCTGGATTTACACAGTCTAGTCCTAAATATTTTAGATATTTTCCTAGCCTGACAAGCCAGACCCACCAAGATGTTTGGTCTGGAAACTCACCATTGACAGGGCTCAATCCGAGGGGCGCAATAAACGGTTGTCTTTCAAACTCCCTCTGCACGTGATAGGATAGCGCTACAACCAACCAGAGCAACGTGAAGCGGAGCTCGTTGATAGATTCAACTTACGCCGTATCCGGTCGGCAAAACTCAGAACACATCTTCCCTTCTTAAGAATGACTTCAGTGCCGTTCTTTTTTTCTTTTCTCAGAGAAAAGCTTAACTCCAAGTCTTCCAGAGTCGCGGTCAAAGCTGATTCGAAAGACCGCCATTCGCCAGCTTCTGTGTTTACTAGTAGTACGCAAGCACAACTCGGCTGTCGTTATGTTAAGCCCCATCTAACGACTCTATACTCAATGTGATTGGCCCGACCAGTGTTTGGCGATTACAGCTCAGAAGTGTATTGAGAGTTGCTAGACGATACTCACGGCAGATTAGATTTGCTGCCGCTAGGGTGCGTCTAGATTTCTAGGCTATCATTTTTTTTTTTACATTTAGTCCACAAGACAAAAAAAAATTCTGAAACATCCTCCCTCACATCTCCCCCTGCTCCCTATTGACAGAAATGAGAGAGGGAGGGGGAGATGTGAGGGAGGATGTTTTAGCCGGGACTTTTTACTGCGCAGAGTCAAAGTACACTCAGAAGTGCTATTCCGTCATACATTATATTTCTCTTTTTTAATCCGCTTAGAAAAGCACCACATTTTATTTTATGTCACCATACTAGGCTGTTCAACTATTCTTGTAACTGCATTTAAATAGGGAAACCGTGGAGGTGTTTGGTCGCTTCTAACTTGATCTCTGTTTGGTACCATAGTGAATGAACTGGGCTTAGTGGGCTAAGCTGAATGCTATCAGATCGTCACCGCGCGTCAGAGTGATTAAGTGCACGCACTCAGACGAGAGAGGGATGTATCAACTTGTTTTAGTTAAGGGAATAACATAGTTTAATTTGAAAAAACGGTGAAGTATCCCTTTAAGAATATATGGTTCATAAACTTTTGAACAGGGTCATTTTAATAAATGTTTTTGTCTTGTGGACTAAATGTAAACATCTTTTATGTAAAATATCTTATTCAGGACAGAACAAAATAAAAAAATTAAATGCATTTTGTGTGATCTCTGTTATTTTGTTAAAATTATTCACATTTTCACAGATCTTGCAAGCAGCTCACTTTTTTTCTTGCAACTGTATATAATGCTTTTTAAATGCATTTAATCTGGAACAGATCACATTTCACCCCAAAATCAGAAACAAAAATATAAGAAATTAAGTTTTGTGTATAAGTATAATAATATAACGTATAAGTTAAACGTTCTCATTAATTATTGTAACAGTATTGGTCATGCATTATAACAAAGCCTTGAACATAAAAAAAAAAGTGTAAAGTGTAAAGTTTTATAACATGATTAAACCTAAATGTTTTAAAATACATTCGATTCTTTTGGCATTCGTGGCCTAAGAGTCAGACTGGTAACCTGAAGGATTTGATTCTCAATACGAGCAGGAAATGACTAAAGTGCCCTTGAGCAAATCATCTAAGCCCCAATCTCTCCCCTGGGCGGCACAGCAAAAAAATGGCTGCCCACTGCTCTGGGTGTGTGTGTCTACAGTTTGCAGTGTGTGTGTGTTTGTTCACTACTCACTGCTTCTAATGTGTGTGGACTAACTTGGATGGGTTGAATGCAAAGGACAAAAAAATTCCAGGCCTACAATTTCACTTTTTCTCACTTTCACTTAAAGGTGTGCCCATGTGTAGGTACATACCATAATGTATTATAATTGTACTTGAGTTATGAAAATATATAATATTTAATATATCTATATTACAATATGTATTTTATAGACATTACAAATACCTTTAGATTAGATTAAGAAATCCTTTGTAATGCATTATATATAAACAGGCTTCAATAAAGTAAAGAATCATTCATAGAAAAATATGTTCTGTTCACTGGTACAGTACATGTAAGGCCGGCACATACTGACATATGAAGTTTATGTGTCTACGAATGTTTGTGTATGTCATGTACTTAGGCAGATATTAAAGGTGTGTGTAAAAAGTTGGGCTGGTCGGAAAGGCAGGTGGAGCGCTGGTTCCGCATACGGAGGAACCAAGACAGACCCGGAATACTAAAGAAATTCAAAGAAGCCAGGTATATTTACACACACTAAACAAACTTTCATAATTGGCTCATTCGTGTTTTACCATATTTGACCCTTTCTTTTTTTCAAACGTGTATGAACGTTGTTATGAACAAGTATTTCCTTTTCTGTAGTTGGCGGTTTGCCTTTTACCTGTGTTCGTCTTTCGGAGGTGTGTTGGCTTTATATAATGTAAGTGTTTTTTTGCTGAATGTGTCTGAACATTTGAATGACCTCCAAACAGCTGCTTGTAAGTGTGTGTGTGTCTCTATGTGTCTGTGTGTTACAACACATGCAGAGATTTTCAGGAGAGACCTTGAATCAGCATGTGTGTTTGTGAGAAATGCCTAAGGGGTAATTAATAACATTTTCCCACCTGTGAACAGCTCCAGTCTGATAGAAAGATTCACAAATGGGCACAATAACAGGCATGGACAGGCCCTGCACACACCTAAACACATTAAAATGTACTTGTTAAGAAAAACATCATAATTATGTATTCTTATATATTCAACTTTGGCATAAAATTCCATATAGCTATATCTAGAGTTTATATTATCTTAGAAATTTTTGGGTAGACTCTTGTTAATGGTTTTTACGCTTTTAAGAACACAGAAATCATTTTTGTTTTGTTTTGAAGAACCTATAATTAAATAATATATTGTGTGCTAAGGTGCAACCCAGTGTGAGAGGTCGTCTATTCAAAACAAAGGCGTAGTTTGATGACGCCAAGTTTGAGCTCAGAATCTTGGGACTTGTGGTCTTCAACTCACAGCCGGTTGAAAAGAATTGCGGGCAGGGCTCGGGCAGAAATCATGTTCATGAATGCGGTTATTAACGTTAATGTAGTATAAAGCAGAGCAGGACCGATTGTTGAGGGAGCTGAACAAGGCCACGGGAGTGATTGTTACGCAACACGCGGCTCGTGAGCAACGGGACTTTTATTATTACAGGACACAGTTGTGGGCGCCATTTCCGCTTTTCCGGTCATGAGTATGAGGTAACGCAGCTCTGTTTATCATATTAGATACATTTAGGTGTGTTGAAAATGATGTTATGATGTTACTCTGTGCGTTCGCCCAGCGGCTGCTGTGACACTTGGTGCACACTGCTAAGAGTAAAGCGTTTCTGAAAAAACGAGGGAAAAAGAGGGTAACACAGATAGGGTTGCTAACCATTCCGTATAATATGAAATCGTCCTGTATTTAAGGCATCAATGACGCATTCCATATGAAACACATACCGAACGCAGTTTGTCCCGTATTTTCAGGCATATGTGCTAAATTGAGAATTAATAATTTCTTTGAGACAAATCATCGTCTGATTTGCAGACATAGTCGTTTGAGGAAGGCTTTAAGACCCATCAGAATCCTCTGCCGGTGTCGGCTGGTCGCTCCCGCTTCACAGCGCGTGGCTCGCGCGCTAACGGTAAATCCCTTTCATTATTATTTATTTCACTCATTATTCAAACGTTTAATTGAAAAATATACATTTTAATTTATTCATACACGGTTGCAACAACATTTAGTTAAAAAAAATGTGTGCCATTGTGCCAAAATGTTTTATTGGCTGAAATTTCAAAGACGTTCAGTTATATGCTTTAAAATTGTATATGCTATCTATGTATCTTTCTGACAAAA
This sequence comes from Pseudorasbora parva, assembly GCF_024679245.1. Lineage (NCBI taxonomy): Eukaryota > Metazoa > Chordata > Actinopteri > Cypriniformes > Gobionidae > Pseudorasbora > Pseudorasbora parva. The sequence continues at coordinate 25,433,713 of NC_090187.1, forward strand.
AAAAAAAAAAGACAAAAAATAACTTTCAAGTTTATCATTTTGAAAAGAGGTTAATGATATTTAATATCCCTTGGTGTAGAAAATAAATATTCAATAATTTGATCATGGAGCCACATTATATCTATGGGACTGGACCATATAGGGCCTATAAAATTAAGGTTACAAAATAAAAGTTTATTAAGAATGAGAATATAGAAGGATATTGAGATACATTTAATAATTATACACAATAGTATTGATGGCACATTTAGACAGGCATATTCAATTGGGATGACAAAAAACAAAACAAAAAAAACAACAACAATGCTAGTTTCAACATTTTGTTGTTCAGAAAATATAAGACCATTGAAAATGTGTACCAATTTACTAATAGAACCAGATTGCGATCCTGTATCTCTGGAAATGAATGGGCCTTAAAAGTTAAGGAACCAAAAGTAAAACGTGTTTGAAGAATTACAATCTATTAAGTTATCTTCAAATTGAGTTGCAGCCGTGCAAGCTTTGATCAAAAAACACAAGTGCTTTTTCCCATTTTTTAACAGTCACCGTTGGCATATAATGCAACAAAGATTGCTGATGAGATTTTCTCACAATTTACAAATGGTTGGAAACATTTAGGATATTGTAACAACTCAACTGAACAAAATATATAACACTGGCCTAGTGGTTTTAGGATATTTTACTGCAAAAATCCTACATAGTGCACCTTTGATATTGAGTAACTTACATCTTAGACACAATATAATGCCAGCTAATTTGAGTCTTTTTGGTCCAATGATGGAACTTTTTCCAGACGGAGCCAAAGCAAATCAACACATCTCTGAACAACGCACAGTAAATCAATCAGTGTTTCAAAAAAAAAAAAAAAAATGGGTGAGTGAATTAAGTGATTCACCACTTGTTACCCTACATCCCAAGTTGGTACTAAATTTGTATTTTAATTTACTTCGACCATTGAAGAAGTGCATTCTGTATAGTAATGTGAGGAGTATGAATGAAATTCAATACTTAGTATTCAATAACCGCTAATTGGGCTACTTTAACATTGTTGCCGCACTGGCTGTTTTTCATGTCCACGGGTTGAAGTGGCCCGAATTATGTGATATTTATGCTAATTTTAGCTGGGAACCCTGCCAAAAAACATATATTTTACCTCCTGGAATGCAATTTTTACCAGGGAATGCGATTAGGCTTGTTTTGGGCTAGTTTTAAGTTGCAATTGGACGGGTTTTGTTGTGAAAACCTGGCAACCCTGCTGTCATGTGACCTACCAGCGTCAGTTGTGTCCCCTTAACTTACATTTATGAATCCTCTCCCGTGGCCCTATGGGATGGTAAAGTGTCCATGTATACTCACTTCAGAATCTCGCTGGAAGAAGCAAGTTATCTGGGTACTTTGCATCTACTATGTTTTTCTTACTGTTTTTCACATGCTATATATTAGGGAAGTATTCTATTTCAGATACTGTTTAAGGGTACGGGGTGGGATTTCTGACACTGTCAAGGGCTGCGTCTGAAATCACATATTCTCTTGAGTAGGTACTTATTTTGAATAAATAATTACTTCACGACCACTAAAAGGTATGTTCAATGTAAAATGAATGTGTGTAACATGGATGTAATGTGGACATACTTCATCTGCCATGTTGTCATCATGTGACTTACCAGCACCGCTTATACACTCTGAAATCTTTTTGTGTTTATTTTATTTAATGGTATTATTTGGTTATAAGAACAAATAAATTGTGAATTATATTGTTTGTGCAACAGAAACCATGGTTTTATGATCTACGAGAAGTGTGGGCAGGATTTCCCAAACAAGTAAGTGTAACTTATGGAAGAAAAACACTACCTTCACATGGCAAAGTGAAAAGCAGTCTGGATATTTGTATGTTGTTCCGGGAGGGTTGTGTTTGTGCAGGCATGTTTGTATGGCGGTTGGTTTTTAAAAATGTTTTTTTTTTTTTTTTGTGCGTTTCTGTGTGTGTGCGTTTGTGTGTGTGTGTGTGTGTGTGTGTGTGTGTGTGTGTGTGTGTGTGTACAGTCACTGCTGGACTCTCAATACTGGTATTACATCATTGAGATGAGTTTTTACGGTTCTTTACTGTTCAGTGTCGCTGCAGATGTTAAACGGAAGGTAAGGATACACCACTTTTATTATTGCCATCTCACCTCATCAGTTATTAGTATTTCACTGTCTGTTTAAATGAAAAGATTATGTGTAAGGTGTAATCAGTAAGGTCACATCAAGGTCATACACAAATCAATAGCCTGCAGGTAGCACAGCTATTAATGTCACAACACAAACAGCAAGTTACTTTACACAGGTCATTATAATACAATAATTCATGCAGTTCAATGCATTAAGGTTTAATAAATGGAATGCAATGTAATTTATTAAAATAATATGCTTTTGGAGAAATTTTATGGAATTTGTAATTGACTGATAATATATGACGAATTTAAAGCTGCCATATCTTAACACTTGTGCAAAATTATGGACATTTTTGTATTCTCTTGGTTGTTGTTGTTTTTTATTATTAATAACTGCATACATTTTGGCACAGGTGTGTATTTTTATTGGAATTGTATTATTTTACCCTCATTTCTTTTAAAACATATATATGTTGCACTAGGTACACAAAATAGTTTCTCTCAGGACCTTTTAGAAACAAAATCCCCCATTGAAATCCAATAAAACTGCCATTTTAAATCCCAGGGCCATGTAACTATAAAATTATGCAATCTTTGTTAATAGGCTTTCATTCTGTTGGCAAGGCTTCAAAATTAACATTTCTACCATTTTTTAAAATGACCAGATGGTGTCATTTTATCAGGTTTGGCCTATAAAGCAAAGACTCAATTTATCCCTGTTTTCTGCTTCTGCATATTATAGAGTCAATTAGGTAAATTATGCAGCTATAATTGTGTGGGTGTGTTGGATGTCAGAGTGTGGTTTGTATGTGTGTAATACATGTTTTTTGTTTGCTTGTAATGTTTGAGAAATAATATCACCCTCAAATTTAGAACACAACTTGTTTAGATTTATGGCTTTGCATTTCTGGCCGTTTTAACATGTTTCATAAAATATATATTTTATATAAATTTATATTCATAAATAATATTCATAAACTTAAACCTCTATTACTTTTTTTGGTTTTACTTTCTAAACTTTTATACTTCAACAGTAATCTGCCAAGGGTCTTGTTTAAAATAAGCCCAAATTTAAGTCTGTGCTCCCAAGATATTTTTTTTTTATTGACTTTTTTTAAATGGCGCACAAGGGCTAAGATATATGTCTGTCGTGGGTCATAGAGCTCTATTTCTCTCTCTGTGTCTAAATGTAGGACTTTAAGGAGCAGTTGGTGCATCATTGGGCCACTTTAACTCTGCTGTCCTTCTCCTGGTGTGCGAACTACATCCGCATTGGCACACTGGTCATGCTGGTGCATGACACATCAGATGTCCTGCTCGAGGTGAGAGAGAGAGAGAGAGAGAGAGAGAGAGAGATGGTGAAAGAAAAGTCCAACATATCTTAAAAGATCACCCAAAAAATAAAGCCAGCTACATTTTATGTATTTATTTCTAAAAACAAACTGTTCTTTTCAGATTTATATCCATCAAAAAAAAGGGTGTTTTAAAGGTTTTTGTTGATCTGTTTTTTCTAAGTCTGCTAAGATGTTTAACTACGCTGGATGGGAGACGACCTGCAACAGTATATTTGTGGTGTTCGCTCTGGTCTTCATGGTAACCAGACTCATCATCTTCCCTTTCTGGTAAGTGTGTGGATGGAGGTAAATGTGTGAGAGATTTTAGGGTTACATTTGTTACATTGTGTGTCTGTGTCGTGTGTGCAGGCTGATCCATTGTACGTGGGTGTATCCACTGGACCAGTTTGAACCCTTTTTCGGCTATTATTTCTTTAACGTCATGCTTGTGGTGCTGCTGTTATTGCACGTGTTCTGGGCCTCCCTGATCCTCCGCATGGTCAAAAAGTTTCTCTTCGGCAATGTGAGTATTCATTGTTCTTCAAATGAGAAAGCAATATACCAAAGGAGGATGTACATTTCATTGATTTTACTATGGTAAAGGAGGTTTTTTTTTTATTTATTAAACAGCACCAATAGAAAAATAAAACATTTTATTCAATTCAATTTACAAGAAATAGTGATCACAGCATTTTTTCTGCTATTTTTTTTACATTTAACTTTTTCCTTTATGGACATTTTGTTTTGATATTCCCATTTAGATCATTTTTGTTAGAGGGTAAAAAAGCACATACATTCACACTAATATAATGCACAATATTAATTCTCTTTCTCTCTAGCTAAAGGGTGATGAGCGCAGTGATGAAGAAGAGGATGAGGATGGCTCTGAGGAAAACTACACACACACATACTCTAATGGATCTGGGAATGGGCTGTCTAATGGCCATTGACACAGAGGGACAACTTCTACATATAGACACAAATAGCCGTTTAATGCCATGCATGCATATATGTCCATATTGGACACATGATTCACATAGCCTTTCATATTAAGGTTTGTATATGTACAGACAGACTAGATCAATAAAAACAATACAAAATATTTTAAACATTAATAAATAAATCTTGTTAGTATGTGCCAATCCAAGCAGTAGTTCAAACTTTCCACATGATGTCTCTTCTGCTCGCCAAGGTTGCATTTGTTTGATCAAAAATACAATAGAAACATTAATATTGTGAAATATTACTGCAATTATAAATAACACTTAAACAAAATGTATTTTATTCCTGTGATGCAATGCTGAATTTTCAGCATCATTACTCCAGTCTTCAGTGTCACATGATCCTTCAGAAATCATTCTAATATGATGATTTTAGGATCAAAAACCAACTGTTATTATTATACATTATTAGATTTGCTTAATATTTTTGGAAACCGTGAATTTTGATAATGTGATGCATTCTAGCTGAATAAAAAGTATTAATTTCTTAATAAATAAAGTACTGACTCCATTATTTTAAGTAGTAGTATACACTGTGCAATATACAACACTATATATACACACACCATGTTGTCGAAGCTAATGCATTTTGTCAATTCAAAAGTCAAATTTTGGAACATGAATGGTTACTAATAATGAGGAGTAATATAAATATACTTTACATTAAGCTGCAACAAAACCTATAAACAAACATTACTGTGTACAGTACATAAAAGCTCAATATTTACTCATATTCAAAAACGTGTCAATAAACTAGGCAAATAGTCTCAGATACCCCAGGTAGCTCTCAGATTGTTGATGTATTCTTCGTCATTGGGGATTTCAATACTTAAACCCTCGTAAAAGTCCTCAAACTCAGCATAGGACACAGTCTTGGTGACCTTTCCTGCTTCACGTACGAAGGCCAGAATGTCAGGGTTTGGACCGGTTTCTGTCAAAGTAAAAATTATACAGTAATATCTTCATAAACATCAGTCATCCATGTGGCCCATGCAGCAAGTTATTTTTTTTATATTTTACTCATTGCCTTTATACGTAGCCTATCTGTAAAGTAAACTCTGTATAGCTTTTCTGGAAATGAATACTGATGTACCACACCCAACGCTCAATGTTTGTCATGAATATTGACCGACACTGAATAAACACGACTACAATAGCTGCTGCCTGTGAGCAAGAGACGAAATGATCTGTGGCTCACCGTGTGCTGCGTCAGACTTTTGTTTGCCTCTATAGAATTTTTCAATATCACTCAGGAGGATGAAGCCGGTTTTATTTGGGTCAAGCTTTACATAAACCTAAAAAAGGGGGGAAAGATAGAAACATTAGCAAATGGCCAATAACTCACAGAGCTCAACAGCGACCTCTGGAGGACGAAAGCAGTCCGGCAGGTCTGTGTTACCTTCAGGAAAATGGCTTTTCTGTTCTCGCTTATCTCCCCGGTAACGGCACGCATCACGTCAGCGGGGTGCACCCGCCTCTCTGCACGCCGACTCACAATCCTCCACACCGCCTCGAAGTCCTGTCACACACGGCACACGCTAATGTAACGGCTCAGCACTCACATTATGTTCTACTACATCAACATGCCTGGTGCTTTCCTACAGTATGTTCAGATAGATAGATAGATAGATAGATAGATAGATAGATAGATAGATAGATAGATAGATAGATAGATAGATAGATAGATAGATAGATAGATAGATAGATAGATAGATAGATAGATAGATAGATAGATAGATAGATAGATAGATAGATAGATAGATAGATAGATAGATAGATAGATAGATAGATAGATAGATAGATAGATGGATAGATAGATAGATAGATAGATAGATAATCCTTAATAACATGTAAATATCGACTTGCTTCAAATTTAGCTTTTACCTTTTTAAAGATGTTTTATGAGATTTTTTTTCTCTTTACCTGCTGAGTAAGGCACAGTTGCTCCATCACTTTTTGCTGAACACTATCAATCTTTATATCCAAACTCTGCAGATCTCTTCCTAGATTGATTAGGGTTTTAATCGCACATCCCCTCAGCCGATCACGCACTTCACCTGCAAAAACATTTACTGTGACTGGTTAATTATCAACCTGCCATCAAAAGTACAAGGTTCACTTTAAGGTGATGTGTGTAATTTCAGGTAACTCAATACAGCTTTTTAAAGGTTTTTAACTCAGCTGGGCATATAAAAAAATGTGATATCAAAGTGGATTGTTGGCCAGTGTCAATGATATGCAATAGATATATAGATTTTTAACATGTTTATTTATTTGATATGTATGTTATTTATTTTTGTTTGGGGTCAGTAAGATTTTTTTTAAAGACTTTATTCAGCAATGATGCATTAAATTGATCAAAAGTGACAGTTAAGACATTTATAATGTTTCAAAAGTTTTCTAATAAACACTATTTAAAAAAAAAAAAAAACTTTCTATTCTTTAAAGAATCCTGAAATAAAAATCACAATTTCCACAGACACTATTCCTGATGGATCATGTGACATTGAAGAATGGAGTAATGTTCACAGGAATAAATGACATTTATAAAATATATTATAAAATTGTAGTCATTAAAATTGTATTTGAAATTTTAGTAATATTTCACAATAGTATTGTTTATATTACAAAATTACTGTATTTTTTGTTTAATTAAATGCACCATTGGTGAGCATAACTTTCAAAAACATTTACAAAAAACCTTACTGACTGACAGTAGTGAATGGAATTAACATGTAAATAATTTGATTAAAATGAAAAGTTTAACATAAAAAAATGACACATTATAAGTGGGTGGATGAATGTTTATTTGAATCTATTTGAAAAAAATGTCTGTGTGCAAAAGCTAATGCTTGTGTTTAGCATTAACCTTGAATTGCCTTTAAAGTGTTTCGATCATTGATTTCCTCTTCAGAGAGACAATGTAGACCTTCTCCATACTGAGTTCTGTGCAAAAGAAACACTTAGTACTTTAACTTGCGCACTTGTGTACATGTGTGCGTGTGTGTGAGTGGCACATACAGCAGAACTCTCTTGGCTGTGTCATCCACATCAGTAACTCTGAGGGTCAGGAACGGCTGCTGTCTCAGACTTTGGGGGAGGTGTGGGCCGTCTGTACAGAAATGAAGCTCGGCACCCTGGGGGATGAAGGCAGAGTGTTAATGAATTAATATTATTCGGTGAGTGTGTGAAAGATGAAGTGTCGAACCTGTGAGATGTCCTGCAGGCAGTACGGCCTCCCTCTGTTCAAATACACATCACGAGTGATAAAGGGCAATGCGTTCCATCTGAAAGAGTTTTGATTAACATTCGTTTTTTAAACACCTAAACGTGGAGGGAAACTATGTGATGTGTTGTATAAATGCAAAGCATCCATAGCCTGACCTGTTTTTCCCAAAATGTCGGTGTTCGTACACGGTCAGTGTTTGGTCACACGTGAAAAAGAAGCCAATCAGTTTTCGGCAAGCCTCACGTCCACACCTATATAATCAAACACATGCGCATTACAAAATAAAACACAAAAAATAACTTCATCTCCATTACAATAGTATAACTACCTTGATAAAATCCTGGCTTGAAAACAGAGCTTGTTGGATAAGGTGTTCTCCGTTAAAGACATCCGAGTTTTTACCCTGTAGGCACAAAACAAAACCTTGACAATCATTTTTATCAAAGATTTATAAAAAAAATATGCAGAGGTGACAGATTTTAACTTAAAGGTGCAGTGTAATATTTATGAGGATCTATTGATATAAATCCAATATACATAACTCTGTTTTCAGTGGTGTAAAGACTTTACATAATGAACCTCTATCTATCTATCTATCTATCTATCTATCTATCTATCTATCTATCTATCTATCTATCTATCTATCTATCTATCTATCTATCTATCTATCTGTCTATCTGTCTGTCTGTCTGTCTGTCTATCTATCTATCTATCTATCTATCTATCTATCTATCTATCTATCTATCTATCTACCCGTCCGTCCGTCCGTCCGTCTGTCTCTATCTATACCGTGGGTCACTTACAGTGAAGTCATTATTTTGAAATATTTTGTCATATTTCTACAGTAGCCCTAAATGGACAAGCTGCTCTGCAGAGCACTACTCTCTACTGTCTCAGACGACCAATAAAGTTTGTGAATCCCTTTACTAAAAGAATAAATGTAAATATTTAAAGCAGTGGTTTTTAAACAACATTTTAGCTGGTGAACTACTTCACAATAAAACAAAAATCACGGACTTGTTTGACATCCTTATATCACAATCTATAATAAAAAAAAAAAAAAAAAAAAAAAAAAAAAAATTATCTATCTAGAATGCTGCTAGAAACTAAAATGTAATATCAATAACTTTTTAATTATTAGCTTTACATCAACTCTTGAACCCAGTTCACAAACTTTAGTCAGGGAAACCCTGATTTGGCAGATGCTTTTATATAAAGCATTAAAATCAATCATAATTTTTTTTTTTTCCTTCAATCAATCAATCAATCAACTTTATTTATATAGCGCTTTTACAATCACGATTGTGTCAAAGCAGCTTCACAGTGTCAAACAGGATAATATTGCGACAAAATTAGATTTGGCTGTACAGTCGTACTGGAGAAAACAGTGATGTTATCAGCTTATTTTAATTTATCATATAGCGACAATGTTGGCAGAATAGTATTATAGTTTATAGAATTAAATAAGACCTAATTCATACATTTTATTTGTATAATAAGTTGAATAACTTTAATCATATTTTTTGTGTCCCCAACTGAGCAAGCCAACCCAAAGGCGACAGTGGCAAGGAACCAAAACTCCATCGGGGCATGATGGAGAAAAATAAACCTTGGGAGAAACCAGACTCAGTCGGGGTGCCAGTTCTCCTCTGGCCTATTAACACACCATGTAAGATTATTATTCTGGCAACCTTACAGGTCGGAAATCATATTAGATTGGAATATTTAAAATTTCAGGGTATCACGGAAGAGACAGATTTATTTAGGATGGGGCGTCGATTACACAAGAGTATGAATACATGAAAGATCGGAATTATTGCGCCGAAGACGGGGCATATTTCAATTATTCAAATATTGAGATACAACAGGGAGCCTTTAGTCAGGTTGAGAACCACTTTTCTAAAATCACTTACAAACGTGGAACATCCCAAACAATTTGTTTTAAGAGTCAACAATATTTCTAACTAAAATATTTATTTTATGAAAATAGATTTGTTTTATTTTCTGAAGATAATGTGAGTTATTCTTGCCAAACTCACCATCACGATTACTGTGCTTGTGGGTTGTTGCAAAGGCATTGCTATGTGATTGTGATGGTGTTCTGAGTGTTGTTTTTTCCTTTGCACACTAACATGGGGCTGTGCGGCTGAGCAATAATAGATAATAATAGTGGTGCTTTCCTTAGCAAAAACCTCTATTTATGAATAATAATACAAAAATAAATATAAAAATAAAAATATAAGTGGGGGGATAACTGCTGTGACCTTCTCCAAACCCATGAGTATGAGACAGAAGGGGAGAAAGAGTGTGTTTTGTATCTGAGTCATGTATGTGTGTGGGTTTTACTCAGTGTGGTGAAGAGTTCTCCTGTAGCGTGGTGGGACACTCGTAGGACTGACAGACACAGCATTCTGTTCCGGATCGCTAATGACAGCCCTGCGTGAGCATCAGAGAGCCCTCACGATGTTATCACTAACCACAGACTGACAAAAAATGAAAGAGAGGGAGAGAGAGAGAGAGAGAGAGAGAGAGAGAGAGAGAGAGAGAGAGAGAGAGAGAGAGAGAGAGAGAGAGAGAGAGAGAGAGAGAGAGAGAGATACTGACCTCGACAGCTGGTCCACCATAACCTGCTCAATTACTGCTTGCAGTTTCCTCTCCTCTGTAAGCCCCTCCTACTCACAAACGCATAAATATATCTTCCAATCACATTACATGCTCACATAGGACTTCTGAAGCTTAACAAACACCCTCCTCCAGGGGGAGACAATAAACTCTGATCAAAAACATGAGCCAGAAAATGTTTGGCCTGAATTTATTAATTGCCCATAATTGCCAAAGTAAATTGCTTTTGTGTGAAAACATAATAAATGAGTGAACGATAATAATAATAATAATAACAATAACAATAAAAACAGTGCTGGCCAAAGGTTTAGAAACATTATTTATTTTATTTTATTTTAAAGAATATGCTCATCAAGCCTACATTCATTTGATCAAAAATACAGAAAACATTAATACTTTGAAATAATATTACATTTTAAAACAATGGCTTTCTATTTGAATATAATTTAAAATATGATTTATTTCTGTGATGCAAAGCTGAATTTTCATCGGCCATTACTCCAGTCTTCAGGCTCATGATCTCTCACAAATCATTCTAATATACTGAGTTTTTATGAGATGTTTTTGGAACCTGTGATACTTTTTTCAGGATTCATTGATGAATAAACAGTTAAAAAGAACAGCATTTATTCAAAATAGAAATCTTCTTTAACAATAGAAATATGTATTATCAATTGTTATTAATTTAGCACATCCTTGCTGAATAAAAGTATTAACTTCTTTCAAAAAACAGAACTGACTGACCCCCAACACGTGAACGGTAGTGTATATTGTTACACAAATTACTATTTAAAATAAATGCTGTTCTTTTTTATTCATCAAAGAATACTGAAAAAATGATCACATTATAAAAAAATATTAAGCAGCAGACCTGTTTCAAACATTGATAATAAATCATCATATTAGAATGATTTCTCCAGAATCTGCAGTCATATTCATGAAGGACACTGAAGACTGGACTAAAGATGCTGAAAATTCAGTTTTGCATCACATAAATATATTTTATATTAAAGTATATTAAAATAGAAAATCCTTAAATTAAATTGTAATATTTAAAGCTATACTGTGTAACTTTTTTAGTTTATTTTTAGCTAAAAACACTTAGTTATTTCAAAAATATATGTGATCATTAATGTATATTTACTTCTTTCAAGTAATAAAGTATTCTGGTAAGTTTAAATTATGCCACTGAAAATACATACGGGTGAGGGGTTCGAATGCTGGTCGCCATGTTGCCCCTCCATCTTGAAAGTACATTAGCCAAAGAGGGACATACCCGTAAATTCAAGCTTTGCCTTTCGCATTTTAACACTTGATGGCCGTGTGGAATGTGAAGAGGGGGATTGCCATGTTAATCTTGGACTAAATCGGCCACCGTAGGAGTTCAAACGAAATCAGAATTAAAGCCGCACTTGGCTACTTTTGCTCTCGGTCCCCCTACAGTTTGGAAAAAATAATGTCCTCAACTACTGTCGTAAGAGCTGTCATCCTACAACAGGGGATGCCATCACGCATGCATTTGTTGACATGACAACCCTGATAGCCCTGAACTAGTGATGCGTGGGTCGTCTCATAACCCGCGGACCCCGTATGTCTATTTAATGGTCACGGGTGCGCGGCGGGTTGTAAAAATATATACGGTGCGGTGCGGGCCAAATAACTTCATAAAAGCGTCCCGCGGGTCGGTGCAGCACTAACAGTTCCCCTGAACACTGCAGGAGGAGTTCAGAGTTCTTCTGGCGTCGCGTGTGAAATGTCTTCATCCCAGGTAACGTTACAGTCAGTGGCATGTTTCAGCATGTCTTATGAATATAATTTCATGGGTTTTATTTTTTTCAAACGCCAAATAATCACGATGCTCACGTTTACAAGCCAGCGTCATTATAGTAGTCTATTGGTTACCGTTTTACAGAATCTATATGATACTTCAGTTCAATGTTTGAGTGGTAGGTAATCACCATAACAAGCAGGACAGCATCGGTCGGGCACGCCTCCTTCAGCTCACGCCGATGTCGCTGGTCACATGTTGATTCTCGTCCTGCCTTTAATCACATCACTTTTTCATTTCCTCTTATTGCTTTCCTCCAACAAAACCTTTTCTTTCTTATTTGTCTCTGCTGCTTCGGACATGACTATATTATCCGACGAACAAAGTTGGGCTCGCACGTCCGAATGTAAGGAAGTGTGTGTGTTGGTGGAAGTGACGTATATGCCGTAAAGCAGTCGAATTTTGTAGTTCTTTTTTTTTCTCGGGTTACTACCCGAAAACCCGAAGTTTAAAAGTACGATTAAAAACGATACAGACCCCATCAAGCTATGGCAGACGTGTCATTCAACCTATTGTAAGTCGATTTATCATCACAAGAGTCTTAAAAAATATATTATGAAGGTTGAAAAGTTACCTAGTGCTGCTTTAAGTGGAACAGAAACTATAATTCACTGGATGGTCATATACCTTTACACCGCTAGATGGGGGAAAATATCACACAGTGTAGCTTTAACAACATTTTGATTAAATAAATGCAGTCTTGATGAGCATAAGCAATTTCTTTCAAAAACATAAAAAAAAATGAATATTTCCAAACTTTTTGACCATTTTTCAACATTAACTGACTATTCATTTCAGAAAGACTGTTAATGGCATAGAGAGCTGTATATTTTTGCTTATAATGTGCAAATGATCCAGCTTCCCACGAACTGCAGAAGATAGATGGATGACATTGATGGATAGATGATCCAACTTTACTACTGTGCTTATTTCAATGTTGAAGAACCTGAATTTGCAGTATAAGAAAATCTCTTTTTTTTCTTATTTGATTGAATAGGTGTCGTGCATCCAATCTTACCGCATCCACCATCTTGCTGTTGGGCCGTACAGTGTTGGACTGGTTGTAGATGGGTTGTGCTGTGTTTTTAGAGATGAAGATGGATGAATCCAGGTTTGGTTCGTGACTGTACAGTGGACTTATCTGTGCCTGAACTCTGTGGCTCAGCTGTGGTGATTCTCCATGATCCACAGCAGGGACGGGATTTTTAATGGAGTCTTTCATCTTGGTCGAACAACACTGGGAGGGAAAAGCAAAAATGCTTAAATCATTGCTGCCTGCATTTTTTTATTTAATTTTTCTGATGGGAAAAATACATGTTGGCTTTATGTAAGGAATTTGCAAAGCCTCGTTCCTTGTAATTGCACTGAGAAAAAAACTACAAGTACAAGTAAAAAGCATGTGACAGAATTAGATTTTTGGGTGAACTGTTCCTTTAAGGTAATTTTGAATGAGCACCTGCTTTGACTGTGTAGAGGCTGAAGAGCCCCAACTCATGGCTGACAGATCTCCTGTGGCAATCTTCATAGCAGCATCCTTTGGAATAATGGCAAGATGCTGTAAAAATTACATGTACAATAGTATTAGACCTGCTTCTCCTCTATTAGCATAATCTACACAGAATTATGTTTTGTTATCCCACCTCCTCCTCCGTGTCTTGCAGGGTCTCTAACTTTAGCACTGGAACTCTGGGAGCGATATTGAATCAATAAATAACGTAATAATACATATAATTCAATAATAATTAATTAATTCATTAATAATTAACAACTCTTAACAATCAATATGTGTTTGCAAACTTATCTTAGTTCTCTTAACTTACTCTGCTGGCCTCGGCCCGCGGTCTGCTCCAGTTATCTTGGACTTCAATACAAATATGCATGCAAACATAATTAACAACGCTTAACACATTTTGGAGTTAAAAGTCATACATTACAGGCATTGCGCACTTACCTGTTGCACGCTTTTATGTAAGGGTGAAGATTTCACGTTTGCTTTCATTATTAGTGGTACTGTGTATACTATATTTATGTATATGTAAATAGCCTACTATAGTTGTACAAAATTAACAGTTTAAGACAGTTTTCACTTCCGCGCTCACGTTGCTGTGGAGATTACAAACCAAACACAGAACACCATGCAGAACCTATGTGCAGAACACACGCACGATGGCAGCGTGACTGCATCGTTAAAGGATTGTGGGTAATGAAGTCTATAATCCCTAGCACTAATATCCCAAAAAAAAAAAAAAAAAAAAAAAAAAAAAAATATATATATATATATATATATATATATATATATATATATATATATATAAATAAATAAAATAAATAAATAAATTATATATATATATATATATATATATATATATATATATATATATATATATATATATATATATATATATATATATATATATATATATATATATATATATATATGCCTATGCTGGGTGATTCCAGTAAACTAAAGGGTGCTGCCACAAAAATATAACATTAAAATGACTGCCATCCATTTACTAAAATCATCCAACTGTCATTAACTATTGAGCTGAGGACAACTTTTCTATTTTACAGTGTCAAAACAAAACAAAAAACGCCCCCCCCCCACACACTTAATACATTAGCCTATATAATTATGATATTTAGAGATATATAAAATGTAAGGAGTTCAGCTTATAGAGATAGGAATCATCTATATTTTAATATGATATTTAAAAGTCTCTGATGAGCTATAACATCATTTGAGTAAAGAGGTGTGTCCAAATATGGGTGGGGTTGGTTGACACTATTGACACATGTGCCAACCATATATTATATGGTGTATGTTTATAAATATAATTATACTTTAATTTTTTTATCTGGAATGTATGTTAAATTATCATGAACATAAACTTATGTATTAAATAATTTTCTTTTAGAACTCAAAACAGTCAGAAAATATTTAAGAACAATAGACGGAGGAAAGACACCAGCACAGATTAAGCATATTAATCTTTAAAAAAAAGTATTAGGAGCACAGCAAAGGACATCAAAATACCATTCAGCACACTAAGCAGATATTTTGCTTGAATGTGTGAATTAATGCTCAAGGTCTTTATATTCGTCGCCTCCTTCTTTGTAACTAGCATCTGTGCCAACCAACCCCGTTGCATGTGCCAACCTACCCCCATACTGGGGCTGGTTGGCACAAGTGCACAACATGACTTTAATGATGAATAATTAAAAAAAAGGAATCATTTGTGAACATCAAATGTTGATTAGCTGAGATCTTAACCTTTCAGTGGTTAGACTTGTTTAACATATAGCATGACTGAGAAATATTACAGAGAGTGAAAAGTGTGCCAACCAACCCCACTCTCCCCTACACACAAATACCCTAATAAATGTATTAAGATCACAAGATCACAACTGACAGTGTATAAACGCCTGTATAAACACAATTAGTATAAGGATAATAACAGTACCATTAACAATTAATAATACCAAATTTTGAAATGTAATTAGTTACACAAATGTATAGAATAACTTGATTCTGTGTATCCCATTTTTATACACACATTATTTTAAATTTAAATATAATCACAAATCATAAAATATAGCATACAAAAAGGCATCAAACTTGGAAGACACAAAAAAATGTTATAGTAAATACTCTTTTAAATATCCGATTTAATCTTAAATAAATGAACATAAAATATATAGGCAAGGCCTACAGTACACAGTATCACAGTATCACACCACTTTTTTCCTCATTTTGTTATTTTACAGCGTTATCCCAAAATGGATTAAATTAATTATTTACTGCATAATTCTATAAACAATACCCCATCATGACATGAAAGTTTGTTTGAAATCTTTGCAAATGTATTAAAATAAATAAATAAATGAAAAATCACATGTAGCCTACATAAGCATTCACAGGCTTTGCCATGACGCTCGAAAATTGAGCTCAGGTGCATCCTGTTTCCACCGATCATCCACTGATCATCCAGAGGTCCTGCAAAAAAGAATGGGAGAAACTGCCCAAAAATAGGTGTGCCAAGCTTGACCCTCCCTTATTGTGACGTGATTTTCTTCTTTCTCTCATTTTTAATTTTTAATACATTTTTAAAGGTTTCAAACAAACTTCACGTTGTCATTATGGGGTATTGTTTGAACTGTACGGAAAATAATTTAATCCATTTTGTAATAATGCTGTAACATAAAATGTAGGAAAAGTGAAGCACTGTGAGGCTACTTTAGGATGAACTTTTGCTCAACTGACTTCTAAAATAAATAAACTAACTCTAAATGCATTTTAAATTAAATTAGACATTCTAATTATACACTGGCTAAATATGACAAAACGGTCATTTTTGCAGCATAGTTTATTTTACATTTGGACATAACGTATGTGTGCGCGCGCGTGTGTGCGCGGGCGCGAGAACTTATGCGTGAGAGATGAAGACAAAGAGCCCCGCGCATTAAATTTTTTCGTGACATGGTGGGTGGTTCTGTATCGGTCCTTTAAAAAGCCCCTGTACGAAGACAGACAGATAGACACATAGCCTATATAGAGAGAGAGTGAGATCGACAGACAGAGAGGGAGAGAGAGTGGGCAAATCCACGGCACCATGACGCACAGGTCAGCGCGTCTCCTGCAGTGATGCTCCATTGACTCATTTATCTAGAGCGAAGCATCGCGGCTCAGGACAGTCTCCTGCCATGGACTCTCTCGGCGGTCTTCTCTTAAGGATATCGGTTCTTCTCTACGGCTCCGTCGGCGTTCTGGCGCTCTTGCCGGGAATAACGGAACCGGAGTTCATCCGCAGGTGTGTGCAGGCGCATAACACGCAACGCTCGCGCATCACTCCAGCTGCGGTCAGTGCGCGCTCCATGGTAAGACAGGTGTTCAGGGCGCAGGTATTTGATGCATCGGTCCTGTTTCGTCCCAGGTGGAAAATACGTACTATAATGCATATAGTATGGCTGTATTTGTATTGTAAATACACAATACTAAAATAACAATACTCTAAATACAATAAATAGCTACTAAAACATAATCAAGTGCATTTTTAATGCATTTAATAGTACATTTTTTCACATGGGTTTAAATTAATCATTCCTCAAAACGTGTATGTGTTTATAATTATTTGCGCAGCTTTTTTAAGCATGTTGTTTACTCGATCTTGTTTACTCATGTTCATTATCATTTGTCTGTATTTAGTTTATTGTGTGTGAAATCATTTTAAATACTAATGGTGATATCAAAATGGCATCATGCTAAACAGCATGTTCTCTTGTTTTTGTCCAAGAGTGTTTGGTTTAAGAATATAGCAAATATGTACAACCATCCTTCTGGTTGTCATGGCAATGGAGAGATGTTTTTGTATGAGTGGAAAGAAAAGGCTCCCTTTTGTGTGTGTGTGTGTGTGTGTGTGTGTGTGTGTGTGTGTGTGTGTGTGTGTGTGTGTGTGTGTGTGTGTGTGTGTGTGTGTGTGTGTGTGTGTGTGTGTGTGTGTATTGATCTGGGTTGCATTTTTCTAAGTAATAAAAGAATGAAGAGACAACAAAGGGTCTTGTTTGTGCATGAAGAGGGTTCTGAAAGCGATTCACAGGCATATTCTCAGATATTAACATCAATAATCATTTTACATGTGTTATTCATTTTTTAATTGATCAGTTTATCAATTTATTCAAAATCAAAGTTAATATTTCAGCAATAACCAAACTTCCAGGAGCAAAAGTTCTGGGACGAATCTCTTTCTAAATGATTCTAAAGTTGAGTAATTTTGTTCATGTAATCCTGCCAATCATATCTTAAATCATATCATATTGTAATACTATTGCACTATTGTTGTGTGGATGTGTTTGTCTACAGTCCTGGGACAATGAATTAGCCAAAGGTGCCAGAGACCGGGCAAGACACTGCAAGTCCTCTCATCATCCTGGACTGGCACATTTCGGGCACCCGCCGTTCGGATGGATGGGCGAGAACATTTGGCTGGGGGCTCCGTTTTCAGCATTCTCAGTGGAGAACGCCATACACAGATGGAACAAAGAAGGAGTGTACTCACTCAAAAATAACAACAACTGCTCACGGATGTGCGGACACTATGCACAGGTATGTTCGTTAACATAATTACAGTTTTGTATGTGAAACATTTACAGCACTGAAAATGTGTTTCTACTTATCAGCCTTGTGTATTTGTACATGTATTGTATGTTTTAGTTAATGTGGTCTACAAGCTACAAGCTGGGCTGTGCTGTAAATGTGTGCTCTAAAGGAATCGAAAACTACTCCACTCACCCAGAATCCACTATCTTTGTGTGCAACTATGGCGATACGTAAGTAAGACTTCATCGTTTTTCATTTGCAAGGATGGGATGCAAGGGTGGGGATGGGGGGTACAAATATAGCTACAAATATAAAAATGTAGGTTGGTTTATTGTTGCATTGGTATAATAAAGTACAGCACATGTCAAAATATCAATGTCTGCCACTGCCACTTGTGGAGATGTATAGTAATGTTGTTCTAACATGCTTTATTGCAGAGGACAAGTTCATGGTGTTACTCCATATATACCAGGTGGGGCTTGCAGCGGTTGTGGATCAGTGAGCTGCCGAGACAACGTCTGTAGTAAGAGCATTCACAATGACACATTACAATAACTACCACACAGCAGCAAACGCAGTTTATAGGAACATGTCTGAATATATATATATATATATATATATATATATATATATATATATATATATATATATATATATATATATATATATACTGTTTGTATAGTACATAGGCTATATAAAGTAAATACGTACGTGCGTGTGTGTGTGTGTGTGTGTGTGTGTGTGTGTGTGTGTGGTAACACTTTACAATAAGGTTTCATTAGTTAACATATAGTTAACATAAGTTAACTAATACAAAGTTATGTTCTCTAGATGGCGCAGGTTAATAGGTCCATTAACTACCTGCTCGTTATCACATCGTCATCTTTAGGGCACAGCTGATTGGTTCCTGCTATATCAGTAGCCAATGAGTTTGCATGCTCAACCTTCAAATACTCGGGTAACATTTGCTTTAGCAGTGCAGCGCGCTTTCAGAAACCCTCCACCTTCCCCAGCTCCACCTGTATTGATCTGCTACAGGTAATTCATGAATGTTCTATTGTACAGCAGCAGCATGTCTTACTTGCTCACTGCAGCGTATCATGTATGTATTGGCAGTAACAATTTCATACTTGCTCTGAAGCAGCAGTGTAGCAGATCTATTCCACCAAGACCAAACATATCAACATTGCCAACATTACCATGCCAAACACTCCGAGAGTTGTCATGGGAGAACTGTTGGTAACACGAACATACAAAGGATTCCACAGCATTTATTCAGTTTAGTTTATGTTAATTTCAATGTTTACTAATGCATTATTACAGTATTTGTTAACATTAGTTAATGCACTGTGAACTAACATGAACAAAAAATGTCCGGAAGTATTTTTTTATTAACTAACATTAACAAAGGATGAATAAATACTGTAAACAATATATTGTTCATTGTTAGTTCATGTTAGTAAATATATCAACTAATGTTAACAAATGAGACCTCATTGTAAAGTGCCACCATATAAGATGAAAAAATGCCTTCATTTACTGTAAAAAGAGCTACTCTATATCTGCCTGATCTTACTTAAATTGACTAATTTGTGTAATTTTATGAAGTCAGTTTGAAAACTACACTTTCATCTACCAGTATGATGTCTTTCAAACCTACATCTTAATGTCTCTCTTCACAGGGTATGATTGGTTCCCTGGGTGGGACTATGGCCCGCCCTCTTCAGCCCTCAGTATTTCCTATTGGCTGACTAATCTTGGACTGTGTTTACTAGGAGTTTGCTGGCACTTTTATGTAACACATTAATGTCATCCTGTGTTATCTAATGTCTCAAACTTGAACCTTAATCTTGAATCATTTATACGGTTAGATATTAAATTAGTAATCACTGAAATATGATCATATATATATATATATATATATATATATATATATATATATATATATATATATATATATATATATATATATATATATATAGTTCCTTTTCCTGCTGTGTGTAAATCTGTAAGGTCTACAAATGAATTGGAAAAAAAAAAGTGGAATTTTCATTTTACTTCTGGATGGGCAATCATAAAAGTGCTTGTTGAATAAACTTGGGTTATTTTATACTCTTACTGGTTGTCTTCTGTGATGTCATTTCTAGAGTGTGTTACAACCTCTCAGGATTATGAAGCGTGAATATGACTGACTGTGTGTAATAGTGCTGTAAAGATACACATCTGTATAGAGGCTGAGAGTTGTTGTTGTGTGTTTCACACACATATTACCAATGTAGTCACGACGCATTCTTGATGATTTTACAGTAACCATGGAAACGGGTGTACGTATAGCACACTGTAGGCCGTGAGTGAGAACAGCTATGAGTCACAAGTTACGAATTATGTTTTGAAGTAGTTTATTTTTCTCAGTAATCAATCAGCAGTGGTCTCTTAGTGAACGAGTAATGTGTCATTCTTTTTTTCTTTTTTTTTTTTGGATGTCCATACACCTAGGTTAATTACCTAAGGGTGTCAGAGGTGAAGAACATAAGAAATCTGTTAAGAATCTTATTTAAAATCAATGAGTAAAGTTCTTTAAAGAGTCATCATTTGTTTATACCTGAATGTTTTAAGTTATTTAAAAGCATAGTTCACCCAACAATGATTTACCTCACCCTCGTGTTGTTTCAAACCAGTATGAATTTATGTTTTCTGCTGAGCACAATAGAATATATTTTGAAGAATATGGGTCATCAAACATTTAGTGGTGCCCATTGACTTCCAAATAAATAAATAAAAATAATATGGAAGTCAATGGATCCTATCAACTGTTTGATTACTGACATTCTTTAAAATATCTTCTTTTGTGTTAAGCAGAAGAAAGAAACTAGCAGGTTTGGAACAACTTGAGAGTAAATGATGACAAAATTTTTATTTTTGGGTGCACTATCCTTAGAATGATGATCAAGGTGGTCAAGTTGGTGTACTCATCTAAAAATCAATACAATCTTTCTTTTACATAAGGAATATATGAGTGTACACATCTACATCATTATTTTAAAAAAACAAAGGAAACAAATACGTGTGTGTGTGTGTGCGTGCGTGCGTGCGTGCGTGCGTGTGTGTATTATTAAAGGGTTAGTTCACCCAAAAATGAAAATTCTGTCATTAATTACTCACCCTCATGTCGTTTGACACCCCTAAGACATCCGTTCAACTTCGGAACACAAATGAAGATATTTTTGTTGTAATCCGATGGCTCAGACAGGCCTTCATTGACACCAATGTCATTTCCTCTCTCAAGACCCATAAAAGGCACTAAAGACGTCGTTAAAAAGGCCATCTCACTACAGTGGCTCTACAATCATTTTATGAAAGGACGACAATAGTTTTCATGTGCAAAAAAAAAAAAAAACTGAAAACTAAATAACGACTTATATAGTGATGGGCCGATTTCAAAACAAAGCTTCAAACCGGGTATTGATTCGGATCACCGAAGTCAAGTGATTTCACCAGTTCCCATTCAGTCGGTTCACTCGGTACAACACATGACTATGGGATATCACGCTCTAGCGCCATCTGCTGAAGACACCTTTATTCACGCCTAAAAGGCCAATGACGCATGACGACGTGGGCAGGGTCACCTGCCCACAGCATATAAGTGCCGTTATGTGTCAGTTCCTTTGTTCTTCAGCTCTTCACCGTGCTGCTAGAACACCATCACGCCACATTTTCGCAAGGGAAGCCCACAGTGGTGATTCTTGTTGAAATTAAGGCTAAAGAGAAAGCTTTTTTAGCAACAAGTTTAGCTATGCTAACTAAAGGCTAATAAGTTTTCTCAAAACAAAATGTTCAAACTTAGGCCACATTCACAAGATAACCCTCAGTGGTTTTTCTTGTTGAAGGAAAAGGCATACAAGATCACCCCAATGTCGTTCCACACCCGTAAGACCTCTGTTCATCCTTAGAACACAGTTTAAGATATTTTTAGATTTAGTCCGAGACCTTTCTGTCCTTTGAATGTAAGTGTATGCCCACTTGCTGTCCACGTCCAGAAGGTAATGAAAACATCATCAAAGTAGTCCATATGTGACATCAGTTGGTTAGTTAGACTCTCTTGAAGCGTCGACAATACATTTTGGTCCAAAAATAACAAAAATTACGAATTTATTTAGCATTGTCGTTTATAAACAGATACCTCCCAGACAGGGAGATACTTGCTCTCTTCCTCTGTTGCAACTGACACGAATGCTCCTGATATGGGCCAGCGAGCATTGACCGTCTCTCCAGGCAGTGTATGTCCCAGGCCATATGAATATTGGAGCGGACCTACTATCCAGAGGGGGACCATGAGTCAGAGAGTGGCGCCTGCACCCTTGAATAGTGGCGCAGATCTGGGCTCGGTTAGGCAGAGCCGAGGTAGATCTTTTAGCGCCTGAGTAGAACACGCACTGTCCACTTCTCAATAGACAGCAGCGCCCCGCTGGGAGTTGATGCCCTGTCGCAAGTATGGCCCAACACTATACTGTACGTGTTTCCCCCAGTGGAACTGACAGCCCACTCTCGACAGAGTGGTTCAGGAGGGTCTGTCACTGATTTTGGTGGCCCCTCGCTGGTTGGCAAAGACAGGTACGCGAGTATCATGTCACTGCCGGTAGGGACATCATGGTGTCTTCCCCAACGCAGGGACCTGCTGTCCCAGGCAGGATGCAGATTCTGTACCCTTAATCAGAACTGTGGTCTCCAGGACCTACATGTTGAGAGAGGGAGAATCTGATTATAGCTACAAAACAGGGTGCTTGCATTCTGAAGCACACTATGTTATGTCAAAGTAGTGCATGTTTCAAGTTTGGTGCATGTAAAGATCTGTATCAGTGCCTGATTGAGGGAATACTGATTTCTTCTCCGAAGGAAATCACTCCCATTCCATACTGGAAGTTTATTGGGTGACTATTTCGGTTTTCACATGGGCATTAATGGTGCTGCGCTTAAGTGTGCATTTTTGATTCCTTTAAAAGGTTCAAGGCTTACTACATTCTTTCACTCCGTTTTGAGCACAGTCGAGACCGTGAGTTTTCAAAGTGTACCATTATATGTACTGTGGCTGCCGTCGCATCATCCAAGAGGCTGCTGTACACTGCTGAAAGAGGTGGTTGAAAAGACCTCTGACATAAGTGTATAGCACTTTGAGTGTATGGTAGTACATAGTGAACGTGCTACATAATTCATGTCACTCGCACATGTGCGGTTGTATGTGCACCACTTCTGATAATCATTACTGATGATAATTACATCACACAGACAGTTCATGGACTGTCGAGGAGCTCTCGCGTTCCATTCCATCTCGCACACAGTTGAGAGTGTGAGCTTTTCAAAGTATACTCTTTTGGCCATGAAGGCCCGGGTATAATTTATTTTCCACATCCAGACGTGTCTCACGCTCAATTGAATGAGCGTGGATGGCCAAGTTCTATACACGTGCAGTATAATTGTTGTGACTCTTCTGTCACTTCTGTTGTTTTTGCACATGCGTTGTTGTATGCACACTTTCCGTCCAGTCTCAAAAGTTGGGCTGCATGCTGATGGGATGTTTTCGGCTTAGGTACAGATCCATTCGGAATGTGTGCTTCTTTGTGCAAGTCACTCATACGGTGTGGTATGCGCACTGTAGACCCTCCTGTTGACAAGAATGACATCACGCGGATGGTGCGCAGATCGTGGACATACAAAGTATACCTGGAGGTAAGGTCTCCGTTTTTAGGCTCGTTACAAACTGTAATGGTGCCGTCATGACCTGATGGTAGGTCTGGGGGCTAGGTGTAAACCTCTGTTTGAGCCTTTAGAATCCTTGAATATAAGGATGCTGTCTTGTCATTGGTACTTGTATCAGTGAAGCACGTTTGGTGGCTCCCAAGCTGTGCTTGGTGGTTTTGCGCCCAAATGTGGCGTATAAGCCTAAAGGCATGTTGGTAGTACACTCACGTTCGAGTAGCCTGCCCTGTAAAAACTTGCTTTGTGCTTGTGCCATTTGCAAGTTGTACGCAAGGCTTTTTGCAAGGTTGGCGGGGCGTGAATATATGTCCCATAGTCATGTGTTGTACCGAGTGAACCGACTGAATGGGAATGTTAAGTTATGCATATAAATACTGTTCCCAGAAGGAGGGAAATGAGGTACAACACCTCTGGGCCCCGTGTAGTCGGGGCTTGGTGAAGAGCTGGACTGAACATAGGAACAGGGCTGGCAGTGGCTCAGTGGTCCATGTAGGTTGTCTACAAATCAGAAGGTTGATGGCTCGATCCCCGGTTCCACCTGACCAAGTGTTGAGGTGTCCATGAGCAAGACGCCTAACCCCAACTGCTCTCGACAAGTTGGATGGCATCTTATATGGCTAACATTGCTGTCGGTGAATGTGAGACAAAAATGTAAAGCGCTTTGGATGGCCAAAGGGTCTGTTAAAAGTGTTATATAAATGCAGTCTATTTACTATTTACCATACAACAGCATTTATATGCTGTGGGCAGGTGACACCGGCCACGTCGTCATGCGAAAACGGCCTTTTAGGCGTACATAAAGCAGATGAGCGCGATATCCCGTAGTCATATGTTGAACCTCGTTTCCCTTCTTCTGGAAACAGTAGTTATATGCATAACTCATTGATGGTTTCACATGCAATCCAAATCATGAATCGATACGCTGATTCATAATGGTTTGAAGCTTTGTTTTAAAATCGGCCCATCACTATATAAGTCGTTATTTAGGTTTTTTTTTGCGCACAAAAACTATCCTCGTTGCTTCATAAAATTATTAAAATTATATAAATATAACATTAATGACAGAATTTTCATTTTGGGTGAACTAACCCTTGAAGGCTATGTGATTATGTTGTATATAATCATTTAATGCATGGCTAGCCATGGATTATCCTGCTTATACCTTGGTTATTTGCCAAGTTAAAAACAAGTTAAAGCTGTAACTGATGTTTACAATGTAATTTTTATCAGATGGGTTAAAATGACGGTTGTTTCCGCTTTAAATAGAGCCATTAAAATGTTTTTATATGAACAAATTATCACATTTATTTAAATTCATTATAAAAAGAGAGAGAGAACTGAAAGAGAAAGATCAGAGAGAGAGAGAGAGAGAGAGAGATGCGTGCCCTCGTTGGCCTATAGGCTACATGTTCGCTAAATACTTAAAGGTTTTGTTCACCCAAAAATGAAATTTATGTCATTAAAGGGGGGGGTGAAATGCTGTTTCATGCATACTGAGCTTTTTACACTGTTAAAGACTTGGATTCCCATCCTAAACATAGACAAAGTTTTAAAAAACTAATATTGGGTGTTTGATGGAGTATTTCTGTGTTAAAAATACTCCTTCCGGTTTCTCACAAGTTTTCGGGGAGTTTTTTTTCGAGTATGGCTCGGCTCGACGTTAATAGAGCGGAAGGTCCTTGTATGGGCCGTATGGGCTCGCTCGCATTCGCGCGTGCGTGACTAGAGCGAGAGAGGAAATGCACGCCCGTAAACACTCGCTCAGCTGCAGATCCACTCGTCCGTGAACACTTATGTCGCGTGCCGCGCTCCACTTTATTCCTATGGGTGACATCAAGCGACTTCAACGCTTCAGCACAGCATTCCCGGAAGGATTTGAACGGAGAAATGACGGGAAGCTTCACAACATCGCTTCAGTCGCGTCGCAAAGTGGATCTCCACCGTTCACTGCTGTCAGGACTTCACCAAATCATACCAAAGAAGTGTGTTTTTGACGGAGCGGTCCCAGCGATAATGGTTCGGTCCTGCTTTGGAAGCAGCCGGTGAGTAAAACTGCTTTAAATGTCTATGCTGTTTGGCTATCGTCACGTGAGTAAACATCAGTAAACGACACGATCGCGTGCTTCGTCATTCAAATGGGCTAACAGTCCGTTGTTCTATGTATAACGTTACACTAGTCTGACGAGCAAAACCGTTTTGCTTGCTACTGCTAAGGTTTAGTCGCATACAATAGTCCATAAACCGAATCATGTCCTCATAAACTGTGAGTAAACACACACAAATGTTGACAGGCCACTAAATACAGTACATACCACAGAGACGGACGTCCTGCTGTTGCTGTTTCTCCTGTTCAATTTATTTCAGCCTCCGAATGTGATTCTGGATCATATATCTATTTAGCTGAGATGGATAGCCATGGGTTTCTCCAATCTCCACGCTTGAGGACGTCACCGCTTTTGCGTCGTCATTCTTTAGCTCCGCCCACACGATATGCCTCCAGGCGCTCGGTTTTTTCCGGAAAGACTCGGCACAGGTCATATTTCTTTTATAAATATAATAAAACTAAAGACTTTTCGGAGATATGAAGGATGCAATACAACTCTATAGGTAGGCTACTCAAGATTGACATGAGATTGACTGAAACTGAGACTGTGTGAGGTTGTGTTTCACCCCCCCTCTAATGATTATTAAATGGATTTATTAAAATGATTTATGAATGACAGGCAACACTGACAGTGACAAGGTACTCTTTATTTTATTTTTATTTTTTTTAAACAGTTTGAAATTTCGTTTTTGGTTACTTATGTTTATAGTGGCGGATTAATTTCGAACTGTAATCAAACTGACTTTTACTGCACACCTTCCAGCCAATCAGAATCGAGTATTTAAACAGACCATGGTATAAAAATATACAAAACAAAAGTTTACAGCTGTGCATTTGCCGTATCCTGACCTCTCACTGCCTGTAATCTGATTTGCTTCACAAAAGCGCTCTTGTGTGTGAGAGAGACTGAAAGAAATGTTTGTGAAATTTTAACTCATTGATGTCACGTGAAAATCAACAGGCGTGCAAGACAGAGTCCGATTCCTCTAACTTACATGCAACTCCTGGATTTAAGATATGACAGTTACAGACGGCAAAACCTGGGAATCTACAGCATAAAACTTTCTGCAAGCATCTTTGTGGATCTGGGCAGCTGAGATTTATCTGTTGAAGTGAGTGGAACTAAACGAACTATAATTTACTGAGTAAACTAACTATATCTTGATAGGCTCTCGGAATCTTCATCTGGTCTTGAAAGGCCATCATGATGTTTTATGGTACATTGATTGTGGTTATGCTAATTTCACGTATGGCAATTGTCAGAGGAAAACAAGAAAGTGAAACTCAACAAAAAGGCTTTTCTGTGCACACAACTGGGACTCGGACCATGATGTTTAACATACCAAACACTGAACAAAAGGAAATACATGAGAGCTTGGATGATATTTTTCTAGATGAGTCTTTAAACTTGCTCAAGAGCATAACATTTTATGATAATGCTGATGATTTTTCAAGAAACACCGTGGCTGAATCAAGTGACATGCATTCAGCAGCTGATTCCATAACAACCAGTACTGCATGTAATGAAATGAACTGTGATGATGATAATATTGTACACAAGGAACCTGAGATAGATATTACTGAGGACTTGAAAAAAGTGGGATGTGATGGTGAATGCATAATTAATTCACTGGATCATACCTCTGATGGCCCTGATGACACGGCTAGTGAAGATCCAGTGGTCATCACACATCTTGGGCGAGTTCGAGGCCGTACTTTGGACAAAGCTTACGTGTTTTATGGCATTCCGTATGCTGACCCTCCTGTGGGAGATAAACGCTGGACTCCTCCTTCACCTGTGTCACCTTGGTCGTACACGTATGATGCCACATTTCCCCGTCCCGCGTGCATGCAGGTGTGTGCTGGAGAGTTCTCTAGGATGTGTCCTCCAAAGGTATGCAACATTCTAATCATGACACATCTTAAAACCATCCACCTATTAAAAATGAAATACAGTAAATTATAATAATTATGCAATTATAGTATGCATCACATACATATTTTCAATGCCATGAAGGAATGCATGGTGCACCCACAAAATATTCAGTGGTAAAGGTGATCATGTTTAAGGTTAAAGTTTTTTTTTTTAATGATTGAACTTAATTATGTCATTCATTCTGCACTGTTTGTGCAATATGGACATATAGGGACCCGAATATAAGCTCTAATGACTTGCGCCTGTTAACATCCATCTAGCAGTACCCTAGCAACCATATTGCAAAATGCTAAGAAACACTCAGAGCTTGTCAGCAATAGCATAGCAACTAGCCTACCTAGAAATCACACTACAACATGCTAAGAAACACTCAGAACACTTTAGCAACCACATAGCAAACCCTGACAATAATCCATTAATGCCCTGGATACCACACTGCAACATGCTAAAACCAGTCAAAAAAACTTTAGCAACCGCATTGCTATGCCCTAGCAACAATCTAGCAATGCCCTAGCAACCATATTCCAACATGCAAAAATCAGCCAAAACACTTAAGCAACCACATAGCAACACCCTGGCAACAATTTTTCAATGCCCTAGCAACCAAATTCCAACATGCTAAGAAACACTCAGAACACTTTAGCAACCACATAGCAAAAAAAAAAAACCTGTAAACAATCTAAAAATGCTTTAGCAATCACACTTCAGCCTGCTAAAAACAATCAAAAAACTTTTTACTACTGATTAGAAACCACACTTGAACATGCTAAAAACTCTCCGAACATTTTATCAAACACGCATCCTGACAACAATCTAGCAATGAGCTAGCAATCACATTCCAACATGCTAAAACTCAGAACACATAGCAATGCCCTGAGAACAATCTAGCAATGCCCTAGCAACCACAATACAACATGCTAAAAACAATTAGAACACTTTAGCAACCACACTGCAACACCCTGACAACAATCTAGCAATGCCCTAGCAACCACATTTTCAAATTCGAAGAAACACTCAGAACACTTTCGCAACAACATAACACCCTGACAACAATCTAGCAATGCCTTCGCAACCACATCCCAAAATTCTAAGAAACACACTTTAGCAACCACATAATAACACACATTAATGGGTGTGTGTATCAATCTAAGAAATGATTCTTACTGCTGGTGTGAATGTGAATCTGCATTTACTGTACACAGGTTAGCGAGGACTGCCTATATCTAAATGTGTTTGTACCTGTGACCGTCAACCTGTCGTTGCCGATAGTAACAGCCCTACCAGTGATGGTGTGGATTCATGGCGGTGACTTTATTGCTGGTTCTGCCTCTAAACCTCTGTACGATGGCCGCTTCATCAGTAATTATAGCAACACAGTGGTTGTAAACATGGAATATCGTCTTGGTTAGTGAAAAAGCATTTCAATTTCCATATTGTTGTATGTGCTGACATCTGAATGAGCAAGTTTGTAAGATGTTGTGGTCAATGTTTAGGTGCATTTGGCTTCTTAGTCACAGGCAAAGATCCCGACAGCTCTGCTGTGGGGAATTATGGGATTCTAGACCAGCAGGCAGCATTGCGCTGGGTCCAAGAAAACATTGCTGCTTTTGGAGGAAACCCAAATAAGGTATCAGAGCGCATGGGGGAGGATGAATGACGACAGTGTGAACATCTAATTACTGTATATATATTCGCATGTGTGTAGGTTACACTGTTTGGCGAGAGTGCTGGAGCCCAATCAGTGTGTCTTCATCTGATGATGGAGAGCAGTGAGTCTTTGTTTAGACATGCAGCCATACAGAGTTTACCATTCTCTTTACCACTGAAAACCAGGTAAAGCACACATAAAACACTCTTAACCTCTTTCCCAAAACTTTGTCAGCTGCCTGGAGCCAATGAATTTGACAATTAAATGTTGGGTTATAATACAGTTCTTTCATCAATGAATAACTACACAGAAACAAATGAGTAACACAATATCAACACTCTAGTAACTAGTATTAACTACCAAGAAACTCTGTTTAATGAATTATTAAATAATAGCACTTAGGGGTTGTGTCAGTTCTGCTGTACTTTTTACTAGGTTTTGGAACAGTGAACTTGAGGGCCAGCTCCATAGTCTTACAAGTTAGTCATCACATTTGTTTCTTTAAACTTGTTCATGCCAAAAAGTAAGACTGATTGCCCCTTGACTAACTGCTAGTTGGTCATACTAGTAGGCCTACTTAAGACAATATTGGCTATGTGTATGCAACTGGACCCTGATTTCACTAAGTCCAACCAACCAAACAGATTTGAGAGGACAAGTTTACAGTTTAGGCTGGCAACAAGGGTTAGCTGCTTCTATGCCAGCATTATTCACCTATCATTTCCCTCTGATTTTAGGGATAAGTTGTCGGTTGTTGGAAATTTTGTTCCGGGATCAATAAAATATGTTGTTCCAGGAACATGTCTTACTTGGCAAAATCACTGTTTTGCAACAGAGCCATAGCCTCCTGAAATGATACAGAAATGATGATAATAATGTTGTTTATGTTGTAGATGGGATGCTGTGAAATTGGGCTGGGATTTTGCTAAACAAACTAATTGCTCAGCATTTGATCTTCCCTGCCTGCGCTCTCTCAGTTCACATGTTGTACTCAACGCCCAGGTTAAATCAGGTATACGTACTTACATCAGTGTTGTTAAATAAAACGATTAAAAATCCATTTCATTCATTGAAATAAAATTGAAATAATTTAAAATATAAAATATTAGAAATGTTGCCTTGGTTAAAGAAGGGTTAACTAATACTAAAACCATTTGAAAAAAAAAAAATACTTAAAATAAATTTTAAATGTAATATTATAATGTTTAAAATATGAAAACTTCTTTAATTTTAGCTAATAGTTTCCATAATTTGATCCATGATGGTTGAACTCTGTGTTGTTAGTTTGGAACATATTATCGGTAGTCAGATTCCTGGATTAAGCCAGGTTCCTGGATAAAGTGATCCACTGAAGTGGGGAAGTGAACCCGAGGTTAACCCGAAGGTCAAGGACCAAATTAAAGGAACTGTATGTAAGAAATGTATTTCAATTAATCATAAAATGTAACTAGACATTAAAGGGGTACTTCAGCGCTGGGAAGATGAATCTGTATTTAAACTGGGTAATTAATGTAGTAGAAATGTGAAATTATTTTTGAATTTGGTTCTTTCTAGACTGAGAAAAGACAGAAAATTTATTTTTGTCTCCTGGGCATGAAAGATTACAATTCCCAGAATGCTTTGCTGCCCTGTGAGGCCACTCCCAAAGCCACCGCTACTGAATCACTTTTACTTTCCCACCACCATGTTCATCTTCATAAAATCAGTTCAGTTAGAGAACAGACACTACAATTAAAAACTGAAAGTGTCTGTTCAATATATTGCGATTTAGCCGCTGAGGAAGTGTCAGCACAAACGCAGCAGGAGTCAGATTACAAGCATCGTGATGAGCTGAATGAGCTCTTGTGATGAGAGCTGAGGTAAACGCGTCCACGCTCGCGGCAGTAGTCAGCTCTGCTGACTGTAGTCTTTGCCGTCTGGCCTAACATTTTACCGATGATGCAAATCGACGATATTTGCGTCACCGGATTAATTTTTCCAGAAATAAAATGCATAAATCTCTCTTCTCAGGGGGATATGAGAGGCGGGAGCGCGATCATTCGAATATACTCCAGGGTTTCTACTGATAGAAAGCCATATGCTAATCGCTGAAGTAACCCTTTAAGAAATCATGTTAATTTCAAATACTTATATCACTGACAAAAGTAGTCCGGCGAAGGATATTGTCATTTAAAGGTTGTTGTTGCAGCCCTCAACTGATGTTGATGTTGACATGTTGTATTCTGAAGCTCCACCCTCCACCTATCGACCAATCACAAAGTCAGTAGTGTTTCAGCATCTGGGTTGCTAGCTCTGCTCTAGTTACCACAGATTCAGCTACAAACGTTCCTGCAGCTTATCTGGCAACCTCGAGTCAGGGGGGAGGGGGAGAGAGGATACACAAGTGATTCTTACATACACTTCCTTTAAACAAGAGCACCCCTTGAGTGCAGCCTAGAGCTCCCCTGTCCAATTTCAGGTGAAATTTTTGACCTTTCTGGAGACGTCTAGATTGTAATATAGGTGTGACTAGCTAATTCAAAATATTATTAAATATTAGTATAATATTGAAATAACACTGACTCATACAGGTTAAATACAGACACAAAATTATGGGGGTTGTATCACCCTGATTGGGTTTATTTTATTTATCCCTCTACAGCTATTTGACAAATAAATAAATAAATACATGTTTATGTTAATTTATGCTGAAATTATTTATCATGTGAACAAAAGCATATAGTGTGATTTTTTTTTTTTTCTGGGTTGACATTCAAATTAACAATTTAGTGAGCATTATATAAAAATGTAATGCATAGTATCCAGATTGGTCAATTAGAATCATGAATTCCAGGGAGCCATGTAATAAATGCATACATCAGACAAAAATATAAGACATCAGACATATACAAACACTGAAATAATTCAATTACAATCTAATTTTGTCTTTTGAAGGTTCTAAGATCATCAACCCCTTCCATTTCCTCGAGGTATTTGAGACATGGGGGCCATTCATTGATGGAGAGCTTATCCAGGAACAGCCAATTACAGCCTTCCAAACAGGCAACTGGCAGAGTTACAAGCCTGTTATACTAGGTTTCTGATACTTTCTACATAAACTCTAACAACATCATCAGCATATTCTAGTTTGAATACAAGTTAAGCTGTGACACATAGATCTTTATTAATTTAGAACACTCTAAAAAATGCTGGGTTAAAAATGGACAAACTCAGAAATTGGGTTGTTTGAAAGGGTCCATTCACTGGGTTCAAACAACCCAATTTCTGAGTTTGTCCATTTTCAACCCAACTTGGGTTGTTTTTAACCCAGCATTTTTTAGAGTGACTATAACTGCTATGGGACAAATATAACCAAAGCTAACCTTGAATTTAACCCGGGATATTTTATGAGATTTGCATTTTTTACCTTTGTGTGTTTTTGTCTGGTCTGCACTGTAGGTACAACCTCTGAGGAGGGCTTGACCTTTGTGTACGGCGTTTTCAACCAGTCCGTGTCAGTGCTGGAATGTGTGCTGTATACTGTCGCCATTTTTAAGCAACATGCGTTCAGAATTCTGCACAAATACATTCCTTTCTACCGAAACCAGGACAGACGAGTAATGCTTTCACAAGTAAGACTTCAGCATTCTACATAGATAAACAACTGCAAGAGGAACAGCATAAGACAGAGATTAGACATTATGAGTTCTTATAATTTCGGGGCTTTTTTTGCAGATTGTGACAGATTATGTGTTTCTGTGTCCGGCTCGATGGTCTGCTCGTTCTGGAGTAAGTGTTGGCGGATCTGTTTGGTTGTATGTATTTGACCACGCTCCATCTGATCCCAACATATGGGCTGGGCTTCCATTCTGCTACAATCATACCTGCCATGGGGCGGAGCTTCCCTTTCTGTTTGACTCCGCCCCCAGCACTAACTTCACACTTACACCTCAAGAGAGCCTTCTGGCCAATCGAATGGCGTGCTACTGGGGAGCGTTTGCCCACACGGGAGACCCAAATTCTCGAAGTGAACAGACGAGTTTCTGCAGAAAGCAGAGGCTTGCTGTTTGGCCACGGTACACGGCTTCAGAGGGCTGGCCCATCCTGAACCTGACTTTACAGTCACACCCACAACACGGGGACAGGGATCATTTCTGTGACTTCTGGGACCGGCTGGACATCTATTGAGACATCTAAGACACACAACATCATGGCTCTGACCACATCTGTCTAATATATAAATCAATTTTGACAAACTTTTGCATCTACTCGTACATATAATCAGTGACAGGACCAGTAGGTTAACAAGATATTATTTTTAAAGTACAGTATTGTTCAAAATAATAGCAGTGAAATGTGACTAACCAGAATAATCAAGGTTTTTAGTATATTTTTTATTGCTACGTGGCAAACAAGTTACCAGTAGGTTCAGTAGATTGTCAGAAAACAAACAAGACCCAGCATTCATGATATGCACGCTCTTAAGGCTGCGCAATTGGGCAATGAGTTGAAAGGGGTGTGTTCAAAAAAATAGCAGTGTCTACCTTTGACTGTACAAACTCAAAACTATTTTGTACAAACATTTTTTTTTTCTGGGATTTAGCAATCCTGTGAATCACTAAACTAATATTTAGTTGTATGACCACAGTTTTTTAAAATTACTTGACATCTGTGTGGCATGGAGTCAACCAACTTGTGGCACCTCTCAGCTGTTATTCCACTCCATGATTCTTTAACAACATTCCACAATTCATTCACATTTCTTGGTTTTGCTTCAGAAACAGCATTTTTGATATCACCCCACAAGTTCTCAATTGGATTAAGGTCTGGAGATTGGGCTGGCCACTCCATAACATTAATTTTGTTGGTTTGGAACCAAGACTTTGCCCGTTTACTAGTGTGTTTTGGGTCATTGTCTTGTTGAAACAACCATTTCAAGGGCATGTCCTCTTCAGCATAGGGCAACATGACCTCTTCAAGTATTTTAACATATGCAAACTGATCCATGATCCCTGGTATGCGATAAATAGGCCCAACACCATAGTAGGAGAAACATGCCCATATCATGATGCTCTCACCTCCATGCTTCACTGTCTTCACTGTGTACTGTGGCTTGAATTCAGAGTTTGGGGGTCGTCTCACAAACTGCCTGTGGCCCTTGGACCCAAAAAGAACAATTTTACTCTCATCAGTCCACAAAATGTTCCTCCATTTCTCTTTAGGCCAGTTGATGTGTTCTTTGGCAAATTGTAACCTCTTCTGCACATGCCTTTTTTTTAACAGAGGGACTTTGCGGGGGATTCTTGAAAATAGATTAGCTTCACACAGACGTCTTCTAACTGTCACAGTACTTACAGGTAACTCCAGACTGTCTTTGATCATCCTGGAGGTGATCATTGGCTGAGCCTTTGCCATTCTGGTTATTCTTCTATCCATTTTGATGGTTGTCTTCCGTTTTCTTCCACGTCTCTCTGGTTTTGCTCTCCATTTTAAGGCATTGGAGATCATTTTAGCTGAACAGCCTATCATTTTTTGCACCTCTTTATAGGTTTTCCCCTCTCTAATCAACTTTTTAATCAAAGTACGCTGTTCTTCTGAACAATGTCTTGAACGACCCATTTTCCTCAGCTTTCAAATGCATGTTCAACAAGTGTTGGCTTCATCCTTAAATAGGGGCCACCTGATTCACACCTGTTTCTTCACAAAATTGATGACCTCAGTGATTGAATGCCACACTGCTATGTTTTTGAACACACCCCTTTCAACTAATTCAACTAATTGCCCAATTGCACAGCCTTAAGAGCGTGCATATCATGAATGCTGGGTCTCATTTGTTTTGAGAATCTACTGAACCTACTGGTAACTTGTTTGCTACGTAGCAATAAAAAAATAAACGAAAAACCTTGATTATTCTGGTTAGTCACATTGTACTGCTATTATTTTGAACAAGACTGTATGTAATGCAAGAATGACTTAAGCATCCATTACTTTTTTGGGGCCACTACGTTTAAACAGCAGTGTATAGAAATTACACATATTATAGGCTTGGAGGTTCAGTACGGCTTATGCAACTGTTCTTTGAGTGGCTTTTGAGAGCTCAGGGTTGCTTCCTCCTCTTCCTCATCATCGTCAGAGTGTGTTTGTGCGCCGGTGCGTAATGGAGAGCGGGTGTGTAAAATAGCCCCTACGCTTAAGAGTCTGTGCAAACACTGCAACACAGAAACAACAAGCTGCTGTTTACCACTGACCGACTCTAGACACGGTGGCTCACTAAATCCGAGCCCAAACTTTAAGTCCGGCAGTTCTGACCCTTGCAGTTTGGCGCGGTCCGATTGCTTAAGATCGCTTAAGAAAGATGTCTGGATATTCAAGAAGCATCTTTGATTGTGAGAGTATAAAGCTCTAGGCACACACAACAAAGCCTCTGCCAGCAGTCTACAGCACTCTGGGTCACCACAGTTACGTTCGTTCAGGAGGAAATCATGTAGCAAGAACTCAAACATGCCACCAACAGGAAGCACTCCACCTGCGCGCATAATTCCACCCCACAGGTCTTGAGTTGAAAGCGTGCTTTGTGATTGGTCCAAAGAAGGACTCTTTGATTGGTCGGCAGCCAGAACAGAGCTTTGAAACTGTTTATTAAAGCTGTCATGTATCCGAGACAGATGCTGCAGCATTGCAAACACACCTTGGCTCACACACACAGTCTGGTCAAGCAATCCTGGTGCTGGTGCACAAAGAACAAGTGTGTGTGTATGTGAAAACGTTCCCAGACAGGCATAGCGATGCCCACCAAGTAGCACACTTCTACAGTACTTTAGCTTCACAAGGTGTTGAAGAGGTGGATGAGAGAGTGTTTCTGCTGCACTAATGTTGGAAAGGAAGTCCAGCTGGGCAGAGTCGACAAACTCAAGTAGAGCGATGTGATTCAGTCGAGCCCACTGCACCACACTTTCTGGCTGCTTCACGGATGAGAGCAGAACATGCACCTGTAAGTCTAATAAAATCAATAACTTTTGCTTCATGATGCTCTCTGTACGGTGCAGCCAGTCTTGCTGAATGGATACGGATATGTTGTCAACAAAAGAAGGCCCAAAACTCTCATATAAAATGAGTGCTTTTACTGGTCCTTGCAGTTCAGTCCACACCGACCAATCACGAGTCACAACCAAGCCTTCGATCACCTCTGAGGCGCCAACAGGAAGTCCTGTCACTGGCGTATGCAGTAAAGAGAAGTGCGAATGTATGAATGAGATTGTTTCAATTATGTCTTGATCTTGACAGACTTTGTGGTAGAACTCACACAGGACTCGTTTCAGTATATCAGCCTGGCCAATCGCCACTCTTCCAGAAATATACCCGCCAATCAACAAATCAAGGATGCAACCCTCCAGTTTGTAACTATGGTGACTACAGTATAATGAGACATATGGGGTAATTTTGTGTATTATGGCATCATCCAACTCTTTCCGGCTGACAGCAAGAAGGCGATTAGCAAGATTTTGAAGGCCAGGCCCAGTCCAAGATCCTTTGCGGTGCATATGAGCAGAGTTCTGAATTCCTCGTAAAAGTGCGGCCAGCAGGAGAATAAATGACTTTGTGCCGTCTCCAGTAGCTTTAGCATGTGCACACATGCAGTCCAACACCATCCTAAAGAACAATGACAACAAAAATATACTAAATAAATCTACATCATCGTCATATTATAATTCATAATAAAAATAAACCGTCAGAATGTCAGAATTGTTCGTTTCCCTCTAGGTTGATTTAGAGGCCTAATGGTTAGAGAGTCAGACCGGTAACCTGAAGGTTTCAGTTTTGATTCTCAACGCCAGCAGGAAATGACACTGAGGTCCCCTTGTGTGTGTCCATGGTTTGCAGTGTGTGTGTTTACTACTCACTAGTCCTAATGTGTATGCAGTGCACTAATTTGGATGGATTAAATGCAGAGGACAAATTACGTATGGTGTATGGTTTACCATAATTGGCCTTCACATGACACTTTCATTTGCCCTAAAACCCTACATTTAATAATATTTTATTACTTCTAATTTATCTAATTCTATTTATCTCTAGAAGACAGACAGAACGATAGATAGATAGATAGATAGATAGATAGATAGATAGATAGATAGATAGATAGATAGATAGATTTTTAAATACTTTTAATAAGTAGGGATTCATTAAAATAATCAAATGACAGTAAAATCTATTATTGTTAATCTATTTAATTAATCCATCTAAATCTGTTCTTTTGAACCTTCTATTCATCAAATAATCCTGGAAAAAAATGTATCATGATTTTTTCAAAAATTTAACAGCACAACTGTTTTCAGCATTGATAATAATAAGAAATGTTTCTTGAGCAGCAAAGCATCATATTAGAATGATTTCTGAAGGGTCATGAGACTCTGAAGACTGGAGTAATGATGCTGAAAATTCAGCTTTGCCACCACAGGAATGCTTTACATTTAAAAATACATTAAAATTGAAAATAAAAAAGGTATGTAAAAAAAAACCTGTAACGTTATTGCTCATAACGGTTAGATTGCAATATGACCCATCAAACAAAAGCATACCCCACTCAGTTATAAGCAATACATTTTAATTGTTTTACTTTTAAAAGAGAGTATACCTGGCCACCGGGTGCTCCAGCTGTAGGGCGCAGAGAACTCGTTGTCCATGCCTGGTGATGAGTGTTTCTCCTGTGTCTCGAGTCAACAGCACACTTCCACCGTCTGGACCGAGACAGCGCCGGACGACACACTCCAGCGCTCCGAGCACAGACACACACTCCTCGAGCATCTGCACGCGACACAACAAAAACATCGGTGACACTAACGAAGAAAATGCATCTAAGTAAAATCATCAAGCACCTCACAGCAACATAGACTAATATATACGGAAAGACACAAATGATAAATCATATTTCTAATGAACAAGCAAACTTGACAGCATTTATCTTTAAACAGTAGCACATTTGTAAAACAGACAGATGCACAAGGCGCCAACGAGTTCAGTGATATATCTATAACACAACTGAATATACAGAAGAAACAGAAAAACAAGAAGCCAATCTACTGAAACAAAACAAACCCAAAACTTCATGTCGTGATCGAATCTTAAAACTTAAACCGAATAAAAAAATAAGAGAAGATTAATATCAATTTAAGTGTCAGGAAATTTACAAAAACGATCACTTTAACCTGTTTAAAATGATCTTAAAATGATAAAAACCTTCTAATCTGATGAGCATCCTTAAGCTTCATGCAGTATCCAGGCGACGCTCTTCTTCTACCATGTGTTATTTTTGTCATTCCAGCATAGTTGGAATATACTGACACCTATCGGACAGACAGCTGTAATACAAGATTAATGCTATTTGAAATTAATAAAAGTAAACATTTTAAATATATTGCATCATGCTTCCTTTCGCATATAAATGATTTGATATGTTCCTTACAAACTGGCACATTTCATATTTTCAGTAAAAAAAAAAAAAACTGTTATACCAGAATCTGTTAAATAAACATTTAAATTTTGAAAGCCTACTGCTAGAACTGTAATGAATATAATAATAACCAGTGGATTTTACTACCATTAAAATATGATTATTTAAACACACAAAGAGGTAATGAGTAAATGATTGTACTTCAATGATATGCTCTTTATCAAACCATTTCTATGCAAAAGGGAAAATATGATATATTTTTGGAAGCTTTTAGCCAAGGAGAAGAAGAAAAAAAAAAAAAGTTAATTGTGACTTGTGAGGAAGTTGGTTCCTCGCCATTGGTAATTGTGAGGAATTCCTCACAGTTTGTTACAGTCTTTAAAATAAAGGTACTTATTGTTCCTTGGATAACCTTTAACCACTGCACAAAAGTTCTTTACATAAAATAATAATAATAATAATAATAATAATAATAATAATAATAATAATAATAATAATAATATGTGTGTATGTATTTATGTATGTATATATTTAATTGTAAATTATTATATTTTATGTAAATAAGAATGTTACACTTAAATGTTCTTTGGGGAACCTGAATGGATCAATGAACAATGAATCCATACAATTCTGATGGAAAAAAATGTGAAGTGTGATTCATAAACTCGGAATTGCGAGACAAAAGCTCAGAATTTCATGTTTATATCTCGCAATTCGAAAACTACAGTGATAAAAATCAACAAGTGAGTTAAAGTCTGACTCGAGAGATAAAAAGTCACAAACAATTACCTGTTTTTATTCTGTGGCAGAAACAAGCTGAATTCCATCTGGCTATACTTCCTCAAAATATAGTATACAAATATTTTCTTATTATGCTACTGCAATTAAAACATTTACAGGTCTATTTGGAGTGTGACTGACAGACTGTTGGAAATTATGACATTTAGAAATGAGGAAATATTGCTTTATGTGACCCATAAATTTTACATCGTTTCTACATCCACGGTTATAACCTTTGTCATAATGTTGTACATATGGTTCCACCCACTGCTGGACAGCTTGCCAATCGGATGCTTCTTACAGTCGGTCTCTCGCTCTCATTTTCTCTCTTGTAGAGGTCAGTCAATCATCTTAATATTTTCTTTCTTTTAAAAAAGTGTCTCTAAGACGCACAAAACATCTCTCCTTCATTATCTTTTTTTTTCAGTCTTTAATTTTCTGTCCTTGCTCTAAACTAGTTCAGATAAACTGCCAGTCCGAGTGCACTTCTCAAACCAGAGCAGCAGGTAAGTGTTGTTCCTCCTTAAATTTTGTGTGCGATTATACGATCCTTAGATTACATTTAATAGTGAACTTTTATGTACGTTATAGAACATGTTGTGTCCCAGGTTCTGCATGTATTTTTGCATAAACTATATGATGCTTTGAATAAATTCTTCTATAAATGAATGCCTCTGAGGTTTGCAAATATTAGAGGGATTTGTTGGTATATTGTGTAGTGCATATGCATGTTTATTATTATTTGTCCTGCATATTCAGGTATAAGTTTGACTCAGCAGTGCATCTAGGAGTATCAGTGTCACTGGCTTTCTGTGTCTCATTTCACTGTAAATAGAGAGAAAATCAATACATTCCTACTCAGCATTTCTCAAAATAATCCAAGGTTAAGGAGCATAATGTCACCTGCTGTGTGCGCTGAATGTGAACCTGTCTTTGACTTTACACCTTATAATGATCTTCTGATTCATCAGCATTACGATCACTATGCAAATGCCAAAGGTCATAAGGGAATTAAAAACTTTATAAAGTCGCATGCAACTCTTCAGATAATGCAACTCTCTGTTGCTTGGATTTAGAATGCATGAGGGCAATGTTCTACTGGCTGGTCCTTCCTTATCTCCAGCATCTCCAGCACAGAATGTATCAAAGGGACCTGGACCTACGAGTTCTCCACCTACTGCTGTTCAGCCTACAACTGCAGAGAGTTTGGCCCATAGCATCAGAAGCAAGTTTCTGAATGAGCTTCATAAAGTCCCATGTGAGTACACACACAGGCTTTCTCTCTCTCACAAACATAATAAACACTCACTCAGCTCTGTATTTATTGTAATCTCTCTCTCTCTCTCTCTCTCTCTCTCTCTCTCTCTCTCTCTCTCTCTCTCTCTCTCTCTCTCTCTCTGTGTGTGTGTGTGTGTGTGTGTGTGTGTTTCAGTACCATCTTGGGCTGTGGTGGCCTTAGGCTTCCTCATAGTGCTCATCACATTCAGCTGCTGCCTGTGTTTCTGCAGAAAGATGATATTTAAGAAGAAAAAAGATAAGGGTGGGAAAGAAAAAAATGAAAAGAACACCATCAATATGTCAAGCGTGAGAGAAGAGGTATTATTAAACAAACTGTTATATATGAGAGGGAATCTTCTAAAATATTTCTATTTCACATAATTAATGACTTTCGAACATTCTATATATCAAAGAATTAAAAGAATATTTACACAAAATATTAAGCAGCATAAACTGTTTTTAACATTAATAATAATAATAATAATAATAATAATAATAATAATAATAAATGTTTCTTGAGCACCAAAATCAGCATAGGCTTTCTGAAGGATCATGTGACACTGGAGTAATGATGTTGAAAATTCAGCTTTGCAGGAATAAGTTGCATAAAATATATTCAAATAGAAATTGTAATATATATTACTCTTTTTAGAGTATTTTCTAATTAAAATAAGTAAATGTGTGTGTGTTAATGATGGCATTTGAATGATTGTATTTATAGGCTGTCCATCACGGCATTGATTCTGACCCCAAAGAAGAGGATTCGGAGTCTAAAGAGACTAAAAAATTGGGAAAGCTTCTCTATACCCTTGACTACAACTTCACTGACAGTGCGGTATGAATACAAATCAATGACCACCGTTAATTCATTCATCAATACCCATATTAATGAGAGAAACTTGCTTAGGCATTGGACTTTTAATGTTGGAGCCGAGAAGTTTATTTTTAAATGAAAATTGAATAGTTTGTAAAAAATATGACTTTCTTTATTTCTTGTTCAGTTAATTGTGGGTGTGATTCAGGC
Organism: Pseudorasbora parva; assembly: GCF_024679245.1. Classification (NCBI taxonomy): domain Eukaryota; kingdom Metazoa; phylum Chordata; class Actinopteri; order Cypriniformes; family Gobionidae; genus Pseudorasbora; species Pseudorasbora parva. The sequence continues at coordinate 25,475,931 of NC_090187.1, forward strand.
AAAAGGTCTTGCTGCTATGGATATGAGTGGCACTTCGGATCCATATGTGAAAGTCTACCTCCTCCCTGACAAGAAGAAAAAGTTTGAGACAAAAGTTCACCGAAAAACACTCGATCCGACTTTTAACGAGCACTTCACTTTTAAGGTAACTCTAAATATCCACTTACTCTTTGATAGCAAGAATGTTAGCGGTCACAGCATAAAAATTAACAATTACAAATGTGTTTTGTGGACAATAGCACAAAAGAGCGATGTTGGGGTCTATATATGTATTGTGTAATGATCAGTGTTGTGTTGTAATTTGTTTATGTTTGTTCATACCAGTTCATGCCTGCTATTGTTGACTGAAGGGTGCCACAGATGCAAAATGATTTTCCGAAAGGACCATAACCTTAAACTTGCTTACTTATTACTATATTGCATTTAATTTCATTAATATCAGATATTTATGAGACCCTGACATTGTCTGCAGGTTCCATATGCAGAGCTTGGTGGAAAGACGCTGGTCATGACAGTGTATGACTTTGACCGTTTCTCCAAACATGATGCTATTGGGGACGTGAAGGTGCAGATGAGTAAGGTTGACTTTAGTCATCTTACAGAGGAGTGGAGAGATCTGCAGAAAGCTGAAAAAGAGGAGGTACGAGTTTGATTTGGTTATGATCCACTCTGCGCTATCGTTTCTCTGGATCAGAGCAGATTGTGTGCAAACTGCGGCGCTTCACACAAAACCAGACTTCATTCGCCCCAATAGAAAGCATACTTCCACTGAATCGTTTCCCATCCCCTGTGTAGTGGACTATGTGCCATTCACCATATAGAAAATGGCAAATCATTACTTCAGCATTTATTTTTGGGGGCGGGATACTGTAGATTCTAGAGAGCATTTGATTGGACAGAAAATCACTGATACATATTGGCAGAAGTGAGAAACTAACTTTTGTTCATGTTTATATCTTTTAAATGCAAATTGTCATTGTTTTGGAGCACACTGGTTTAAAGAAAACAGTAAGAATAACATACTGTATTCATTGGCTACTAAAAATGAATCAAACCACTCTTCTCAGAGTATTAGGAAATAAAAAATGGTAATCAAAACAACCTCTAATACATGACAAGATCTGACAAAGAAAATAACAAAACACAGGGCAATAAATACACAGGCACAAAGCTGCGGGCGCTAGCTTTTACGGATCCTCCTCACTCTTTCCAATGAATGGTGTGGGGGATCCGCACTGATGTAACATCCACTCCACACACTTTTAGAAGTGCAACTTGACCCGTTGATTCAGAGCTGCTCAGAAAAACATGCAGAGGCTGATAATGCACGCAAAGAATCACCATAGAAATTGGCAAATCAAAAACCATGGTGTGACAATGGAAGCATGAACACAGGAAAATTAACTGGAAACTGTACAAAACTAAACTCAGAAACTCAAAACACAAACACAGATCAAACGTGACAGTTGTAGACAATGTATGCTTTTTGTGACCTTTTTCTTTCTCTATGCTTTTTTGGCACAGTAAAATAAAACCTGTAGCTGTAGTTTACCTTATTTTGCAAAATTATTTAGTCAGGTATATAAAAGATACTGTAACCAAGTTCAGTGTTTTGTTCTTCCCTCATATAAAATAATAAAATAATAATTCTCATATTTTTTGTTGAAGCCAATATCCCCTCTCGACATCACTTATAAAATGTAATGACGTTGGCAAGGTTACTAAAATTGCTTATAGACTTTTGCATATATTTTATATATATTTTTGATTCTTTGTTGAATTATGCAGAAATGTGTATTTCAGGATGAGTGAAATAATAACTGACTGTTTGTTGTTGACTCAACAGCATGAGCGGTTAGGTGATATTTGCCTGTCTCTGCGCTATGTACCTACAGCTGGAAAGCTGACGGTTGTCGTTCTGGAGGCCAAAAACCTCAAAAAAATGGATGTGGGTGGTCTCTCAGGTGGGTGAAAAAGTGCCCAATTATATACTGACACATTATATAAAGATCACAGGTCTGAAATATCTTTCCACCTAGTTCACTGATTCAGATATTATATTATTTCTGTTCTACAGACCCATATGTAAAAATCCACCTGACGCAGAATGGCAAAAGACTGAAGAAAAAGAAAACCACAATTAAGAAAAACACACTGAACCCATATTACAACGAATCATTTAGTTTTGAAGTTCCATCTGAGCAGATTCAGGTGGAGTTCTGTTCATCTTTAAATGATTTTAAATGTCTGTGTGTGAGTCTTGTGAAACAACACATTGATGGTTTTTGACTAGTCTTCTGTCTCCTTATAGAAAATACAGGTTGTGGTGACTGTGTTGGACTACGACAAAATTGGTAAGAATGATGCCATTGGAAAGGTTTTCCTTGGACTGAATAGCTCTGGAACGGAGCAGCGCCATTGGTCAGATATGTTAGCCAATCCAAGACGACCCATCGCCCAATGGCACGCCCTTAAATCTGAAGAGGATGTGGAAGCTGAATTAACAAAGAAGTGAAGCTGTCTGTACGTGTGAGCATTTGCACCTTCAAATATTCAGCAGTTTGCTTTTATTTGTGTGTATGTATGCATGTATGTGTTTGTGGGCAGAGGTTGTATTAATGTATTAAAGATGTAAAAACTGTATTAAAGAAAACATGAAACCGCATTAACAATGTAGCTTCTGTTTCTGTTTGAAACAGCAAATAATGTAGACCAAGGGCCGTATTCACGGAACATTTTATCTTAGCACTAAGAGTAAATAGCAGTAAAATTTCTTAGGTAAGAGTTTTCTCTTAAAACCTATTTACAAAGCTGCTGAGACTAACTTTTACTAAGGAATAGAGAGAAGTCTTAGCCCCCGTCCACACAGAGACGTGTTTAGCAGTATACGTAAACATTTTGTATCGTATCAGCATTTCGTCCACACGGATTCAGCGCTTTAGGAACCTGAAACTGTATTTTTCAAATAAATCTAAATAAATCTCAAACACAGTTTAAGATATTTTATATTTTAGTCCCAGAGCAAATGCAATCTATGCACACTTTACTGTCCATGTCCAAAAAGGGAATAAAAACATAATCAAAGTAGTCCATATGTGACATCAGTTAGTTGATTAGAATCTCTTGAAGCATCGAAAATACATTTTGGTCCAAAAATATCAAAAACTACGACTTTATTCTGCATTGTCTTCTATTCCTTGTTTGTGTTCAATCATCAAATAAAGATTCAAACGGTTATGAATCAGTGAATCGATCAATGATTCGGATCGCCAATGTCACTTGATTTTAGCAGTTTGACACGCGATCCAAACTGTTAAAATCACGTGACAATGGCGATCCGAACCATTGATCGATTCACTGATTCATAACCGTTTGAATCTTTATTTGAGGAACACGGAAGAGAAGACAATGCTGAATAAAGTCGTAGTTTTTGTTATTTTTGGACCAAAATGTTTTTTCGATGCTTCAAGAGATTCTAATTAACCCACTGATGTCACATATGGACTACTTTGATGATGTTTTTATTCCCTTTCTGGACATGGACAGTAAAGTGTGTATAGACTGCATATGCTCTGGGACTAAAATGTAAAATATCTTAAACTGTGTTCGAAGATGAACGAAGGTCTTACGGGTGTGGAACGACATTAGGGTGAGTCATTAATGACATACATTTCATTTTTGGCTGAACTAACCCTCTAAGTAATTAACCATGCTCAAGTCTGACCACAAAATATAGAACTAGTATCTTCTTTGCAGACTTTCAGCGATGGCAAAAGAAACACATCTTAAGACACAATTTAATATCCACATATAATTGCACATAAAAATATAAATATACAAAATCATTGATCCTCACAAATTACATGCATATGTAATTAATGTATATAAATTATACGTTAGATATAACTTATAGATGCTATATTGTATTCAACAGATGGAGGTATGCTATATATATACTGTATATTCAGGTGTTTGTTATATCACTGTTATTTGTCATAGTAAACTGGGTTGCAAATGCTAAAAAAATGTTTTAATTCTCTTGATAAAATATAAAAAGCCATAAATTTGCTTGCATATATTTCTTGATTTCACACACTGACAGTTCAAATGCTGAACTGTTCATTTTCCAGTAGTGGATCTGTATGTTCTTCTGAGTTCTAAGACACACAGAGTCAGATATTGCATTAATCATAAAATAACCTTTACAATTGCATTTATAAAAGCATATTTTGATGTTTAAAGGTCTGAATACTGTACCTGCATTACGCTGATGTAGTCCTTTCTGTAGGAGGCGCTGTAGGACTTCATACCTCTCCAAATAAGAAAAAGTATGTACATTGCTGCAAACATACACTGGAGGATGGACACTACACCACTGCCCTTTAGTATATGCACACCAATGCGCTGACAGAAAGAGAGAGAGAGAGAGAGACAGATGGAGAGACATGAACTCATTTCCAGTGGTTTGCCAATGGCTTATTATTGAGTGTCAGTGTCTCTGTATTCATACCTGCTGAGGGGTGGCTTTGTCAAGTTGAGAGGATTTCATGAAGAATGTGAAAAAAGAACAAAATGCAAACAGCAAGCCGAAGATGTTCAGGCCCATCAGAGCCATGACCTACAACACAGCAAAGATCTCATATTACTCAAACAAGCAGCCTATGTGATTTGTTATGAAATACTATATAATAATGTTAACATATGACATGTTGCCAAGACAGAACTGCTTGTGGTTTTGGCCAATCCAACGCTTCATAAAAACTTCTACATTCATCTAGGCTTATCAACCATAACTCCTTCCCGGACAGCCAGGAACCTTGATAAGCTAAACTTCACAGACCACAAAACTGCAAGGTCTTGCATATTTGCCTTAGACAACATGGGGGAAATCAGGCCTTTCCTATCGGAGCATGCTGCTAAACAACTCCTTGTCCAAGCTCTTGTTCTATCCAGACTGGACTGTTGTAATGCTCACTTGGCAGGCCTTCTATCCTGTAAGGTCAAACCGCTGCAACTGATCCAGAATGCTGCAGCGAGGTTACTTTTTTTCACACCTCTCATGATAAATGTGCACTGGTTGCCTGAACTCATACCTAAACTCACTAGACTTATGCACCCTCCTGAAGCTTGCCTTCCGCCTTGAGATGCCATCCCAAAAAGGCACAAAATCACTTCCATGGACCTTTACATTGACTGTACCCTGCTGGTGGAATGACCTACCAAACTCAATAATTTTCAAGAAACAGCTAAAGACGCATCTTTTTTGTCAACACTTGACCCATCAGTGCTAACACTTTCTATTCTATTCTATTTCTATTCATTTTAAAAAACAAAAAACTTGCTACGTATACTATGTTAAACTAACTGGGACTAGGCAAAGCACTTAGATATTGTTGCTCTTTTGTTGGTTTAACTGTTTCTATTCTCCTTATTTACTCATTTTGGACAAAAGCGTCTGCTAAAGGATTAAATGTACTGATTGTAAATGTTGGAACATACACATTCAGTTGTCCCAAACTAAACAAGTATATAGTATATGTAGTATACTGCCTAAACATTTGATTTGGACAAAAATATCTGAATGTCATCAGACAACAAAACATCTGACATTTAATTAAAAAAGAGCACAAACACACTTTAAAGGGTTAGTTCACCCAAAAATGAAAATTCTGTCATTAATTACTCACCCTCATGCCGTTCCAGACCCGTAAGACCTCCGTTCATCTTCAGAACACAAATTAAGATATTTTGTTGAAATCCGATGGCTCGGAAAGGCCTCCATTGGCATCAATGTCATTTCTTGTCTCAAGACCCATAAAAATACTAAAGATGTTGTTAAAAAACCCATCTCACGATAGTGGTTATAGAATAATTTGATGAAGCAAATTATTGAGAAT